>NW_028115301.1:0-355000 GCF_964273445.1 Streptopelia decaocto | reverse complement strand
TGGAAGTAACCAGCCAGAAATGTCAGCTCCAGGTTTATACTGAGCATGACACTAATTGTAGGTGTGGGAATATAAGGGAAGATTGGCAAGAAGGAGATTTGTAAATACACTTAAGTGACTGTACCCAAAATTTAGAAAACACAAATCACACTAATTTAGGTTTAGCCTTGTGTGCTTCACAAGTTGAACCTTTGTCTTTATAGAACATAGACTTGTGAAATCTTAAAGGCACCTCCTCAAACATCCTTGAAATTCCTGCTCTACTCAATGACAGGAAGATGTGCCAGGGAAGGGTCAGGTCGGACATGAGGAAAAGGTTCTTCCCCCAGAGGTGCTGGACACTGAACAGGCTCCCCAGGGAGGTGTCACGGCCCCAACCTGACTGTGTTCAAGAAGAGACTGGACAGCGTCCTCAGACACACGGGGTGACCTGTGGGGAGTCCTGTGCAGGGACAGAAGTTGGACTCCATGATCCTGGTGGGTCCTTCCAACTCAGGACATTCTATGATTCTATGAAACACTAGGTCACAAGCCCATGTTTTCATTGTGCAGATGAGATGTAAACACATGGCTCAGGGCTCTTCCTGGGACCATGGGATGTGAGTGTGCAAGGCCCAGGGAAGGACAACACTGGGACAACAACCTCCAGCTTCCCCATGGGGCTGCAAGGAGGCAATGAGGCCCCAGTGCCATGAGGACAACATGTCTTCTCTTAGACCTTCCTGCAGAGACAACTGCCATGGCCAAGGGGACAGAGACCTGGGTTCTGTGGGTCCCTTCCAGCCTTACAGCGCCCTTTGCCATCTCCACCACAGGCTGTTCTACACGGTCCTACCCCTGCCCCTCTTTCCCTGCAGGCTGCAGACACCCATCTCGCTTCCCCACCTGCTCTCACCCCAGCATTTCTGCACCTTCACTGCTGTGTCTGCACCCTCGCTGGCTGCTCTTTGGGACACAAACCATGGGCTGATCCAGCTCCCTCTGGGTGACCTCTTGCCCCACAGCACTGCCCTTCCAGCGACATTTCTTCCTCCTGATAACCAGTCTCCACTTCCCAATCTGCACTTGCTGGCTTTGTTTTTTTTTCTCTGCTGCTTTTTCCCACTGCTTGAGAAAGCTTTACCACCTCAGAAACTGCCCATCAAGCAGAGATCCCAGACTGTTATTCTACATGTGGTCTTGCACTTGACCAGAGAGAAGTAACCTCACCATGATCTCCTAAATCCCATGAGTGCTGCTGGCCTTTCAGCTTCTCTGATACACACGACCATGTCCCTGCTGCTGTCCCGTCATGCCCTCAGGTGGGATGGACATGACAACCCATCTCCAAGGCCTCTTCCTGGGTAGGATCTGTCATACTTAGGCAGAGGTTCTTTCCCAGCCATGTCACTGCTGCTGGGCTGTCACCTCCAGAGACAGAACTGACCTCACTGTCCCCTTCACAGCCACATGATTCTGACTGGATTATGAGTGTCTGAGACACATGTAACCTCATAATATCACAACCATCCATTCCCCCTCCTTAGCACCCAGGACCTGACAAAGACAGAAGCACATTCCTATACCTGCCCCTCTTTCCCACAGGCTGTAGACACCCATCTCGCTTCCTCACCTTGTTCAAATTTGCCAAATATATTTCCTACTAACAATGTGAGTGAAAAGCACTCCTCACTGGAACTGCTTTTTTTTATGTTAACACCTTCTATATATCTATACCTATTCTCTCTCCTGAAACCTCTCGAAGGCAAAAATTCTGTCAAACCACAGAATAACTCAGGTTTGCAGAGAGCCCTTGTCTCACTCATCTTGTCTCACTCTCCTGTTAAGGGCAGGGTGAACCAGGTGAGGGTGCTCAAGGCCTCCACCCAGGTTTGCATCATTCTCAAAGGCACTGAAAGTGCTTTCTGTTACATCATAGAAGGGGAGAATAAAGATGTTCAACAGTGTTGGCCCAAGTGCTGGTCACTGAGGGATGACACCAGTAACTGGCTGCACACAGGACTTTGTACCACTGATGACATTTGTGCTGAATGGTTCAGCCAACTTCCCACGCAGCATCCACTTCTTGAGCCCCATCAGCACCACTCTGGCCAGAAGGAGACCATGGCTGAGCCTTGCAATGCCCTGTACACAACATGCCTTTCTTTCCCCTGTCCATTTGGGTTCAGCAATCCCTTCCTTGTCCTTCACATTCCTGGAAATAGCTGGAGGAGGACATGTCCCATCCCCTTCCCAGGGAAGGAGGAAGCGTGGCCAGACTGTAGTTATCCAAGTTCCTATCCCTGCTCTTCTCTAAGATGGGTTTGAGGTCTGCATTTCCTTAGGACCCCAGAACCATTCTGGTTTCGATGGCACTTTTGAGAGCACAATCTGGAATGACAAGAAAGGGTGACAGAGCAGACTGGAACACTTGAAATGATCCTGTCCAAGGCAGCTGAGACGAATCTCACTGATCCAGTGGGGTTTGTTCCTGGAGTCACACACAGAAATATCAGGGTTCTGTCAGGCATCCATATCTGAGTTGGTCTCAGGACTCCTTGTTCACCCAGGGATGCTCAGAGACAGAGTCTATCCCTTTTACACACAGAGGCAGGAGTCACAGTGTCCCTCTGGCCTCCTGTTGCCACTCCCAAAGGACGGGAGACACCTCAGCCCTGTGGTGTGTCACCTGCTCTGCACTCGTCTGACATGTCCCACGTCATGAGGAACGGACACAGGGAGCTCAGTTCAAGGAACCACAACCCAGTGCTGCATTCAGGTGATTTCCCATAGGTTGTTCCTCCCAATATGAAGTGACCTCAAGACCTCGTCTGTCTCACAGGCTTTCACGGAATGGAAAGGAATAGTTGATGGTGTTTGTGCTGACTCAGGTTCATGTCACCTCACAGACATGTTGTGCGTGGTCGCATCTCATCTGTACAAGGCAAACATGGACTGCTGAACTACTCATTGAGTGTCCATCCATGGAGACAAAACAGCCTCTGTGGGTGAGAAGCCAGTGCTGGAAATGTTGGTTGTGAGGGGCCAGTCCATGGTGACGGACCTGAGGCTCCTTCCATGGGGTGTCCAGTGCACAGGGGCACAGCCCAGCCCCTGCTCTGCTGGTCCTGCAGGTCTCTGGCAGGAGCCTGGCTGTGAGAGGACACTGCTGTGTGCCAGCCCTGCACACACACAGTTCAGCTGTATTCTGGTGTTTAATCTGAGGGTGATTTTCTTGGACATGATATTGAGAAAAACTTTGTTCATCTGTACTCTGATGTTTCAACCTCCAGGCTGCTTTCCTGTGAGAGTTCTTGAAAGAAACTTGAAGAAGACGTCAGCCTTTTGGCACTGCCCTGTGGAGATCACTTTTCTTTATAGAAGTACTGTTACGGAGGCCAGCTCTGTCACAGCAGTGCCCATTGCCTGTCCCTGCCTGCGCCCACAGGACTGACACACAGCAGGACGGTGATCAAGCTGCCAGAGCACTCAGGCCTTGCACCAACACAAGGGATGAGAAGGAGAGTGTGGGAGTGGAACAAGAACAGCTCTGGAAGAACAAGCGCTGCTGCTCCCTGGCAGGGCTGCCAGGCTGGACTTTTTTCCCCTCCTCTCATGAACACAGGAACCATCCCTGCAGCTCTAAAAAGGTCTTGCAGGAAGGATATAGTGAAAAACGAGACACTAAAGAGCCCTTTATTTTGTTTAAAGACAAGCAGAGCACAGCTCCTCATTTACACAGCCAACAGTTATAAAAGAAAAGCCAATAGTGAATTAGAAAGGGGATGAAAACATGATCACAATAAGAAAACAACTAATAACAACAAAAAAAGCCAGATGACAGGCTGGACCTGTAATTAGCTACATTAAAATTCCTATGTAGAAGCAGATGGGCAGTTTATTGCTTTACAAAACAATAAGATATGAGTTTCCACAGGGCATCCTTGAGCTCCTGGTTTCTCATGCTGTAGATGAGGGGGTTCACTGCTGGAGGCACCACCGAGTACAGAACAGAAACCACCAGGTCCAGGGATGGGGAGGAGATGGAAGGGGGCTTCAGGTGGGCAAACATGGCAGTGCTGAGGAACAGGGAGACCACAGCCAGGTGAGGGAGGCAGGTGGAAAAGGCTTTGTGCCGCCCCTGCTCAGAGGGGATCCTCAGCACAGCCCTCAAGATCTGCACATAGGACACCACAATGAACACAAAACACACAAATGTTACTAAGAGACTAACCACAATAAGCCCAAGTTCCCTGAGGTAGGAGTGTGAGCAGGAGAGCTTGAGGATCTGGGGGATTTCACAGAAGAACTGGCCCAGGGCATTGCCCTTGCACAGGGGCAGTGAAAATGTATTGGCCGTGTGCAGCAGAGCAGTGAGAAACCCAGTGGCCCAGGCAGCTGCTGCCATGTGGACACAAGCTCTGCTGCCCAGGAGGGTCCCATAGTGCAGGGGTTTGCAGATGGCAACGTAGCGGTCGTACGACATGATGGTGAGAAGAGAATACTCTGCTGAAGCTAAAAAGGCAAACAGAAAGACTTGTGTAGTACACCCTCCATAGGAAATGACCTTGGTGTCCCACAGAAAGTTGGCCATGGAAAGAATGGTGGAGATGGAGCCCAGGTCAAGGAGGGCGAGGTTGAGCAGGAAGAAGTACATGGGGGTGTGGAGGTGCTGGTCCCAGGCTATGGTGGTGATGATGAGGCCGTTGCCCAGGAGGGCAGCCAGGTAGATGCCCAGGAAGAGCCAGAAGTGCAAGAGCTGCAGCTCCCGTGTGTCTGTGAACAGCAGGAGGAGGAACTGGCTGATGGAGCTGCTGTTGGACATTTGCTTTTCCTGAGAACGGGGCGCTGTCATGAGAAAAAAAAAAGACAGTGAGAATCCAGGGCAGAGTCCTCCGACAAAAATCAAACCAACTCCCATAGACCCTCCCCTGTCACACACAGACACTCTTGTGTTTTTCTAGGAGAACCTTTTCCAGCACTGTGGCTGCAGCCCTGCTTGGGGCTGGAAAATGTGCAACCAAGAGCAGGGCGTTGATAAGTCAGCCCAGCTCTGCAGAAGTGGGGCCACGGGAACGGTGGGGACTGTCCTGGTTCTGCTAACACAGAAGAGCTGTCAGCACTTGCTTTCCCAGTGATAGGGAACAGAGATGGTGATGGCAGTTCAGGAGTTCCAGTTTTTATTACACCTCCCCCCATATCCACTGCAGAGTGTTGTTGGGTGTCAGAAACCCTCAGCATTTCTGCTGCACTCAGGGAGAACAGAGCGAGTCCTGCAAGACCAGAGGGTGCCTGTGGGTCAGTGCAGAGTGAGGGCAGCTGCTCTGTCCCTCTGTCTTGCTCCAGCTGCCCTGGGCTGGCACCTTTCTGAGATGGGGGCTGATCACACTCCCATGTTACCCTGAAAAGCCACCAGGCACTGCTGAGAGCAGAGGGATCCACCTCAGACCATGACAGGTCTCACCCTTTCCTAAGGTCTCAGCACCCCACGTTTAGCCCAAGACACACACGGCTCATTCCCCAGCCCCACAGAGTGCATTGCCCACAGCCCACAGGTCAGAGCAAAGCTGGGACACGTGTGCCCATGGACACACCTGCAGGAAAGGACCCACAAGCTCAGGCTGTGACTCTGCAGCTGAAACTGCCATCCCCAGAGAGCCTGACAGCAAGAACAAGATCCCAACAGCAGTGACCCAGAGCAGGGGAGCAAGAAGGAAAATGCGGTGAGGGTGGGTGTGAGAGAGGCCAGGGCAGAGGCAGCCGGGCACTCAGACAGCGTCACCCTTCCCCAGCTGTGCAGCCACCTCCCAGACACCAACACTGCCGGGCAGCTGCTCTCAGCCCCTGTGCTCTGCAGAGGAACTGGAGCTCTGGCTGCACAGGAGCTGCTTCATGCCTTGGAGCCTCCGGCCCTGAGGGCAGAGGCTTTGCTGGGTGGGAGAGGAGGCCAGGGGGCTGCTCACAGGAGGGAACTGCACTGCAGGGGGTCACAGGGACTTTTCTCTGTTCTCCCTCCCATAATAATTCCGGGTTCAGTTTCCTCTCATTTCTGATCATTTCCCTGCTGCCTGGAGATTCTCCCCTGGGAGGTGTTTCCCTGTCCATGTCTGTTCCCTGTCAGTGCTCACAGACCATCCCACCCTCTGTGCCCTCCCCCTGGCCCTACAGATCCTGCCTGTTCACAGGGCACTGCCTGCGGGCATCTTCCTGTCTGCAGGCTGGAAAACAGGTTACAGATTACAGATTAAGTGTAAGGTGTCCAGCAAAGGTGATACTGGTTCTGCATAGGCAGAGGAGAGGCAAGGCATGCCAGGATTCTCTTGAAGACCTACTGCAGTTCATGTGTCTCAATTATTTGTTTAAAATTAAGAACGGCCTTAATACCCACCCATTCCCCAGAGTAGGAGATTGAAAACACAGACTCAGGGAGGTTCCTTATCTTTGTAGTACTCTTTGTCTTCTTCTCCTTGAAACCTCCTGTTTTCAATATTCTGGAATGATCTGGAGCTGTGAGCATCCCCGACCTGCGGAGAACCCTCCACAGCAGAAGGACCCTGCCCTGCCGGGGGTCGCTCCTTCCCCCCACAGCTTCTCCCCTCAGTGCTGCTGGGATCTCCCGGGCAGGCTGAGCGCTGACCCTGGCAGGCGGCCTGCCTGGCACAGCCCTGGGGTGCAGGGACCCTGCTCTGCAGGACAGCTCTGGGCACCCATCCTGCACATTGACATTTGCACCCCACAGCCACCCTGGGGAGAACACAGCATTCACGTCTTGTCACTGACAGTGCAGAAGGCAATCCCTGCTCTGCAGCTCATCCTCCCCTCTGATCAGAGAACCTCTGAGAGCTGTACTTACATCCCTCACAGGCTCTGCAATGTCACAGCTTTCTGAGATCCTACCAAGACTTGCAGATGCAATGCCCTGCAGCCACAGGCTTCATATCTGAGAGGATTTCATTTCCAGTGAACTTTCAGCATCCTCCCAGCCCAGACTGCTCCTGTGCCCTCGGTGCTGCAGGCAGAGCCCTCAGCCCTGCTGCGTGTGCAGAGGAGCTGCTCCTGGGCAGAGCTGTCTCTCTGCAGCGCTGCCGCTGCCATGAGCTCCCTGTGTCCCAGGAGCCCAGCCCAGCTCAGCAGCACAGGAGCAGCCCATGATGTCCCTTTCTCTGTCCCCTCTGGGCTCCTCCAGGTGTCCCTGGGGCTCCAATGGCACAACTTCAAAGTTGAAGTAATCAGTGATGTTGATTCTCTCTCCTCTTCAGAGACACTTCTTTCCAGCATTGTATTTTTCATTTTAAAATATAAATTGGTATGAAAAATCATCTTTCTTTTCCCAGCATTAGACAGGCACCAGGAATGTTACAGCAAAGCATCTAATTTCTCCAGGGTAGGGGAGGAATATCTTCAGTTGAATGAGTTCAGGCATTTTGTTCTGGTTTTACACTCCTAGGTCTAGAGAGACATTCATCAATCTCTGGTCATGTCATGTCTGTGCTCTGAAGCAAAGCCTTTGCACACATGGGCTCTTGGACACTTAGTACCAGGTTCCTTGCGGCAGGTCAGAGCTGGGCTGGTGCCACAGCTGGGGTGGCTCAGCCCAGATGTGAGGCAATGTCCTCAGCCAGGGACCTGACTGGGGAGCTGGAGCTGTCAGTGCTGCAGACAGAGCTGTGACACGGATGGAATGAACTGCCAGGCAGGGTGGCAGGAGTGAGTTCATCTGGTCTGCAAGGACAGCAGCCTCCAAGCACAGCAACAGTGCAGATCAGAACTCAATCTAGACCTGGAAGGCAATTCAAGGGCCCATAATGAGCTGTTACTACTGCAGGAACAGTTAAAGGAGAAACAAAGACACTGTGTGGCCACTGATGAACTTAATAAGAGAAAGAGGTGAGAATCCCTGTGCCCTCTTGACCTCCCTCTTCACCAGCAAGGTCTCCCAGGCCTCTGTGGCTGGAGGCAGAACAAGCAGCAGTGGATGGGGATCAAGTCGGGGGTCACTGGAACTAACACAATCCTTTCCAGTCTATGGGACAGCAGGGGCAGCATCCCAGGAGCTGGGACAGCAGGACGATGTCACAGTGAGGCCACTCTCCACCGTCTGTGAAAGCTCATGGAGACTGGGGGGACTCCCTGACCACTGGCAGCTCTCACACAGTGTGTGCACTTTTCAAAATGGCCAATGGGTGAGCAGGGGAACTAAGGGCTGTGCCCCAGAGCATGTCCACTGGGACCCCATTTCTGGGTGTCTGGAAGAGAAGGTGATGGGGTTTACCCAGGGCAGGTTGTGCCTGTCCATCCTCTTTGCTTTCTGTGAGGAAAGGACAGGGTGGTGGATGTGGGCAGAGCAGTGGTGGTCTGTTACCTGGAAGTCAGCAAGATATCCAGCGTCATCCCCTACAATATTCTTATGCTCAAGGTAGGATATTATGGTCTGTGTCAGTGTGCAAATAGACGGGTAAAAACAATCTGGATGGTTGGGCTTGGAAAGGTGCTGTAGAAAGGGAGAAACTTTCCAGTCATGAGGACAGTCCAGCACTGGAAGCTGTTTCCCAGGAGTGCGCACTCAGAAAGTGACCAAGATGTGTTTGGATAAAGCCCTGAGCAATCTGGTCTGACCCTGCTGTCAGCAGGAGGTTGGTCAAGACACCTCCCGAGGTCCCTTTGAGCCTGAATGACACTGTCCTTCCTTCCCCTTCATGTTTTCAGTTTAGACAAAGCTCTCAGGTGCTCCCTGAGCACAGGAATAATTCACATGAGGTGCAGGGCTGCTTTGCAAGTGCCCCCAAACAGTCCTGACCACAACTTTTCCATCCCTTTTAATCTGCCCCAAACCAGGGCCTAATGCCCTTGCAGAAAGAACAGCCCCCCTTGTTAATCCGTTCATAGCAGGTTGTTCGAGAGGTATCGGCCTCCATGTACAGAGTCTGCACATCAGCCAGGCAGCAAAGCCAGCATTACAGAAATGGAGATGAGACACTTGACCAGCTCCTTGACCCCAGATATCAGTGTGACATGTCTGCTGAGATTGCCAGGAACACCTGAACTGTAAGAGCAGAGCATGTGAGTCCTGGATGGGTATCCTGGCTTGTCTCCTGACCCATGTGCTGCTTCAGGCTGTGAAGAGAATCAAAACCAGCCATTGGACTGGGGTAGTTCCATTTTAAACGTGTCACACAGGGCAGATGAAGGGAGCTCAGAACTCCAGACTCTGCTGCACGGTTGGGACTGCAGAGACTGGAAATGCAGGTGACAGTGTGTGTCAGTGCACACACATAAAGATTCTGGCTTCCTTTGTGCCTTTGCACTGACCTGGGATCTGTTCCTTGGCCTTCTTTGTCTCAAAAAGAAACTGTTCTCCTATTCCAACAACAACTAACACCAGGGGGGAAAAAAAAAAGGCACAAAAGATGCATGATTTTGTGTTAATTCTGTCCAAGAGGTGTACTCTTTATATGATTACAAAAAAACAAAACAAAACAAAACACAGATAGAAAAATAATTGTTCTGAGAACTTCTTTCAAGACACAACTGCTGAGGTGTGGTAGATGTTTTGAAAAGCAAGAATGACTGTGTAGGAATGAAATTAAAGAGGTTTAGTTTATCATCATCATCAGTGAGAATAAGGAGTTCCCTGTTACTCTTATCAGTGACAGCACCACTGTTCACAAACATCCTTCAGCCCATCTCCATTTTTCCTGGGCTCCAAAGCTCATCCTGCTCAGAGTTTGACAGGATTGCTGCAAACCCCTGTGACCCAAATCTCTACAACTGTCTCTGCTCAACAGCCTTTTACCCCAGGAAGGGGAAAACTGCCAATGCAGGCACCAACCCAGTGCCCAACCTGCCTGGAGAGCCAGGACAGTTGTGCCACACAACAGCAGCCTCTGAGGGAACCTGGAGGTGATGGAACTGAAATGGTTTCAACCCAAATCAGAGAATCAGAGAATCATGGAATCACTGACGCTGGAAAAGACCATTAAGAACATGGAGTCCAACTGTAAATCAAACACTGCCCAGTCCACCACTAAACCATGTTCCAAAGTGCCACATCTCCATGTCTTTTAAACACCTCCAGCAATGGAAGCTCCAATCCTGAGCTGGCAGGACACCATTGGCTGCAGTTGGACATAAGATACTGGTCATGGCTGTGAGTTCAGCCCTCGCTGGCAGAATGTCTCACACCCTCACTGAGGAGGGCAGGGGGCTGGGAGATGGGAGCACGTTTCAGTTTCCAGACCCCAGCACAGAGCCCAAACCATCCTGCCCTTGGACTCTGGATCCCATTTCCTGAGATGTAAAGCTGGTGGGGCTTCTGAGGATAATCATGTTAAGAGGCATGAATAATCCTTCAAGTGTTTGTGTAATTTGTCTAGGAATGTCAGTCTTATATGCTTATATTTACATATCTGTGAAACAGTACTCTGCATCTCTGGTAGCCCCTCTGGCAATGACAATTAAATAGGTATTTACACTATAAGGCTCCATACCCCATCCACAAGCACACATCTAAGTGGTTCAGACGAAGGGTGGTCTGGCAAACGTCACCCTTTGTGTCCCCAGGTGATGGACACTGCTCATGTGCCTCTGCAGAGAGTGGCAGGAGCTGGATCCCCTTCTCGGGACAGACTCCTTCCAGGAGAGACACAGACACAGGGGAACTCATCAGGGCTTTACGGGATTTCACTCGGCATCAGTTTTGACATATTGGGTGCTGTCCTGTGACTGCCCTTTCTGCACAAATGATCACAGAAACACAACCATTTAGTAAGACATGGTCATAAAGTGGCTGTTATGGACAAGAAAGCTCACCGTGAACTCTGGAGAGAGCGAGGAAGTTCATAATAAGCACCATGAAGAGCCAAGAAGCTCGAGGCCTCTTCTGAAGAGCGGGAGGCCTGATCAGCTGTGATTGGCCATTGTAGGGGTGGGAGAGGGTCAGGGCATGTCAGGGAGAAGCAATGAGATGGCTGATGGCTTTAGTGAACCCTTCCAGCCATGTCTGAGCCCAGAAATGAAAAGCAGTTAATGTCTGCAGGTGGAGGAGGAATAGGAGGTAGGTTTTCATGGGAATATGGAAGGAAGAAAGGCCTCTCTTGGGCTAATCCTATATGGCAGTGATATTTGCATGCTGTGCGCATGGCTGTGCCTGGGAGATGGGGAACGGCTGCTGCTGGGGTGGCTGTGCTCAGTCATGGCCCATGAGCTGACCCTGCTCTGCTCCTCTCTTACACTGCCCACACTTGGATGGTCCTCAGGAATCATCCATGAGCCTGGTGGATGCATGAACCTCCTGGAGTGATGGGGTGTGGATCCAAATAGAGGATTCCAGCAGGTTTGGGACTGGGACATTGAGGTGATTGGTGACCATTGCCAGGTGTATGAAAGAAGCTGGATGAGTTGTGAGGAACTCACGGGCATTTCCAACTCCACAGAACACCGGAACCTTGCAGTTAAAGCAACAGCACTTAACATAAACACCACCCCCTAAACATAAAACACTCACACTGACCAGAAAAAAATCCTTGAAAAACATTGGAGAAAAGTCTACCAGGTCCCAGGGGTCAGGGCTCAGCCATTCTGGTGATGAACAAGCATCAAGGGCTGACATGGCATCAGAGCCACCTCCACATGGCCCTCACCACCTGGAACCAGCGCCTCCAAGTCTTTCCTTCACCAGTCTCCATGGACAGGGACCTGGACTGGTTGTTTCCTTCACAGCTGTGTCAGTGATGGCCCTTCATGGGGTCCAAACACCCTCAGAACTTGGGGTTTGGTTCTGCCTTTCACTTCATTAGAGCTTTGTTCAGTTTCAGTATCTTCAGTTCAGAATTACGACACCAGAGGGCTCACTAACATCTCAAATGCTCTTAAAAGCCATGCTCTGTGCATCATTTTCCTAAAGGCTTCAAGTCTGGTGTGGATGATTAGAGAGATTTCAGGAATAGCCAAACAGAGAGCATTTCCACAAAATAGCAATAAATCCAAATTTATTCTATTTCCTTCCCTGCTCGCCCTTCCCTCCCTTTCCAGAACAGGTGGCATCAGCAGCCTCTAGTTCATATTGATGTGGAGTGGCTCTTGACAGAAAAGTGGGTGACTAAATCACCATGTGAGTGAGGAGACAGGCCAGGACACCTCAAGAGGAGTCACAGTCCTCTGGACCAAGAGGTGGGTGTCCCTGGCAATCTCAGGTGCCACAGCACAGTGATACTTGTGTTCAGGAGCTGGTCAAGTGACCCATCTCCTGTTCTGTAACGGTGTCGGAGTTTGCTCAGGTCACCCCTGACTTGAGCCCCATCCACTGCTGGGTGTTCTCCAGACTCCTGCCTTCAGGAACAAAGTCCCAGGAGACCTTGCTGGTGAAGATGGAGGCAAAGAAGCCATGAAGAACCTCAGTCCCATCTGATTCTACTCTTCTCAAGTTCAGCAGCAGGCCCACGTTCACCCTGTCTATTCTCTTACTCCAAGTGAAGCTCTGTCAACTCATCTTGCTGCCCTCCCCTGCAGGTATCAAGTCCAGGGAGGCTTTGTCATCATCCCCACATGCATGGACAAGGTTTCTAAATTCCTCCTTTGCAGCTTCCCCTGCTCCCACCTCCTGTGTGCTGCCTTTGTGCCCTGGAGCTCCATCAGTTCAGAGGAGCAGCCTCACGAGATAAATGCTTCTGTTCATGGGTACTTGGAGAGATCATTCTTTTGCTTGGAGCAGCCTGTCCTTTAAGGATTATCAGATTTCCTGAGCTCCTTCAGCCTTCTGAGCTGATTCCCATAACACCACCTGAATCAGCCCCCCCAGATATGTCCAAGTCTTCTCCTCTGGATTCCACCAGCCTGTGCTGTGCTGCTGGCCTGCCTCCCTCCCCTCTGGTGCCTGGGACCCCACTGTGTCCTGCTCATGACAGCCAAGGTGGACACTGATGTTCACATCCCTCACCAGCTCTTCCTTGTTTCCCAGATCCCAATCCAGGTGAGAATCACCCTTGCTGGCCCATCAGGCAGACATGTTAAGCAGTTGGCCCAAGGTCCTTTGGACTGTTGGCACCTGCAGCTTTTCCTGGCCAGTGAGTGTCAGAACAACTACAGTTCCCCATAGGAACCTGCTCATTGACTGGTGACTTCCTCAGGTTACTGACAGAAGATCTTTTCCATTTCTTCTCCATGATCAAGTAACAGCCAACACACTGTTACCCTGTCCTGGGCTTACATTGCAAAGTCTTGGAACTGGGGGTGAGTGTGGGTGTACTACAGTTGTCACTGTTCCATCCTGACCAACTCTTTCTGGTTTGTAAGTGTGAAGTCCCACAGGGCACCTCACCCCACTGACTCCTCAGTCACCCGTGTCAGGAAGATGTTGTCAATGAGCTCCAAACCCTCCTGGATGGCTGGTTCCTTGCAGATATTGGGATATCTCAGGTCTACCATGAGGACATGGCCTGAGGCTTCTTTCATTTGTCTGAAGGAGACCTCATCTCATTCCTCTTCCTCATCAGTGAGTCTGTAGCTGATGTCCAGTCACCACAACACTGCCCATGTTCTGTTATCTCTTGCTGACTCCTCAGCATTCAGCTGACATTGTCTGTCCCCAGGCAGAGCTCCACGCATTCCTGCTGCTCTCTCGTATGAAGGGAAACTTCCCCTCAAAGTCCAGACCTCTGACATTATGAGCACTAGACGCCCAAGGCCCCACAGTTTCTCCAAGAGATGGTATTTGTAGTGCCCTTCAACTCCTCATGCTGTTATCTTGGGAGAGAAACCCTTATCAGGATAAGCCGTCTGCATGCAAACATTAAGAGCTGAACAAATGGAGCTTCAGTCAGGGGAGAGTGCAGACCTTGAGAAAATCTGGTGTTCGCCCATGAGAAAGCTCTAAAGATTTAAAAAGGGAAGTGACCAGCTATCTGTTGGGGCAGGAGAACAACCCCATCCATCAGGACAGAGCAGGACCTGACACGTTGAGCAGTGACCCTGAGAAGGGCCTGGGCACTACAAGGTCCCCACACCAGCCCGTGGTGCACGCTCACCATGAACAAGGCAGCTGCACACGGGGCTGCATGAGGAGGAGCGTGGGGACCCAGACACCTGCAGTTCTCATCCCATTCGGTTCAGCACTGGTGTGACCCACACACACGGGCGTGTGCCAGTGTGCGACTTCCCAGTTTGGAGAAGCAGGGAGGAACTGGAGAGTGCAGGGCTCTGCCAAGGCAGGTTCAGCACCTTGTGCACATGGTGTGGGGTGCTGAGGGACCAGGGCTGCTTTGGCCCAGCAGCGCTGGGGAGGCTGCAGCAGTGCAGGAGTAGCCTGAGAGTGCTTGAAGGGCGGTTTCAGAGGTGGTGGAGGTTTCTGCAGAGTGGGAAAGAGCATGAGAAAGAAATAATGGCCCAAAGTGCAGCTGGGGAGGTCCAGGCTGGCCATGAGCAGAAAGGAATGTGATGGAAGGGCAGTGCTGTGGTGGAGCAGGTCAGCAGAGGGAGTCTGCATCAGCCCAAGGCTTTGTGCTTCAAGGACCAGCTGGGGAGGATGGAGAGATCTCAGCAAAGGAAGACAAGAGAAAGGTGGGGCAGCATGGGGGAGTGGGATGTCTCCAGCCTGCAGGGACAGAGGTGCAGGGGATGCCACAGCACAGGACAGGCTGTCGTGGAGATGATCAAGGGATGTAAAGAGGCTGAAAGCCCCACCAGACATGAGCTCCTTCTCCCCTTGGCTATGGCTGTTGTCTGCACCTCTGATGCCTGTGAGGAGACACCTTGTCCTTCCAGCACAGGGGCCTCATGGCCTCCTTGTCTCCAGCCAGGAACCTGGGAGGTGTGGGACCATAGTCCTGCTCTTGGCCTTGCACAGCCCCACATCACACTGTCCCAGGAAGGGCCCTGGGCAACATGGGAGGGACGGGATCTGATTTCCAAAGGGGAGTCAAGGTTTGGTCCTTTGGTTAATGAAACACATCCAGGTTTACTCAGCATCAGAGACACCTTTTCTTTGCTTTTCCTGATCTGTCATCACTGCCTACAGTTTTCTGCTCTAAACACACCCTGGGACAGTTTCTCAGTTGTTTCCCTCAGTGGGACCCATTAACATTACAAGAAACTTTGGAGTTTACATCTGACTTTGACTTCTTGAGAAGTTTCATCACCTTCCTCCAGGGCCAGAGGTCCATGGACTCAGCACCAAACCCACCAGAGGGGTCATTAAAGCGCCTGGGGCTGCTCCTGTGCTGCTGAGCTGGGCTGGGCTCCTGGGACACAGGGAGCTCATGGCAGCGGCAGCGCTGCAGAGAGACAGCTCTGCCCAGGAGCATCTTCTCTGCACACGCAGCAGGGCTGAGGGCTCTGCCTGGGGATCTCAGGAGACGAGCAACAGAGAGAGATTAAAGGTGGTCAGGACTGGGAGGATGACTGAGAGCTCACTGGAGGAGAAACCTTTGCAGCCCTTGCCATGGTAAGTCTCTGGTGCAGGGCAGTGCAGCTGTAGCTCCTGGAGGCATCTCCTCAAACTGGCACAGGCACAGTTTGTGGGATCTGTAAGGACAGGGCTCTTGTCAGGCCATGTTGAACAGCTGTGAAGCCGGGTGAGCACCCAGGGGTGCCCAGGGCTGTCCTGCAGAGCAGGGTCCCTGCACCCCAGGGCTGTGCCGGGCAGGGACTCTGCCGCCTGCCAGGGTCAGCGCTCAGCCTGCCCGGGAGATCCCATGGCAGCAGCTGTGGGTGGAAGGAGCGGCCCCCGGCAGGGCAGGGTCCTTCTGCTGCTGGGTTCTCCACGGGTCGGGGCTGCTCACAGCTCCAGATCATTCCAGAATATTGAAAACAGGAGGTTTCAAGGAGAAGAAGAAGACAAAGAATACTACAAAGATAAGGAACCTCCCTGAGTCTGTGTTTTCAGTCTCCTACTCTGGGGAATGGGTGGTGATTAAGGCTGTTCTTAGTTTTAAACAAATACTTGAGACACATGAACTGCAGTAGGTCTTCAAGAGAATCCTGACGTGCCTTGCCTCTCCTCTGCCTATGCAGAACCAGCATCACCTTTGCGGGACACCTTACACTTAGTCTGACCTGTCCTGTTTTCCAGCCTGCAAACAGGAAGATGCCCGCAGGCAGTGCCCTATGAACAGGCAGGATCTGTAGGGCCAGGGGGAGGGCACAGAGGGTGGGATGGTCTGTGAGCACTGACAGGGAACAGACATGGACAGGGAAACACCTCCCAGGGGAGAATCTCCAGGCAGCAGGGAAATGATCAGAAATGAGAGAAAACTGAACCCAGAATTGTTATGGGAGGGAGAACAGAGAAAAGTCCCTGTGACCCCCTGCAGTGCAGATCCCTCCTGTGAGCATCCCCCTGGCCTTCTGTCCCCCCCAGCAAAGCCTCTGCCCTCAGGGCCGGGGGCTCCAAGGCATGAAGCAGCTCCTGTGCAGCCAGAGCTCCAGTTCCGCTGCAGAGCACAGGGGCTGAGAGCAGCTGCCCGGCAGTGTTGGTGTCTGGGAGGTGGCTGCACAGCTGGGGAAGGGTGACGCTGTCTGAGTGCCCGGCTGCCTCTGCCCTGGCCTCTCTCACACCCACCCTCACCGCATTTTCCTTCTTGCTCCCCTGCTCTGGGTCACTGCTGTTGGGATCTTGTTGTTGCTGTCAGGCTCTCTGGGGATGGCAGTTTCAGCTGCAGAGTCACAGCCTGAGCTTGTGGGTCCTTTCCTGCAGGTGTGTCCACGGGAACACGTGTCCCAGCTTTGCTCTGACCTGTGGGCTGTGGGCAATGCAGTCTGTGGGGTTGAATCTCCCTCAATCAAATGCCAGCATTAGCACACTTGGCTATCTGCATGAGGTTTCCAACCCAGCTGTGAGCTTCCCTCTGGGATGCAAACCCATCCTATAGCATCTTTGTTTTATCTGAAAGCCCCAAGGAGAAGCGCAGAGATGGTGTGACTGACAAAATGCTGTTTGGTTTGTGAAATGAGCTACTTGTTCCTTGGGCTGCTGAGACCTTAGAAAACAGATGTGTAGTGGTCTGAGGTGGATCCCTCTGCTCTCAGCAGTGCCTGGTGGCTCTTCAGGGTAACATGGGGGTGTGATCAGCCTCCATCTCAGAAAGGTGCCAGCCCAGGGCAGCTGGAGCAAGACAGAGGGACAGAGCAGCTGCCCTCACTCTGCACTAAGCCACAGGCATCCTCTTGCCTTGCAGGACTCACTCTGTTCTCCCTGAGTGCAGCAGAAATGCTGATGGTTTCTGACATCCAAGAACATTCCCTAGGGTGAGAGGGGAGAAGGAGCTGTAAACAAAACAAACCTCTCAAACTGCCTTCTGCCATCTCATTTCCTTATCCCTGGGAGTGCAGATGCTGACAGGTATTTCTGGACCAAGAGCAGCTTCATCTGACAAAGCTGAACCCCAGGACTGTTCCCTGCCCCCCGTTCCCTTGGCCCCTGCTGCAGAGCAGGGCTGACTCCTCAGCAGCCAGCGGGCACAGGCCCTGCTCCTCACGGCACCTCCAGCCAGCACCACCCAGGGCTCAGACACCGAGCTGGAGGAAGGTCTGGAAAAGGACAAGGGGGTGTGGAGCAGGGGGAGGGTGTGTGAGAAATGATTTCAACTCTGCTCAGAGAAGCCTCCCCTAACGTCTCACTGTCTTTTCCTTCTGTAACAGTGACCTATGTTTGGAGATAGCAAATGTCCAACAGCAGCTCCATCACCCAGTTCCTCCTCCTGCCGTTCACAGACACACGGGAGCTGCAGCTCTTGCACTTCTGGCTCTTCCTGGGCATCTACCTGGCTGCCTTCCTGGGCAACGGCCTCATCATCACCACCATAGCCTGGGACCAGCACCTCCACACCCCATGTACTTCTTCCTGCTCAACCTCGCCCTCATTGACCTGGGCTCCATCTCCACCACTGTCCCCAAGTCCATGGCCAATTCCCTCTGGAACACCAGGAACATCTCCTACACAGGATGTGCTGCCCAGGTGTTTCTGGTTGTCATTTTAGCTTCAGCAGAATATTGTCTCCTCACCATCATGTCGTACGACCGCTACGTTGCCATCTGCAAACCCCTGCACTACGGGACCCTCCTGGGCAGCAGAGCTTGTGTCCACATGGCAGCAGCTGCCTGGGCCACTGGGTTTCTCTATTCTCTGCTGCACACGGCCAATACATTTTCACTGCCCCTGTGCAAGGGCAATGCCCTGGGCCAGTTCTTCTGTGAAATCCCCCAGATCCTCAAGCTCTCCTGCTCAGACACCTACCTCAGGGAAGTCTGGGTTCTTGTGACTTCTTTCTCAGTGGCATTCGGCTGTTTTGTTTTCATTCTTTTCTCCTGTGTACAGATCTTGAGGGCCGTGCTGAGGGTCCCCTCTGAGCAGGGACGGCACAAAGCCTTTTCCATGTGCCTCCCTCACCTGGCCGTGGTCTCCCTGTTTGTCAGCACTATCGTATTTTCCCACCTGAAGCCCCCCTCCATCTCCTTCCCATCCCTGGATTTGGTGGTGTCTGTTCTGTACTCAGTGGTGCCTCCAGCAGTGAACCCCCTCATCTACCGTATGAGGAGCAAGGAGATCAATGATTCAGTGTGGCAACTAATGAATGGCTGTTTTATGAAGCAATAAACTGCCCATAATCTTCTGAATAGCATATATAACGTAAAGCATTTTCTCACTGAGTGGTTGTGCCCATGTCCACTGGACACCCTAGAGAACCTGCTGCAGGTCAATCATCATGGACCAGCCCCTCACAACCACCATTTCCTGCACTGGCTTCTCTCTTCCGCTTGAAGAGGTTCTTTCTCCCTCCCTGGCAGCACAACTAATGAGTAGGTCAGATGTCCATGTTTGCATTGTGTAGACAAGAGGTAAACAAACGCATAAAGTGCTTCTGAGGTGATGAACCCGAGTGAGCAGAAACACCATCAGCTATTCTTTGGGGTTCCATGAAGGTCAGTGGGACAGACAGTGTCTTGATGTGATTTCATGTTGAGAGTAACATCCCTTGGGGAACCACCTGAATGTAGCACTGGGATGTGCTTCCTGGAACAGAAGATCCCGTGTCCATTCTTCCTGCCATGGGGCATCTCATGTAAGTGCAGAGAAGGGTGACAAATGGCAGGGCTGAGGTGCCTCCCAGCCTCCTGGAGTGGCAGCAGGAGGTCAGAGAGACACAGTGACTCCTGCACCTGTGTGTACAAGGGAAACACTCTGTCTCTCAACATCCATGGGTGCATAAGGAGTCCATGGTGAGGTTACTTCTCTCTGGTCAGCCTAAAGACCACAAGAAGTCTGATGGGTTGGGGTCCCTGCCTGCAGAGCAGTTTCTCAGATAGTCGAGCTTTCCATGGTAGTGGGAAGAGGCTGGAGAGAGGAAAAAAAAATAACTGAAAAGGACAACTTGGGAGGAGCATTCTGGATATCAGGAGGAAGAAACGCCAGTGGAAGGGCAGTGCTGCGGTGCAGGAGGTCACCCAGAGGCAGTCGGGATCAGCCCATGGCTTTGTGTTTCAACAAACAGCCAGTGAGGGTGCAGTGAATGGGGCACGGACTCTCGGGAAGGTGCAATGAGAGACATTTATTGCAAACTCAGGCTTGCATTTATACTTGCTATGATTCTTGCTCAAGCATTTGCTGATTTGCCAAGTGAGTTTTTACATAAGCGATCTATTTCGTGTTCCCACCAAAGTTACTGTCATAAAACCAGTTTTTGTCTATCCTAAGCTATCCCTCCGTCCTTGATGTATCAATCCTGTATCAGTCCCTCTGTCCTTGATGTATCATGCAGCATACGGTACTTGCTGCTTGTATTTTTCCACTAGCGCTTGTTCTCACACCGTCAACTCTCGCAGTTTCTCATGGGTCCAATCTTAGCACACTGCCACATCTCCCCTTTGTGTTTAACAAGTGCATAGCCATAGCAGTATGTAATTGCATAGCTATTACCTGATTAAACCTTTTTTCAATCATTTGTTGTAACAAGATGCCTCTTTAAGACGCTTTAAAAAACCAGTTGGAGATTCCTTACAATCCTGTTTAATCTCAAAAAGTTTTGGCATATTTATAGCTGTAGGTATAGTGTGCCTAATCCTGTATAAAATCCGCTGTCAATAACGATTCAGCCTGTCACTAGATTTAAGAATGTTATGATCCCACCCTGGATCGACCAAGGGACAATTTTGATCTAATATTCCCTGTATATTCCCTGCCAATATCTGCCCTATACAACAGTGTTTCAATCTCTTTCCCTGATTATCCTTTTCAAGGGTCAAAACAAACGGATCTGAAGGGGATAAATATAATGCCTATGTATCCTCATTTAGTGTGTAATATGCATTATGCAATAGGCAATATATGATTTAAAATATACTTCTTATGATATATTACATATAAGGCATTACTATACTACATCACAAAGTATACCCACCTCGATCTGTGCAGCATATTCATATTATTTACAGTGGCCTCCATTGATTACAAAATTCAAACAGATTCTCCCTGGTTGCTGTTCCCCAGGGAGTCAAACAATCTCTTTCCAACGTCACAAAATACAACCCGGGGCGGGGAGGGGATTCCTTCCGAATCCCTCCTGTCGATTACCCACTACCTGTTTCACAATCACAATAACAGACAATTGGTTAACCATAAGTATTGGACTGGAAAATCACCGAAGACACAAGTAACAACAGCAACAAATCACTAAAGACACAAACAACAATACAATTACTAATGCATGAACAACAAAGTCACTAAAGGTACCTTTATCAAATTACTGCTTTCTTGTTTTTCTCTTTTATTTAGTGTTTTCTCATTTTTCTCTAATTCCCTTATTTTTCTTTTCTCTTTTTAGTTTTTTTTTTCTTTTCTTTTTCCCTTTTTTAAAGTTACCCAAGTTACCAAAGCTTCCAAAATGCAAAGGCCCAATGCGCTGGGATCCCTCCGAAAGACAGACAAGTTCCACATGTGTCACTTGGGTCACCAAAGTATCAGTAACCAAAATGCAAAGACTCAATGCGCTGGCAATAAAACCATGATAGCCACTCACTCCCCCCCTTCCCTTGAAAGGGAAAGGAGAAACTTGGATTGAGATAAACACAGACCTACACCACCTTGTAGGTCATTGTCCTCTCACCACAGCTGAGAGAGGTTGTTCTTCCCTCCATGGAAGGACACCGAGTGACTAGGTCAGAAGTCCAAATTTTCAATGAGGCGAGATGTGCGCATGCACATTGTGTGATGGGGGAGATAAACCCGAATGAGCATAAACGCCATCAGTTATTGCTGTGGAGGCCATGGAGGCTTGTGGGACAGTGTATTGAGGTCACTTCATGTTGAGAGTAACTTCCCCAAGAAACCACCTGAATGGAAGAGTCATGCACTGGATGGTCTGTCTCTAGGAGGCACCTGTGCCTTGGCTACGGGGATTTCTATTCTCATAATTTCATTCTTGCCCTAGACAGAGTTCCGTGACCTCAATGGAGTTGATAACTTCTGCGATTTTGCCACGTTGCTGGAGACTTCCTGCAGTAATACCATGGCACTCATGTTTTCATAATCTGCATTTTAGAGCCAGTTTTCCTCTTCCCATTCACATGGGCATCCTGTGAATGCATTGCTGCTCTTCACCCCAGTGCAGACAGGCAGAAGACCTTCTCCACCTGGCCCTCTCACCTCACCAGTGCCACTGTTTTCTACAGCACGCTCAGGCTTGACTGCATGATGCCAGAACAGCACTCCTGAGACAGTTTGACAAAGCCTTTTTTCTACATCATCCTCACATCCCTGCTCAACCTGCAGCCCAAGAACCAGGAAGGTTGAGCAGAAGTGAAGCACTGAGAAAGAATGTCAGGAAAGCTTTGAGCTTCACACAGAGACCATGAGAGTTGTTGACCTCCTGTTGTGTTCTGAACAGGCCCAGAGGACCTGGACGGCATTTGCTGTGTCCCAGAAACTCACCCAGAAGGACAGGATATAGAGAAAGCCTTTGGTGTGGGAAGGGGCAGAGAGTTGCTGGTGGAGCTGGCTGGTGTCTCTGTGACACATCTCTCAAACACCCCAGAAAAGTTGTGGCTATCAGGGAGGTTCCGTGGTCCTCTGAGAAATAAAATATCAAAATTGTCTTCAAGTAGGTTACAAAGGAAGATGATTGGTAGAGTTACAGGCTGGGCAGCTTCGCCTCAGTCCCTGGGGAAGTGATGGGGCAAATGCTCTTCCAGACATCTCCAGGCACTTGAAGGAAACAAAAAAGAGTGCAGAACCTGCATGGGAGGGGAAAGCAGGGAACGTTGTGTACCTGGACTTTAACAAGGCCTTTGACATGGTCCACCATGGTCGTATTAGTGATATCTGGATGGAAAATAAAGATGAGAATGAGTGTGGGAGTTTGGCTGGATGGTCAGGCCCAGATGCCATCAGTGGAATGGACTCCTCCTGGAGGGCAGTCACTGTTGGCATCCCTCAGTGACCAGCACTTGAGCCAACACCTGTGAACATTGTCATTATCTCCATCCATGATGGGTTAGAGCTCACTTTATGGTCCCTTGTGGATAAAGGCAAACTGCGGGGAGCCCTTGAGCTACCCCATCGAGTTCACCTGCCTCAAGCAGCAGAGTCAGACAAGATGAAATTCAGGTCTCTTCCAATCTGAGTTATTCTATGATGTAAAGAATCTCTCCCTTGGAGAGCTCTTTGAAGACAGAATAGGGAGAGGATGAAGAAAAGCTGGTGAAACAGAAGTACATAGAGAGAATGTTACACTCTAAATACGGAAGAAAATTTGCTTTGCTAAGTGGCTGCCTAAAATTTTTCACATAAATCAAGACAACATGACCAACTTGCTGGTACATGTCCTTAGTGCTGTTAATAAAAAATAATAATCAAAATCTGAAAGTTCATAAAAAACTAAGCATGCTGGAAATGAAGACTTTTTCAGTGATTGCCTTGAGTTCTTTTCTGCAAAGGTTTCAGCTTTTTCCGCCCCCTAAATGCTCCCCCTCACCTTGAAAGGAATCCATTACTCTAACCCTTAACCTCAAACCTTACCTCTAAACCAAAGCCCAAACCCCTAACCTCTCACACTTGCCCTACCTTGGTCCTTCCTTACCCCTCACATGAAATGCTGGCCTTCATCCTAGCCCTGACCCCAGCCTGACAAAACCCTAACACTCAAAGCCTGCCTATACCCTAAACACTAACTGGACGCCCTTAGCAGAGCTCCAAACCCTCCTGCTAAACCTTTGTCTAATCCTGAACCCTGGAAGGTGAGCTCTAATCCCTAACCGGAAAGCCTAACACCCAAAGCCCTCTCAATCCCTCACCTTCAGTCCCTTTCCTAACCTGGACTTAGGCTGCTTGGCACCTTGGCGGCAGGACATGAGGTCCCAGAGCAGTCTCAGGGTGTGGGAAAAGGAATGTGAGGTGACCTGTGTCTGACCAGCTTGTAAACCAAAAGGAGGAGATGGGTGAGAATGCTGTGCTGAGCTCAGCTGTGCCTTAGAAACTGCTACTCCAGCAGGCAGCATGGGACTGTGAAGGTGGCTGTGAGGTCAGTTCTGTCTCTGGAGTTGAACGGCATGTGACTTGGAAGATCCTGGTGAGGTCACTTTTGCCTGGTCAGCTGGTGCAGCTCGTCTTGCAGAACTCATCTCTACAAGGGTTATCCCATTTCGCTCCACTGATCATATTCAGTGTTTTCTTACAAGGAAAAATAATCAACTCATCATTTCTACTGGCCCTAAAAGAGGCTCTTCACATGCGAATTTGTTGCTGCAGGTTTACATAAAGATAAGGACATGCAGTTGGCCTCATCACTGGCAGCAGGTGGGAGCTTCCTGCAGACTTCTCTGTTGTAACCCAGTCTATCCTGCAACCCGTGTGTGCTCAGCACAATGCAGACTGAAGGCCAAGCTGTGCATGGGCACAGCCCTGGGTCTACTCTCGCTTACTGTTATGTGGGCCTCTAACTGCGCAGGTACAATGGTCTTCTGGTCAGGATCACAGAACCTCCTGATGAAGGTTAGGGAGAAGATGAGTTGTCCCTTAGACAGCTGGAGGAAACGTCACAATTTTAGGCTCTGGTAGTCACTGGGGACTCTGAATACCATGGACCTCTCCTAGAAGTCTTTGGTTTAAGGGAAAGTAGAAGGTATTCCTTGATCCAACATAGTGCGAATGGTCTCTTGGATATGTTTGTCTCAAGAAGACAAAGAAGGACTGCTGGAAGATGTGGAGGACAGCTGTGTCTGAAGTGTGGGTGTGGCGGGGCGTAGAAAACCCTGAGGGAAGTGAGTGAGACAAATTGTAGCAGCACTGAGTAGAGAAGAAGGATGACCTCCCTCAACCCCTCAATACTTCAGCCCCTTGAATCAGCGCTGTGGTGGCCACATCTGGGCTACTGTGTCTGGGTGTGGGACTCCCTGTTCTGGAGGAATGGAGAGGAACCAGAGAAGCTCCAGAGATCTGCCAGGATGGGGTTTGGGGCCTTTGAGAGAGGCTGAGAAACCTGGGCTTCTTGAGCCTGGTGAAGGGGAGGCTCAGGGCACTGTAGCAGTAGCCTGCAACTGCTTGAAGGGTGGTTTCAGAGATAATGGAGCTTTTCTTGGTAGTAGAAAGAGAGGAAACCTCCACAAAGTGCAACTTGGAAGGTTGGAGGTTCAGAAAAAGACATCTCAGTCCAAGGGCAGTGCTGTGGTACAAGAGGTCACGCAGAGGGAGTCTGGATCAGCCCATGGCTTTGTGCTTCAAGGAAAGACCAGAGAGGGTGGAGAGACATCAGTGAAAGTAGGAAATGCTGGGATGAGAGCTGGGTAGGAAAGCAAGATGAATGTCAACAGCCTGAAGGCACAAAGGTGCCTGAAGGGACAGTATAAGTAACCTGAAGTAGAGATTGCCAAGGGCTCTGGTGAGGCTGAAAGGCCACACAGGACCAAGGTCTTTGTCCCCCTGGCTATGGCAGTTGTATCTGTCTCTGAGACCTGTGGAGGGGTTTTGATAGATAAAGATCTGTTGCTGAATTAGTCAGGCTCAAAGGAATCTCAAGGCCGCTTCGAGAAGCTGAGAACAGAACCTGCTGTGAGAAAGAGGGGCGTCCTCAACCAGCAGGGTCCTGGCGTGGTGTGAATCATCGGACGTACCATCAGTGAGACTCCAGTGCATGGACAGCCCATGATACTCATTTAGCGAATCCATGCTTGGAGCATGGACGCGTTATTAGAATATAGTTGCATATATAAGGAGGCTTGTTTCTGTAATAAATGGCTTTAGCGTGATTCACATTGAATCGAATTGTTTGCTGAGTCCTTTATCGCTCCAACAGAGACCTACCAGGATAAACTCTGTTTTGAGACTCTGGACTTTGTACAGTTTCCTACACTTGACCTTGCTCAAACTCACACCCCACTGCTCCAGGAAGAGCCCTGAGCCAGGCATGAGGGATCTGCCTTCCCAGGGCCTGGGGTCAGGGTTTGGCCTTTAGGCTGGTAAAACAAACCAAGGATTTTCTCCATAGCAGAATGACCTGTACAGTGCCTTTTCCTACCTGCAATCACAACCTTCAATTATCTTCTCTAACGAGTCCATGGAGAGTCTTTGTCAATAATGACCCTCAGTGGGGTCAATCAATGTTTCAAGGTACTTTGAGTTGCGCTTCTGACTTCCACCTCTTGAGCGATTTGTTCAGTCTCCTCTCAGTATCTGTAGTTCATGGACTAAGGGCCAAATACACCGTGGGTCTCATTAAAATACAGAAAGTACTAATGAATTATTTCCCTTCCTGTAGCTTTCTTCAAGTCTTCAAGACACTACAACTAATTTGAGCTGTTTCATAATGTAGCAAAGAAGGAAGATTTCAAAATACACCTAGCAGAAATTATTCTGTATTTTGAAGGGCATATTATGTTCCTTTTCAGTTCAGTGAAGAGGTGATAGCAGCGTTCTCTGGTTGATAATGATCCAGAATGTCTCCTCAGTAGGTCTGGACAGGTAGGAAAAGCAGTCCCTTGAGGTCCAACATGGTGTGGACAATGCTCCTCCTCACCTGCCCAACCTCACCCTTTCTCTCGTTGCCCCCTGGGACTTGTTCTCACTTTTCCTTACATCAGATTTGTCCACATTTCTCTGCAGCTGGATGTTACAGCTCCTTTGCATCATCTCCCAAATGCTCTTCTTCGAAAACTGGCTGCACAGAGGCACCAAATGATTTTTCCTAATTACAAACAAAGAAAAGTGAAGCACAATTGAGCTTCAAAAATAATAAAACACATTCCTCCACCATAAGTTAAGTACAAGCTGCCTCTAATGAGGTTGTCTTTCAACAAGGGATAATCTTATGAGAAATGTTTTAGGTAAGCAGATAAAAGAATAAAGATACAAACATAATTAAAGAGTTGACTAAGGAGACAATTAGACTACTGCAAAACAGGCAAACATTTAACTACCTGAAGTTCAAAACAGCAGCTGGCAAGTTGAGAGCAATCTGAATGAATAAAGAATAAGAGAAAAAGAAAACTGGAGAATAACGAAAAGGGTCTTTGTCTAGAGAGTCTGCAACTGAAAATGGGACTTTAGAAACAGTCATTATATCAGGACAGGTGAAAATAGGTGAAAGATCACAGAAATTAAATACACCATATAACAGGCACAATAGTGGCAAGGATGTTGCAGGAGATCAACACATCTTTGGAATATCCCTTTTGAAAGGTCACAGGATTGGTAGAGGTCTCTTGAGAGTGAGAAAAACCCAATGTTGCAGCCAAAAGTGCCAGCCAGGGAACCACAAGCTGCACAAGAACAGTTTGGTGAGGAGTGACCTGTCCAATGAGTCCTCTTGGGTGACATTTCTGGGCACTTAAAAGAGAAAAATGTGTCCGAAAGCCATCAGCATGGACTTAGCAAGGGTAATTAATGTCTCACAAACTTGATTGCCTTCATGATGAAGTAACTGCATTTCTGCGTGAGGGCAGAACAGTGGATGTCATTTACCTCAGCCTCAGCAAGGCTCTTGGCATGGTGTCCCTCAATGTTCTTGTACCCGAGGTAGGCCATTACATTCGGATGGGTTGACAAACAGATGGGTGAACACCAGTTGGATATCAGGCTGACAGAGCAGTGGTGAAGGGGTCTCATGCCCAACCTTGAGACCACTGGGACTTACTGGGGGCTTGTGGGGCAGCACAGGGGACTCTGCTGAGACCTGGGCAGTTTAATACTTTGATAATCTGTGACCTTGAGGAGACAACTCTCACCACATTTGTTGATGATGCTAAATTGGGAAACCTCATAGGCAGGAGGGCTGTCCTGTCAGGAACATCACGACAGAGAAGGACAAAGGGCAGGTCCTGCACCTGGCATAGACTGACCCCTGAAGATGTTGATAACTGGGAGAGAGGTCAGTGGAGGGCTGCTAAGATGCTCAGGGACTGCGACACTTGCTGGGAGGAGAAACTGAGGGAAAGGGCCTTTGTTCAGCCTGGAGAAGAGAAGGCTTTGGGCACCTTGTAACAGCCTCTCTGTCCCTGCAGGGAGGTTTTTCCAGAAGGTGGAGCCAGTCTTGTTATGGAGACGCTTGGCAGGGGGATAATAGACAATAGTCAGATGTTGAAATAAGGAAGGTTCAGGATGCAGATAAGGAAAATAACCTTCTCAGTGAAGGCATCAGAGCATTGGAGCAGCTTCCCCAGCTTTGTTGTGCTGTCTCTGTCCTTGGATGTTTTCCAGCCCCCACATGGTAAAGCCTTGAGCAACGTGGTCTCACTCCACAGCTGAACGTGCTGTGGGGAGGAGGTCAGACCTGAGACCTCCTGAACTCACATTCAGGAGAGTGGAAACCCAAATGGTGTTGTGGTGTCTTCCCCTCTGAGTCTTCCCCTGATGACAGCAGGGAATGTTCTCAGGTTCCCCATGACCATGGAAGTCAGTCAGTATAGTCAGACCAGCTGGAGCTTGCTTGTCCTCTTCTGATGCTCAGCAATAAAAGCCATGAGAAGGGCCGAGGTGTACAGGAGGGATTCATAATTAAGGCATTTGCCTTCTGAAGCAACTGCTACATGAACTGATGCCCGGTTTCCCGGGAAAGGGTTGGACATCACCTGCTGATGGCAAGCAGAGAATAAAGCCTTTTGCTTCCACAGGCAGTCTGTGCTTTTCTTTATTAACTGCCTTTATCTCAAACAATGAGTTTTTCTTCCCCGTGTCCTCTCGAGCAGGGGAGTGATTGTGTGGTTTAGTGGAACTAAAATGTGGCAGCCAGGTTAACCCACTACATTCCTTTTTGTGCCCAACGTGGGGCATGAGACAAGGGCAGTTTTGTATTAATGGTGCTACAGTTATAGCAGCTATTTGGTAGAGAGTGTCTGTGCAAGTCACTGAGTTTTCTGTCTGTGCTACTTATCTCCTGATTTTGCTGAGCTTGGGAACATATTAATACAAACAAAGTCTACGCTCTTTGCCCTGTTATTGATGTCTTTACTGTGTTGGGGTAGGTATTCTATCTTGTGGAGAGGATAAGGGAACACATCTCCCTCTTCCCTTAGAATCACAGAATGGTTTGGGTTGGAAGAGACCTTAAAGATCATCTAGTTCCAGCCCCCCTGACCCACATCTTCCCCTAGAAAAGGTTGGTCAAATCTCATTGTGTTGGTTTGACTGAAACTGAGTTAATTTTCTTAATGCAGTTCGAAACTTTTTTGCAGCCAGCATGGTCATTGTTTGGATTTAGTTTGGGAGAAATCAGATAACACCCCGGGACAGAGATAATGTTTTTCTCCAAGTAACTTTCCAGTGGTTTTGAAGTGGAACAAAGAGAATACAAGAGTCTATTATCTTAGTTGCTGTCTGGGAGCCAAGGTCTTTCTGAGCTCTGTGCCCACAGATGCGAAGCAGCTGGGAAGGGAGGCATGGGTGGGACAGAGCTTGACTGACAGCCAGACTGACCAATGAGAATATTCCATGACATTAGCATCAGGCTTCATGCTGAAGGAGGGCGGGGTTTTCTGGATGCAGAGACTGAGACCTGTTTCAGTTCTGCTGTGTTTCGGTGGAGTTCCATTTGGGAGTTTGTTTTGGTTTGACCTTTTGCCATTTTACCATTTTGCAATGACCTCTGGGCCTTTCTGCACTTTTCCCTCTTCCCTGGGATCAGGTGTTCACGACCAGGCTGCTCTCTCTCTTTCTTGGACCAGCTGCTTGGTGCAGGCGGAGTTTGTGAGGCATTGAATTGAGTATCTTATTTTATATTCAGTTTTCCATTTTATATGTCTTATTAGCTGTGGTGGTATATTAGTATTATTTTGTTATTTTATTAAACCGTGTTTATCTCAATCCAGGAGTTTCTCCCTTCGCTTTTGATTCTCTCCCCGATTTGGGGGTGGGGGGTGGGAGTGAACGAGCAGCTATTGTGGTTGTGATTGCTAGCTCGGGCTAAACCACGACAAGGGACTAAACAGAAATGTTTTCACAGTCTGTGTTTTCACAAGAACATCACCAAAACCCATTTTACCTTTTTTTTCATCTCTTCTGACAAAGTCTCTCTCCCTTCCCCCAAATCTCCCATCTCTCTTGCACAGGTTCTGTCATGACATACCCAGCTCTTTAAGCACTCTTGGATGAATCTCATCAGGCCTCATCGACTTGCAGGGATCCAGATGCAGTCACAGGGATTGATTCCTGTCATGTGGAAGAGCAGCAGGAATGTGTGGAGCTCTGCCTGGGGACAGACAATGTCAGCTGAACATTGAGGAGCCAGCATGAGAGGGCAGAACAATATGGGCAGTGTTGTGGTGACTGGACATCAGCTACTGACTCACTGGTGAGGAAGAGGAATGAGATGAGGCCTCCTTCAGACAAATGAAAGAAGCCTCATGTTTCCAGGGCTGTGTCCTCGTGGCAGATCTGAGATATCCCAATATCTGCAAGGAACCAGCCATCCAGGAGGGTTCAGAGCTCACTGACAACATCCTCCTGTCACGGGTGACTGAGGAGTCAGTGGGGTGAGGTGTCCTGTGGGACTTCACACTTACAAACCAGAAAGAGTTGGTCAGGATGGCACAGTCAGGGATGGGAAAGTGGAGCTGAGGCAATGTACTTTCTAAGTATTGCCTCAGGGATACACAGAATCATAGAATGTCCTGATTTGGAAGGACCCACAGGATCATTGAGTCCAATTCCTGTCCCTGCACAGTTCACACCGTGCGCCTGAGGACACTGTCCAGTCTCTTCTTGAACATTGTCAGGCTTGGGGCCGTGACAGCATCCAGCGTTCCAGCGTCCAGCACCCTCTGGGTGAAGAACCTTTTCTTCATGTCCAACTGGCCCTCCCCTGGCATATCTTCCTGCAATTCCCTGTGACTTATAGACATTAATAAGGTCCCCCCTTAGCCTCCTCTTCTCCAAACTAAAGAGCCCCAGCTCCCTCAGCCTTTCCTCATAAGGGAGATGCTCCACTCCATCATCTTTGTTGCCCTATGCTGGACTCTCTCTAGCAGTTCCCTGTTTTTCTTGAACTGAGGGGCCACAACTGGACACAATACTCCAGATGGGGTTTCACCAGGGAGGAGTAGAGGGGAAGGAGGACCTCTCTTGATCTACTAACCAAGTGAGCACAAATGCCATCAGCTGTTCCTTGGGATTCCATGAAGGCCTGTGGGACAGACAGTGTCTTGAGGTCACTTCACGTTGGGAGTAACATCCCATGGGAAATCATCCACTGGGATCTTCTTCCTTGAACTGTGATCCCTGTGTCCACTCCTCATGACGTGGGACATCTCAGATGAGTGCAGAGCAGGGGGACACACAACAGGGCTGAGGTGCCTCTCGTCCTTTGGGATGGGCAACAGGAGGCCAGAGGGACACTGTGACTCCTGCCTCTGTGTAAAAGGGACAGACTCTGTCTCTGAACATCCCTGCATGCATAAGGAGTCCATGAGGACAGTTCAGATGTGGATGCCTGACAGACCATGATGTTTCTGTATGTGACTCCAGGAACAAACCCCACTGGTCCCGGCAGATCAATCTCACGTGCTCCTGTCTGCTACATCATCCTTACCCATGATTCTGGGTTGTGGTCTCAAATGTGCCAAAGCAATCAGGGACGTTCTGAGGTCTTTGAAACAGGTAATAGTCAAACCTGTCTTCAAGAAGGGCAAGAATGAGAACTGTGAGAATTACAGGCTGGTCAGTCTATCTCCTCCCTGGGAAGGGAATGGGACAAGTCTTCCTGCAGCCACTTACCGGTGGAATCCCTCAGGGACCAGCACTTGGGCCAACACTGTTGAACATCTCTATTCTCCCCCTGAATGATGTGACACAGTGAACCTTCAGCTCCTTAGTGGATGGTGCAAAGCTGGGCAGAGGCCTTGGACAACCTCACCTGGGTCACCCTGCCCTGAGCAGGACAGTGAGACAAGATGGTGTTCAAACCTGAGTTACTCTGTGATTCAAGGGATCTTTCCCTTGGAAAGGTTTTGGAAGAAGGAAGAGGTGGAGGAACAAGAAAATAAAAATACAGGCAGAGGAGGAGACCTAAAAGGTGTCAAATAAACAGAGCAGTTCTGTGAAGAATGTTTCTCTGCTCAGATTGTCAGCAGGAAATCTATAACCAGCTCCCCAAACTCCCTGTTCTGCTCATTGGCCCCTGGGATTTCCAGCACATTTCTTTACATCAGATTCTGCACTGAAGTTTGCACTGATTGTTACAGCTTCTTCACAGGAATTGCTTCATGTTTCCTTAGAGAACTGGATGTAAACAGGCACCGGGGAATTTTTAATTAGAGGAAACAGAAAAAAAAAGGATTAAAAAAAAGAAAACACAATAGAACTTAATGATGTTTCTCAGTTCTGTGGTTAAATTAAGTAGTTTCCAGCGAGGTCCATTGCCATAACTCAAGAGTTGCCTGTAGGGAGTACGAGAGCAACTGCTGAAAGACTTTACCTGCCTGAAGCTCAAAGCAGAGTGAGAGCTGAGAGGCTCTGAATGAGCCAAGAGTGAGAGGTGAAGAACGTCTGGGGAGCGATGGAAAGTGCAAATGTCCAGCCAGGCTTCTGAAGAGATGAGTTCAGACACGGTGAGCTGGGGAAGGACAGGTGGAAACTCCTGGATGTCCAGGGGATTAAATACACGTAGTGATAGACAGAGTTCTGGCACTGCAAACACAGGGAAAGGCCAACGTTTCATCTCCCACAGCCCATACACATTCTGAAAATTCATGTTTTGGCAGGATAGAAATTCTGCAGACATTTTATTGGAAATATTGAATTATTTCATCTGATGAAAAAAAGAGTGTGGGGTTTTTTGTTCTTTTTGTTGTTTTTCTTGTTGGTTTGGTTTTTAAGTTTTGAGGGGAGTTCTCAGGTTTTAGGGCTGAGCTCCATGGTCTCACTATAAGCACCCAGTGCAAACCTCGAGAGGCCCCGTGTACCTGAGGTGTTTGCCTGGGACGGGCAGGTGTCAGACCAGACTGATAGAGCCATGGTGCTTCATAATTTACAATTAGTATTCAACACTTGTGCATCTAATTAGATATGTTTCAGGACTGTAGGTAAAGAGGCAGATATGTGAAGAGCACTTAGAAGATGTGATAGAAGAATATTCCAGTTGATAATAGAGAATCATAGAATTATTTCAGTTGGAAGAGACCCTCAGGACCATTGAGTCCAACCACAACCTAAATCTAGAACTAAACTGTGTCCCTAAGAACCTCGTCTAAACATCTTATAAACCCCTGCAGGAATGGTGACTCCCCGAATGCCCTGAGCTGCCTGTTCCAATGCCTGACAACACTTTCCAGGAAGAATTTTTTCCTAATATCCAATCTGAACCTTCCCTGGCACAATTTGAGGCCATTTCCTCCTGTCCTATCACTTGCTACTTGGGAGAAGAGACCAACCCCCTCCATGTTCAACCTCCTTTCAGGCAGTTGTGGACAGTGAGAAGGTCTCCCCTCAGCCTCCTGTTCTCCAGGCTGAACCCACCAGTTCCCTCAGCCGCTCCTCATCACACTTGTGCTCCAGACCCTCACCAGCTCCGTTCCCTCCTCTGCACTCTCGCTGGGGCCTCAATGTCCTTCTTATGATGAAGGGCCCAAACCTGAACACAGGATTCAAGATGCGACCTCATCAGCGCTGAGAACAGTGGCACAATCACGCTAGTCCTGCTGGCCACACCATTCCTGATACAAGCCAGGATGCTGGTGGCCTTTTTGGCCACCTGGGCACACACAGGCTCAGGTTCAGCTGCTGTCGATCAACGCCCCCTGATCCCTTTCTACCAGGCAATTTTCCAGCCACTCTTCCCTGAGCCTGGGGTTGTTGTGACCCAAGTGCAGGACCCGGCACTTGGTCTGGTCAAACCTCATACAAATGGCCTCAGCCCAATGATCCAGTGGGTCCAGATCCCTCTGCATGGCCTTCCCACCCTCCAGCAGTTCAACACTCCCACCCAACTTGGTGTCATCTGCAAACTTACTAAGGGTGCCCTCGATCACCTCACCCAGATCGTTGATAGAGATTAAACAGAACTGGCCCCGATACTGAGTCCTGGGGACACCACTCATGACCGGCCACCAATTGGATTTTGCTCCTTTCACCATAAATCTTTGGGCCCGTCCTTCCAGCCAGTTCTTGTCACAGGCTTTACTGCAGTCTAAGGACACAACACCCACAGCCTGTGTGGCGCATTCACTCCCCACGACAGACTTTCCCTCATCTGCTCAGCCGGTCACCTTGTCACAGAAGGAGATCAGGCTGGTCAAGCAGGACCTGCCTTTCATCAAGCCATGCTGATTGGGCCCGATTGCTCCTCTCGTGTGTGTGACCTCACAGTCCTTTCCCAGCCATGTTCCTGCTGTTGGCCAATCCCCTGCAGAGGCAGAAGTGACCTCACAGTCCCCTCCAAACCCATTGGCTTCCTACTGGACTATGAGTTCCTGAGACACAAGTGACCACATGACATCGTACCCACCATCACCCTCCTTGTGGTCCAGTGTGTGAGCAGATCAAACTAAGCTGCTTTCATCATGTTTATCTAATAGATTTCCTATCAAGGGTTTGAGTGGAAAAACGTTCCTCAGAGGAGCTGCTGTATTTACTCTGGGGAATTTTATATCTCTGCTTCTGCTTCTGCTTCTGCTTTTGTTCTCCTTCCTCTGTCTATTCTGTCTTGAAAGAGCTCTCCAAGGAAAAGATTCATGGAATCCTACAATAACACAGGGTGGAAGAGACCCCTGAACACCATCTCTGTCCCACTGACCTTTATGGCACCCCAAGGAACAGCTGATAGCATTTGCGCTCACTTGGGTTCATCTCACCACATACACACACTGGACATGCACATGATGTGTGTGTTTACATCTCATCTGCTCAATGAAAACATGGACTTGTGACCTAGTGTTTCATAGAATCATAGAGTGTCCTGAGTTGAAAGAACCCACAAGGATCATGGAGTCCAACTCCTGTCCCTGCACAGGACACCCCACAGGTCACCCCGTGTGTCTGAGGACGTTTTCCAGTCTCTTCTTGATCACTGTCAGGTTGGGGCCGTGACACCTCCCTGGGGAGCCTGTTCAGTGTCCAGCACCTCTGGGGGAAGAACCTTTTCCTCATGTCCAACCTAAACCTCCCCTGACACATCTTTCTGCCATTACCTTGGGCTCCTTCACTAGTCACCAGAGAGAAGAGATCAGTGCCTTCCCTTCCTTCTCCCCTTGTGAGGAAGCTGTATCCACCATGAGGTCTCCTTTTATTCTTTTCTTCAGCTCTGATGGTGAGAAACCCCTTGGTTTGCTTTCTGAAGCAGAAAGGAGAAGCCATGATCTCCAGCCTCTTTCCCTGCAGGCTGCAGGCACCCATCTCGCTTCCCCACCTGCTCTCACCCCAGCATTTCTGCACCTTCACTGCTGTGTCTGCACCCTCACTGGCTGCTCTTTGGAACACAAACGGTGGGCTGATCCAGCTCCCTCTGGGTGACCTCTTTCCCCACAGTACTGCCCTTCCAGTGACATTTCTTATGACTGATATCTGGTCTCTATCTTCCAAGTTGCACTTTGTGACTTTTTTTTTTCTCTCTCTTTTTTTTTTTTTTTTTCTGGTACTAAGGAAAACTCAGCCATCTCTATAGTTGTTCTTCATGCAGGGAATGCAACCCATTAGGCTTCTTGTGGTTTTTTACCTGACCAGAGAGAAGTCACCTCCCCATGATCTTCTAAATCCCAGGACTGCCACTGGCCTTTCAGCTTCTCTGACAGACACAACCATGTCCCTGCTGCTGTCCCGTCATGTTCTCAGGTGGGATGGACATGACAACCCATCTCCAAGGCCTCTTCCTGGGTAGGGCCTGTGGGTACCTTGGCAGTGGTTCTTTCCCAGCCATGTCCCTGCTGCTGGGCTGTCACCTCCAGAGACAGAACTGACCCCTTCACAGCCGCACGCTTCTGACTGGATTATGAGTGTCTGAGAGACAACTGACCTCATAACACCACACACACCCATCCCCCTCCTTAGCACCCAGGACCTCACCAGACTGAAGCATGTTCTATACATTCCTACACCTGCCCCTCTTTCCCACAGGCGGTAGACACCCATCTCGCTTCCTCACCTTGTTCAACTTTGTCAAATATATTTTCTACTAATACTGTGAGTGAAAAGCGCTCCTCACTGGAACTCCTGTACTTCTGTTAACATCTTCCATATCTCTTCTTCTGCCTTACCTTTTTTTTTTTTTTTCCTATTCCTCTACTTATTCTCTCTCCTGAAACCTGTCCAAGGCAAAAATTCTGTCAAATCACAGAATAACTCTGTTTTGCAGAGAGCCCTTGTCTCACTCATCTTGTCTCACTCTCCTGCTCAGGGTGAACCAGGTGAGGTTGCTCAAGGCCTCCACCCAGGTTTGTATCATCCTCAAGTCACTTAAAGTGCTGTCTCTTATGTCTTGGAAAGGGAGAATAAAGACGTTCAAACGTGTTGTCCAAGTGCTGGTCACTGAGGGATGACACCAGTAACTGGCTGCATGGAGGACTTTGTACTACTGATGACATTTGTGCTGGATGGTTCAGCCAACTCCCACCCAGCTTCCGCTTTTTGAGCCCCATCAGCACCACTCTGGCCAGAAGGAGACCATGTCTGAGCCTTGCAACGCCCTGTACACAACATGCCTTTCTTTCCCCTGTCCATTTGGGTTCAGCAATCCCTTCCTTGTCCTTCACATTCCTGGAAATGGCTGCAGGAGGCTTGTCCCATCCCCTTCCCAGGGAGGGAGGTAGAGTGGCCAGCCTGTAGTTATCCCAGTTCCTATCCCCGCTCTTCTCGAAGATGGGTTTGAGGTCTGCGTTTCCTTAGGACCCCAGAAGCATTCTGGTTTCTATGGCACTTTTGAGATCACAATCTGGAATGACAAGAAAGGGTGACAGAGCAGACTGGAACACTTGAAATGATCCTGTCCAAGGCAGCTGAGATGAATCTCACTGATCCAGTGGGGTTTGTTCCTGGAGTCACACACAGAAATATCAGGGTTCTGTCAGGCATCCATATCTGAGTTGGTCTCAGGACTCCTTGTTCACCCAGGGATGCTCAGAGACAGAGTCTGTCCCTTTTACACACAGAGGCAGGAGTCACAGTGTCCCTCTGGCCTCCTGTTGCCACTCCCAAAGGACGGGAGACACCTCAGCCCTGTGGTGTGTCACCTGCTCTGCACTCGTCTGACATGTCCCACGTCATGAGGAACGGACACAGGGAGCTCAGTTCAAGGAAGCACAACCCAGTGCTGCATTCAGGTGATTTCCCATAGGTTGTTCCTCCCAATATGAAGTGACCTCAGGACCTCATCTGTCTCACAGGCCTTCACAGAATGGAAAGGAATAGTTGATGGTGTTTGTGCTCACTCAGATTCATGTCAACTCACGTACATGATGTGCATGCTTACATCTCATCTGTACAAGGCAAACATGGACTGCTGAACTATTCATTGAGTGTCCATCCATGGAGAGAAAACAGCCTCTGTGGGTGAGAAGCCAGTGCTGGAAATGATGGCTGTGAAGGGCCAGTCCATGGTGATTGACGTGGGGCTCCTTCCATGGGGTGTCCAGTGCACAGGGGCACAGCCCAGCCCCTGCTCTGCTGGTCCTGCAGGTCTCTGGCAGGAGCCTGGCTGTGAGAGGACACTGCTGTGTGCCAGCCCTGCACACACACACTGTTCAGCTGTACTCTGGTGTTTCATCTTTGGGTGACTTTTGTCGAAATATGCTTGAGAGAAACTTTGCAAGAAGATATAAACCATCATGCACTGCCCTGAGGAGATCACCTTTCTATCTGGAAAGGCTGTTCTGAGGCCAGCTCTGTCACAGCAGTGCCCATTGCCTGTCCCTGCCTGCGCCCACAGGACTGACACACAGCAGGACGGTGACCAAGCTGCCAGAGCACTCAGGCCTTGCACCAACACCAGGGATGAGAAGGAGAGTGTGAGAGTGGAACCAGAACAGCTCTGGAAGAACAAGCGCTGCTGCTCCCTGGCAGGGCTGCCAGGATGGACTCTTTTCCCCTCCTCCCATGAACACAGGAATCATCCCTGCAGCTCTAAAAGTGGGCTTGCAGGAAGGATATAGTGAAAAACAAGTCACTAAAGAGCCCTTTATTGTGTTTTAAGACAAGGAGAGCACAGCTCCTCATTTACTCAGCCAGTGGTTATAAAAGAAAAGCAGACAGTGATCTAGAAAGGGGATGACAACATTATCACAATAAGAAAACAATTAATAACAAGAAAAAATCCAGATGACTGGCTGGACCTGTAATTAGCTGTATTTAAACAGCTATGTAGAAGCAGATGTGCAGTTTATTGCTTTAGAAAACACTAAGATATGAGTTTCCACAAGGCATCCTTGAGCTCCTGGTGTAGATGAGGGAGTTCACTGCTGGAGGCACCACTGAGTACAGAACAGACACTACCAGTTCCAGGGATGGGGAAGAGATGGAGAGAGGCTTCAGGTGGGCAAACATGGCAGTGCTGAGGAACAGGGAGACCACGGCCAGGTGAGGGAGGCAGGTGGAAAAGGCTTTGTGCCGTCCCTGCTCAGAAGGGATCCTCAGCACGGCCCTCAAGATCTGCACATAGGACAGCACGATGAAAACAAACCACCTGAATATTACCGGGAAACTTATCACAATAATGCGCATCTCCCTGAGGTAGGAGTGTGACCAGGAGAGCTTGAGGATCTGGGGGATTTCACAGAAGAACTGGTCCAGGGCATTGCCCTTGCACAGGGGCAGTGAAAATGTATTGGCCGTGTGCAGCAGAGCATTGAGAAACCCAGTGGCCCAGGCAGCTGCTGCCATGTGGACACAAGCTCTGCTGCCCAGGAGGGTCCCGTAGTGCAGGGGTTTGCAGATGGCAACGTAGCGGTCGTACGACATGATGGTGAGAAGAGAATACTCTGCTGAAGCTAAAAAGGCAAACAGAAAGACTTGTGTAGTACACCCTCCATAGGAAATGACCTTGGTGTCCCACAGAGAGTTGGCCATGGACTTGGGAAGAATGGTGGAGATGGAGCCCAGATCAAGGAGGGCGAGGTTGAGCAGGAAGAAGTACATGGGGGTGTGGAGGTGCTGGTCCCAGGCTATGGTGGTGATGATGAGGCCGTTGCCCAGGAGGGCAGCCAGGTAGATGCCCAGGAAGAGCCAGAAGTGCAAGAGCTGCAGCTCCCGTGTGTCTGTGAACGGCAGGAGGAGGAACTGGGTGATGGAGCTGCTGTTGGACATTGGCTGCTGATGGTCATGGGAAACCTGTCATAGGAGGAAAGACAGTGACAAGTTATCAGTGACTTCTCTGAGCAAAATCAAAGCCATTTCTCACACACTCTCCCCTGCTCTACACCCCTTGTCCTTTTCCAGACCTTCCTCCAGCTCGGTGTCTGAGCCCTGGGTGGTTCTGGCTGGAGGTGCCGTGAGGAGCAGGGCCTGTGCCCGCTGGCTGCTGAGGAGTCAGCCCTGCTCTGCAGCAGGGGGCATGGGAACAGGGGGCAGGGGACAGAACTGAGGTTCAGCTTTGTCAGATGGAGCCACAACATGTATCACCTTTCCTAAGGGCTGAGCACTCCATGTTTGGCCAAGGACACCCACGACTCCTTTCAAAAACCCAACTTTATTTTCTCTGCACAGCATCTCTTTTCTTCTCCATGGGGCTTTCACATAAAACAAAGATGCTGTAAGACAAGTTTGCATCCTGGAGGGAAGCTCACAGCTTACAAGGAAGGCTCAAGGCGATAGTAAAGACAGATTATGGCATTTGATTGAGGGAGAACCAGCTCATTCCCCAGCCCCACAGTCTGCATTGCCCACAGCCCACAGGTCAGAGCAAAGCTGGGACACGTGTTCCCGTGGACACACCTGCAGGAAAGGACCCACAAGCTCAGGCTGTGACTCTGCAGCTGAAACTGCCATCCCCAGAGAGCCTGACAGCAAGAACAAGATCCCAACAGCAGTGACCCAGAGCAGGGGAGCGAGAAGGACAATGCGGTGAGGGTGGGTGTGAGAGAGGCCAGGGCAGAGGCAGCCGGGCACTCAGACAGCGTCACCCTTCCCCAGCTGTGCAGCCACCTCCCAGACACCAACACTGCCGGGCAGCTGCTCTCAGCCCCTGTGCTCTGCAGAGGAACTGGAGCTCTGGCTGCACAGGAGCTGCTTCATACCTTAGAGCCTCCGGCCCTGAGGGCAGAGGCTTTGCTGGGTGGGAGAGGAGGCCAGGGGGCTGCTTACAGGAGGGATCTGACCTGCAGGGAGTCATAGGGACTTTTCTCTGTTCTCCCTCCCATAACAATTCCGGGTTCAGTTTCCTCTCATTTCTGATCATTTCCCTGCTGCCTGGAGATTCTCCCCCTGGGAGGTGTTTCCCTGTCCATGTCTCTTCCCTGTCAGTGCTCACAGACCATCCCACCCTCTGTGCCCTCCCCCTGGCCCTACAGATCCTGCCTGTTCACAGGGCACTGCCTGGGGGCATCTTCCTGTCTGCAGGCTGGAAAACACGACAGGTCAGACTAAGGCTGACGGGTCCAGCCAAGGTGATGCAGGTGCTGTGCACAGGCAGAGGGGTGGTGAAGGGGTGTTATGAGCCTTCTGGCAGATGTACTGATCACTCAGAGTTGCAGTTCAGAAGTCTCAGTGACTTGTTTAAGCATGAGAGCTCATTTTCATTTTATCCTTTCCTACACCCCCCACCCCTTGGGAGAGGAAACTGAAAAGACAGGCTCAGGAAAGCTCCTTATCTGTCTGCTAATCCTTGCATTTATCTTCTGCTTGAGGCATCCCCTTGGAAAAATGCTGGGGGTGATCTGGAGCTCTGAGCAGCCCTGACCCACACAGCCCCCTTCAATCCCACAAGCTCCCAGCCTGCCCTGCTGGGGGTCGCTCCTTCCCCCCACAGCTGCTGCCATGGGATCTCCCGGGCAGGCTGAGCGCTGACCCTGGCAGGTGGCAGAGTCCCTGCCCGGCACAGCCCTGGGGTGCAGGGACCCTGCTCTGCAGGACAGCCCTGGGCACACCTGGGTGCTCACCCGGCTTCACAGCTGTTCAACATGGCCTGACAAGAGCCCCGTCCTTACAGATCCCACAAGCTGTGCCTGTGCCAGTTTGAGGAGATGCCTCCAGGAGCTATGTCGCGGTTGAGACGGACAAACGACATGGACCAAGTTCTTTCAAGATGAAAGTAATAGGTGCCATTTATTGTTACAAGTGCATTTTTATACAATTCTACCAGTTCATGTGTCTTTTCACTATTGGTTACAAGTTACAGCACTAACATCTCATTGGTTAATTTTTCTATCATCCATGTTATTCTTCTATCCCCTTGTCTCTCACGGGTATATCTCTTCTCTCTCCGGATACTCCTTTACTCCCATCCTTCTCAAGGGTAAACCTTAATATCTTCAAGGCTGATTTCTACCCCCATATTTTCTGTCAAGGACTCCGCAGACCCACTGCACTTTCCCACAATTCCCCCTTTTTTTATTTATGCTAAAAATGCTGCCCTCATTGTCCACTGCAGGGCCCTTTGCAGCAGAGAAATCATGCATGGCAACATTAGTAACACAACCACAACAATCATCAAAATGATCAGTCCTGTTTTCACTACTGATAACAACCATCCTAAAAACCCTCAACCACTAAGCAATTTATTTAACAAATCTCATCAAAATCTTCACACCCATGTCCTTGAGCTAATAACAAAAATCTATTGTGGCTCTACTCTACCGTGTGGCATGTCTTACAGAATCTACATCTAACAAAAGTCCACTTAAAGCCTTTGAAGTTCTGTTACTTTGCTTAACTAGCCAGCATCCTAATTTTCTAAAATATTTAACGCTTTTAGCTGTGCCAACACCAGATACAAGAGATCCTAAAACCCTTAACCTTGATCCCCAAAAATCTACATTATCATCACATTTTGACTCATATGCATGCAAAAAACGTTTTTCCCGTGTCGCTTTTCTGTGATCGACTATCATGGGTGTTAAGAGAGTTAATAGTCCCAAAATACACAGTCCTCAACAGCATTAGAAGGAATTCCTGGTCAGGCTCTATCTTCACAGATCAAGAATACACCATGCAGGAGATTTTGGGGTCGCTGTCCCACATTATCAATGACATTCCTTGGATTCTTCTGTGAGGCATTACACCATCGAGTTTCATTTCTATAGTCACCAATGGTAGCATTAACATTTTGCAGTTTTATCCATTCATGCTTTAGCATATTGTCCTGGCACTTTTCACAAACCAGCTGGATACAAGCATCCATGGGCATAGATCCCAGCAATTCTAGTTCCTGTGGTTCAATGTCTATTTCCGGGAGACAGTTAATCCAAAGTGCCATGTTAGTATTTTTGTTGCAATGCCTTTGCACCGACCACTATTTTGAAACAATTGTGTGATGCTGCTGTATTCATCAAGGGGGATGCCAACCAAGCACGTGTGGAACGGGTTTTCCGGAGATGCCATAGCTAGGCATATGGAGTCCTGGTCAGTCATGTTGGCTAAAGTACTCCACATGTTAGTCTTTTTCTGTGCGGGCATCCAAAACACAGCAGCTGCAACAATCATTGTCAGGAAGATAACACAGGTTTCACGTTTCGTGCCAGCAACCATTGCGGCCCTTGATCTGTAAAGACACAAGCATAGCCTCTCCCCCAGGTTATCAATTGATGTGGCCTTTTCCATTTACCATTAACTAGTGATTTGGCCATAACTAATGTAGATTCTTTCTGATTTAGCATGGTTTTGGGTCACACTTGCAAAGTATTTCATCACACACAATGCTTTTGACAATTGTTTTTGTGGTGTTTTCCCTACTTCTCCCCCCTTTTTGTTTTAAAAAAGAACAAAACCAAAACAAAAAACACAGTTCAGAAGCAGATACGTGCATTGGACCTTGACTACGTACTCAGAATCACAAATCAAATTTAGAGGTTACTCCTTTAAAAAGTTCTAAATAATGTAAAGCTGTGCCAAGTTCTGCTCATTGGGTTGAACCTTCAATAATTTTCACAGAATGATGCCAATTGTTATCTTCACGCCAGACCACTACAGCTTTATGAGACTTCCCAGAACCATCAACAAATACTTTGCAAGTATGTAGGATCAGACCAAATACAAGTATGGCCTATGACCTGATGTTAAAGACTTGCAGGTTCTGCAGCAATTTACATTTTACATTTAGGCATGCCAAAAGCTGTGCTGTTAAGAAAACCAGCTAGTGCAATTTATAAAGACATAGATTACAAATAAAAAAATCAAAATTAAATTTCACAAATGGTACATATATGACAAAAGGATCATGGCCTATTGAAACTTAAGTTCATTCCCTGCTTTTCTTGATCAGAGTAAAAAGCAGTTTATCAGTCTGCTAGCAATCTCATCATACTGTCCCCAATAGCCACAGGTTGTTTCTGTGTTGTAGCTATAAATAGACAAATCTGCAAGTCCAATCGAATGCAGTCAGCCTGTAAGGTTGTCATAAATTTATTCCTTAAAATTTCCAACTCCATTTTGGTCATCATATTTATTGGATATTGTTTTCCCTTACCAGATTGAAGTCCTGTTTCAGATCAATCAGTGTAGTACTTGCTTTATCAAAACATTGGCTGTTAATACTAGTGGAGATACAGCATTTGAAATTTCCTTGGAGTTTTCTCACTTGCAGCAAGCAGATCTGCTCCATCCAAGCAGCTTCTTGTAGGCCATGCAACTAAACAGAATTCTCAGAAAACGTTATTTGAGCTTACAATTTACTTAACAAATCTTAATCTAAGAGAGGTATAGGAGTTTCTAACAGCTATAAGAATTCATGTATTTAAACTTTGTTCCAAATTTGGCATTCCATTAGTCTCAAAAAATGGCCTTTCTTTCGTTGTTTCTCATGACCTCAAAAACTAGCATGGTGAATTTACTAAGAAGTCACTTACAACTAATTACCACAGAATAAGTCTATTAACAAATTTTTGGTTTAATTTTCCAGTTTCATTAGAACTATGGATCCACTGGTGATGCCTTTAAATTTCACCCTCAGACTCCTTCATGCAGTATCACAGCTCTCTAGCAGTAACATTGCTTGAGGGAGGGGCGCGGGGGGGAATAAAACTTCCCTCTCGCCTCCATCTGAGATGGCAAGACGTCCAGCCCAGCATGAAAACACATCAGTTCGAACTCCACATTAAACCGATCTGGCTCCACTCCACATGCAAATCAGTACCAGTCTGACCCAGAGAAGCACTGAACACTGTGACCCCCCAAAGCTGACCAGTGTGAAAAGACTGACTTCAGCAAGGAGGTAAAAGTATGAGCTCCTTTCCCCAGATGTGCCAAAACCTAGGAAACAAGACAGAAGCAAAAATAAACAACACCAACAACCCCTGATTCAAAGCCGAAAAACAACACAGTGCCACAACAAAAATGGATGACAATACTTCAGGGAAAAAAAAAAATAGGGACAGAGCCGGGGGAGCAAAGCCCCCCTTTCTCTGCTTAGCAGTGGGAAAACAGTTTTTTTTTCCTTTCTTCTTCTTTCTCTTCTCGCCGCAGTTCAGATATAGTCAAGGCCATGCAGCTGGTATAATCACTGGTACGAAGTGGGAGGCTCTGGCAAACTCCTCAGTTACGATGAGCTGCACACAGGCCTGGGATATTTTGCTGTTTTGTTTTCCCATTTCATTCCAGCCATAATACACTTTATATGCAGTTTTAAGTAGCTCAGCAATAGTTACATTCCTTAGCTCCATTTACCTTTTACAATTTAGAGATGTCAAAAAAACAGTATAAACCAGTATAATAAACATCAATCCATTATTCTATTTTCCTAAATCTAAATCAGTTAATATTCTAGCAACTGTTAAATACAACCTCTTCTAAATTCACAGCTATCATAGCATTTTAACAATTCAAATGCTTTTCTAACAATATAAGCAATCATTCTAATGTGTAAGGATGCATCCTAAGGGGAGGCAAGGTGGAATTTTAGCAATTTTAGCAGTGGAACCGGTTCCCGTTTTGTAATTATCTCCCAAACAAGATTCTTTTGGTACCAAATATGAATATGCAAACTAAAATACTGAGCTCAGATATGAAAACCATATACCAAGTTCAAATATGCAGATGGATCACAGTTACACTAATTTAAGACAATATCTCAATTTTTGCATTGCACCTTTGGGCCGCTCACTGCTCAGACAGGTGGAGGTACCTCTGGGTCTCCCTGACAAAAAAGGTCAGTGGCGCCGGAGCCCATCGGCCCCCCCCGAGCCGGAGCGAGCTGGACTGGGCAAGGCCTTTTTTTGTTTTGTTTTGGTTTGGTTTCTTTTTAGTGTCTCATCTGGTGCGCTACAGCTGTTATTCCAAAACCAGGATTCTTTACATGATGTACATACGGAAAAACCAAATTCAGCACAGTGAGATGAGACACAGCTTGTGACAGAGTTGCGCAAGTCTGAATACTGGAATAAAGGTAGCATGCTAGCGAAAAAAAAAATAACAGGTACTACACACAAAATTTTACCATCACATTCACGCAGTAAAGAACTAAATTACTTATGATCTTCTGTATTATCACAAAACGCACATTTTGAGTCAATGAATTCTCATGATTTAACAGACTGTGAACTTATCGTACCATATAACAAAGACCTACTAAAATTGCAACATACTTAAACCGATACCCACAAAGAAAACAGGTTAATGAGGAAGGCATCTTGCAGACTCTAACAAGTTTGCTGTGACCTGTGTGTTATCAGTTAACTCTCTCTCAGCTTGTTGACGTTCAAACCGTTCCAGCTGTAAAACTGTCTGTAATGATCTAATGATCTCTTGTAGAGATTTATTTTGTCCTGGTCTTCTCACCTTAAAAACAACATTAATTGCAACAAAATTCTATTCTCCAGACACTTTTCCCAATCATTTAACTGAAACAGCAGCCAACACTGATTTCAATATTTAACAAGATCTTCCTTCCTTATAATTCCGAGTGCTTTCCTAAGTTTTAAAACACCTCCCAATACTGATTTTTCAGGAACACAACTGAAAACAATTATTCCTGACCCCATCTTGCAAGTAAAAGCCTTGAGAAGGGGGAGGGAGGGGTAGAAAACACAGGCTGCTTGCAGCACGACTGGGAAAAATGGGCAGAGAGTTTTACGGTGCACTTAAAAACAACTAGTAAAACAATTAACTCACATTCCTAACAAGCTGCTTGATTTTCAGAGAGGCAATACACAGAAACACATAATATGTACTGTAAAACTTGCAGATAACATGTTGATAGCAAACATTAGCATTCTCTACTGCTAATTTCAACACCAATGCTTCCTTAGCTTCTAAGTTTTCAACCTGCTTATCGATGGCCTCTTGAAGATGGTCAATAAATTGCACGTAATTCTCACTGGGACCCTGATTAATAGTTGCAAATGATTTGACTGCATTGTTGGTTTCAGGCACCTTTATCATAGCTTGATATGCGAGGTCTGTTGACTGCCTCAAGATTTCAGAAAGTTATCGTGCCTGTAGTTGTGGTATGTCAACTAGTGTCTCTTCCAGAAGCGCACAGGGTCCCGTGGTTTAACTGCAATCGAAACTGGGGGTAAATCCCAGCTTCTTGGTAAGTTCGGTTTACGCTCTGAAACTCTACCCTCACCCTCAGGAATTCAGTGCGGGTGGGAGGAGGGGGCAGGTTGGAGGGACCCAAATCTGTAGGAATTACGTTATTTGGCTCGGTCTGGCTCACCACGGGGGGGTCCTCCCCACCTAAATCTCCAAGCAAGGGGGGATAGGAAAAAAAAATGTCCATTTTTTTCTTCCGCGACTGATAGCGGCGGGGCAGAGGGTTGAACTGTGATTAATGGCGGTGACGCAGACGGCAGAACCGCGGTTGATGATGGTAGAGGAGAGGTTCGAGCCGTGATCGATGACAGCGGAGCAGTCGGCCGAACGCACTGGTCCGACTGGTGCTCCAACTGGTGCTCTGAGGGCCCCTCCCGAGACCATGCACAACCCAACGTTGTTTTTTCATGTGAGTCTTTCATAGCTTTTAACTGATCTCGGGGCCACACATATGTATACGAGTCTTTCATAGTTTTTTTCTGATCTCGGGGCCACACATACGTACGCTCCTCCTTTATTCCTTTTAACTTTCCAAGAAGGTGCCGCGGATTCTTAGCCGTGTCAGTGAATATGGACTTGGGCGGTTTTGACGAATCTTTAGTAACAGGGGGGATCAGAATAATACTTAATCTTGCTTTTTTCTCCGAATCTGGCCCAGGAGAGCCAGGGAGACCATCCCCCTTCACCGCCTCTGCCTGTTGCCGTTTTAACTCTTTCAGAGTGTCTAATAACAAGCACCACGTCGTTAACAGTTCAGTTGCTTCCTTGGACCCTTGGGTAGCACTATCAAACAATTTATCTCCCAAGTCCATCCATTGTGACACACTAAATGCTGTCACAGGATTAACCTCTAAACCTTGTGCTTTGCCCCATAGTAACATTTTTCTTAAAGTCAGTTCCGGGAGGCTAATACCGTGCTTCTTCAGAAGCAGCTTCTATGTGGATAATATAGTACCCTCTTCTTTAGATAAGTTTCAGCCCCCCTGTTCCCGGTAGCTCACCTGCTCCTTAGCGAGGTGTCTTTTCAACGATCCGGATCTTCGGCAGCTCTCCTCGGCTGCTCTCATCAGCTGTACCGGGCTCCGTCTCCACAGCTCTTCTTCGGCTGTTCACAGCTTCACGCTGTCACCTTGTTAGGCGAGATCCTCTCCAGGCAGGATCACGTCGGGGTCACCATATGTCGCGGTTGAGACGGACAAACGACATGGACCAAGTTCTTTCAAGATGAAAGTAATAGGTGCCATTTATTGTTACAAGTGCATTTTTATACAATTCTACCAGTTCATGTGTCTTTTCACTATTGGTTACAAGTTACAGCACTAACATCTCATTGGTTAATTTTTCTATCATCCATGTTATTCTTCTATCCCCTTGTCTCTCACGGGTATATCTCTTCTCTCTCCGGATACTCCTTTACTCCCATCCTTCTCAAGGGTAAACCTTAATATCTTCAAGGCTGATTTCTACCCCCATATTTTCTGTCAAGGACTCCGCAGACCCACTGCACTTTCCCACAGAGCTACAGCTGCACTGCCCTGCACCAGAGACTTACCATGGCAAGGGCTGCAAAGGTTTCTCCTCCAGTGAGCTCTCAGTCATCCTCCAGTCCTGACCACCTTTAATCTCTCTCTGCCTTGCTCGTCTCCTGAGATCCCCAGGCAGAGCCCTCAGCCCTGCTGCGTGTGCAGAGGAGCTGCTCCTGGGCAGAGCTGTCTCTCTGCAGCGCTGCCGCTGCCATGAGCTCCCTGTGTCCCAGGAGCCCAGCCCAGCTCAGCAGCACAGGAGCAGCCCCAGGCGCTTTAATGACCCCTCTGGTGCGGTTTGGTGCTGGGTCCATGAACCTCAGACCCTGAGGGGAAGCTGAAGAAACTTCTCAAGAAGTCAAAGTCAGATTCAAACTCCAAAGTTTCTTGTAATGTTAATGGGTTCCACTGAGGGACACAACTGAAGAACTGACCCCAGGGTCTGTTTAGAGCAGAAAACTGTAGGCAGTGATGACAGGTCAGGAAAAGCAAAGTAAAGGTGTCTCTGATGCTCAGTAAACCTGGATGTGTTTCATTAACCAAAGGACCAAACCTTGACTCCCCTTTGGAAATCAGATCCTGTCCCTCCTATGTTGCCCAGGGCCCTTCCTGGGACAGTGTGATGTGGGGCTGTGCGAGGCCAAGGGCAGGACTATGGTCCCACACCTCCCAGGTTCCTGGCTGGGGACAAGGTGTCTCCTCACAGGCATCAGAGGTGCAGACAACAGCCATAGCAAAGGGGAGAAGGAGCTCATGTCTGGTGGGGCTTTCAGCCTCTTTACATCCCGTGATCATCTCCACGACAGCCTGTCCTGTGCTGTGGCATCCCCTGCACCGCTGTCCCTGCAGGCTGGAGACATCCCCCCTGCTGTCCCACCTTGCTCTTCTCTGAGCATCTTCCTTCCTTTGCTGAGATCTCTCCATCCTCCCCAGCTGGTCCTTGAAGCACAAAGCCTTGGGCTGATGCAGACTCCCTCTGGTGGGTTTGGTGCTGAGCCCATGAACCTCAGACCCTGAGAAGCTGAAGAAGCTTCTCAAGAAGTCAAACTTGGATGTAAACTCCAACGTTTCTTGTAGCGTTAATGGGTCACAACTGAGAAACTGTTCCTAGTATCTAGTTAGAGCAAAAAACTGGAGGCAGAATGACAGGTCAGGAAAAGCAAGGTGAAGGTCTCTCTGATGACCAGTAAACTTTGATGTGTTTCATTAACCAAAGGACGAAACCCTGTTCCCCAGGCCTGGGAAATCAGATCCTGTCCCTCCCACGTTGCCCAGGGCCCAGGTCCCTCTTCACAGCCTGAAGAACCACATGGGTCAGGAGACAGGCCAGGATACCCAACGAGGACTCACATGCTCTGCACTTAAAGTTCAGGTGTTTTCCGGCATCTCAGGAGACAAGTCATGCCAATTGCTGGGTTCAAGGAGCTGGTCAAGTGTCTCATCTCCATTTCTGCAATGGTGGCTTTGATGTCTGGCTGATGTGCAGACTCTGTACATGGATGCTGAAACCTCTTCAGTAACCTGTTCTGAAAGGATGAACAAGGTGGGCAGTTCTTTCTGGAAGGGTATTAGGACAGCAAAAAAAACCCTGGGTTGGAGCAAATGAAAAGGGATGCAAAAGTTGTGGTCAGAACCATTTAGAGGCACTTGTAAAGCAGCCCTGCACCTCATGTGAATTATTCCTGTGCTCAGGGAGCACCTGAGAGCTTTGTCTAAATGGAAAACATGAAGGAGAAGGAAGGACAGCGTCATTCAGGCTCAAAGGGACCTCAGGAGGTGTCTTGACCAACTTCCTGCTCACAGCAGAGTCAGACCAGATTACTCAGGGCTTTATCCAAACACATCTTGATCTCTTTCTGGGACAGAGTGGGTGCGCACCCCTGGGAAACAGCTTCCAGTGCTTGACTGTCCTCATGACTGGGAGGTTTCTCCCTTTCTACAGCACCTTTCCAAGCCCAACCATCCAGATTGCTTTTTACCCATCTACTTGCACACTGACACAGACCATAATATCCTACCTTGGGCACAAGATTATTGTGGGGGATGATGCTGAATGCCTTGCTGACTTCCACGTAACAGACCACCACTGCTTTGCCCACGTCCACCACCCTGTCCTTTCCGCACAGAAAGCAAAGAGGATGGACAGACACAACCTGCCCTGGGTAAACCCCGTCACCTTCTCTTCCACACACCCAGAAATGGGGTCCCAGTGGACATGCTCTGGGGCACAGACCTTAGTTCCCCTGCTCACCCATTGGCCATTTTGAAAAGTGCACACACTGTGTGAGAGCTGCCAGTGGTCAGGGAGTCCCCCCAGTCTCCATGAGCTTTCCAAGATGGTGGAGAGTGGCCTCACTGTGACATCGTCCTGCTGTCTCTGCTCCTGGGATGCTGCCCCTGCTGTCCCATAGACTGGAGAGGATTGTGTTAGTTACAGTGACCCCTGACTTGATCCCCATCCACTGCTGGTTGTTCTGACTCCAGTCACAGAGGCCTGGGAGACCTTGCTGGAGAAGAGGGAGGTCAAGAGGGCACAGGGATTCTCACCTCTTTCTCTTATTAAGTTCATCAGTGGCCACACAGTGTCTTTGTTTCTCCTTTAACTGTTCCTGCAGTAGTAACAGCTCATTATGGGCCCTTGAATTGCCTTACAGGTCTGGACTGAGCTTTGATCTGCACTGTTGCTGTGCTTGGCGGCTGCTGTCCTTGCAGATCAGATGAACTCACTCCTGCCACCCTGCCTGGCAGTTCATTCCATCCGTGTCACAGCTCTGTCTGCAGCACTGACAGCTCCAGCTCCCCAGTCAGGTCCCTGGCTGAGGACATTGCCTCACATCTGGGCTGAACCACCCCAGCTGTGGCACCAGCCCAGCTCTGACCTGCACAAGAAACCTGGTACCAAGTGTGCAAGAGCCCATGTGTGCAAAAGTTTTGAATCAGAGCACACAAATGACATGGCCAAAGATTGATGAATGTCTCTCTAGCCCTAGGAGTATAAAACCAGATTGAAATGCCTAAAGTCATTCACCTGAAGATATTCCTCCCTCAGTTTGCAGAAAGTAGATCCTTTACTGTAATATTCCCGTTGTACTGTCTAATGATGGGACAAAAAAAAGATGATTGTCATATCAATTGATTGTTTAATAGGAAGAATATAATGCTTGAAAGGAGTGTCTCAGGAGAGGAGAGAAAATCAACATCACTGATTACTTCAGGTTGTTTGGAGCCCCAGAGACACCTGGAGGAGCCCAGAGAGGACAGAGAAAGGGACATCATGGGCTGCTCCTGTGCTGCTGAGCTGGGCTGGGCTCCTGGGACACAGGGAGCTCATGGCAGCGGCAGCGCTGCAGAGAGACAGCTCTGCCCAGGAGCAGCTCCTCTGCACACGCAGCAGGGCTGAGGGCTCTGCCTGCAGCACCGAGGGCACAGGAGCCAGGCAGAGAGGGGAAATGCAGTCTGGGGTGGGAGAATGCTGAGAGGTCACTGGAGGAGAAATTTTCTCAGATATGAAACCTGTGGCTGCAGGGCAGTGCATCTGAAAATCATGTTAGGATCTCAGAAAGCTGTCACATTGTAGAGCCTGCAAGAGACGTAAGTACAACTCTCAGAGATTCTCTGATGCAGAGAGGGAGGATGTGCTGCAGAGCAGGGATTGCCTTCCACACTGTCAGAGTGACAAGACATGAATGCTGTGTTCTCTCAAGGATGGCTGTGGGGTGTAAATGTCAATGTGCAGGCAGGGGTGCCCAGGGCTGTCCTGCAGAGCAGGGTCCCTGCACCCCAGGGCTGTGCCAGGCAGGGACTCTGCCGCCTGCCAGGGTCAGCGCTCAGCCTGCCCGGGAGATCCCAGCAGCAAGGAGGGGAGAAGCTGTGGGGGGAAGAAGCAACCGCTGGCAGGGCAGGGTCATTCTGCTGTTGAGAAGGAACTGCGTGGATCAGGACAGCTTACAGCTCCAGCTCATCCCCAGGACATATGCAGAGGTTATTTCTGAAGGACACTGAGGCAGCATTTATCTGATAGGGATGATTTTAAATTCCGAGTTTTTTCCACTCTTGATTGGCTGGGTGGGCCGTGGGAGATGTAGATTTATTTCGCTGCCCTGGAGAAGGGAACTGAGACCTCAGTTCTTGGTAGGACTTGTCAGAGCTGCTCCTGAGCCCCTGCACACACAGAGCTGCCCCTGGGCAGTGCCAGGAGGTGTGAGCAGGGCAGAGCTGAGCACACAGCGGGTGGGACGGAGTCTGTGACACTGACAGGGAGCAGACCCAGGGACAGAGACACAGCTCCCAGCAGGGACAGCTGCAGGTAGCAGAAAAGTGGGCAGGGAGAGGGAGCTGTGACCAGAAATGCTGGGGAGGGGACTCAGGAACCCCCTGCCATCCCCTGCAGTGCAGACACATTTCCCAGTGCAAAACCCTGGTCTCCTCTCCTCCCCAGCAGACCCTCTGCCCCAAAGCCATGGGGTCCAGGGCATGAGTCACCACCTCAGCAGCTGGACCTCCAGGTGAAAGGTTCCTCAAATGTGGTATACAAAAAAGCACTTGCCCTACAGCGACATCATGTGAGTGGCAGTGAGCACAGCGGGATAAGGAGAAGGCTTCACAGCATGCCCGTCTGACTTTGTCTCCTTGCTTTATTTGCTCTGGAGCACTGCTGTGTTCTTCCTGGTTTCTCCACCCTGGTGCTCTTACTCTCTAGGGTCGGGTTGGGGATGTGGGTCAGTTTTGTTCGGACACCAACACTGGGAGTCCTGTCCCAGAAGTATCCTCATGGGAACTAGATGCTGAAGCTATGTTTTAAGCTGTAATCAGCCATGTCATTCACTTGGTAGTCAAGGAGAATAAGCAGAATAATTGCTCGTTCAGGGAGAGTATTTTCTATGAGAAATGACTTTTTTTTTTTTTTTTTTTTTTCAGAGACGTCTCATTTAAACTGTCACTGTCTTTTCTTCTTTGGACAGGTCCTCAGCAGAGGCAGCAAATGTCCAACAGCAGCTCCATCACCCAGTTCCTGCTCCTGCCGTTCACAGACACACGGGAGCTGCAGCTCTTGCACTTCTGGCTCTTCCTGGGCATCTACCTGGCTGCCCTCCTGGGCAACGGCCTCATCATCACCACCATAGCCTGGGACCAGCACCTCCACACCCCCATGTACTTCTTCCTGCTCAACCTCGCCCTCATCGACCTGGGCTGCATCTCCACCACTCTCCCTAAATCCATGGACAATTCCCTCTGGGACACCAGGGTCATTTCTTATATGAGATGTGCTGCCCAGCTCTTTCTCTACGTCTTTTTCATTTCAGCAGAGTTGTATCTGCTTACCGTCATGTCCTACGACCGCTACGTTGCCATCTGCAAACCCCTGCACTACGGGACCCTCCTGGGCAGCAGAGCTTGTGTCCACATGGCAGCAGCTGCCTGGGCCACTGGGTTTCTCAGTGCTCTGCTGCACACGGCCAATACATTTTCACTGCCCCTGTGCAAGGGCAATGCCCTGGACCAGTTCTTCTGTGAAATCCCCCAGATCCTCAAGCTCTCCTGCTCACACTCCTACCTCAGGGAACTTGGGCTTATTGTGTTTAGTCTCTTGGTAGCATTTGGGTGTTTTGTGTTCATCGTGGTGTCCTATGTGCAGATCTTCAGGGCCGTGCTGAGGATCCCCTCTGAGCAGGGACGGCACAAAGCCTTTTCCACCTGCCTCCCTCACCTGGCCGTGGTCTCCCTCTATGTCAGCACTGTTATGTTTGCCCACCTGAAGCCCCCCTCCATCTCCTTTCCTTCCCTGGATCTGCTGGTGGCAGTTCTGTACTCTTTGGTGCCTCCAGTTGTGAACCCCCTCATCTACAGCATGAGGAACCAGGAAATCAAGGATGCCCTGTGGAAACTGATGACTGGATGGTTTTCTGTAGCAACAAACTGCCTATCTGCTTCTACACAGGAGATTTAATGTAACTAATTACAGGCCCTGCCTGTCATCTCTATTTTTTGCTGTTGGTGGTGTTTCCATTGTGATAATGTTGCCATCCCCTTTCAAATTCACTGTCTGCTTTTCTTTTATAATCACTGGCCATGCTTTTTGTGTATTTAGACAAAATGAAGGCCCTGTAGTGACTCTTTTTCATTGAATCCTTCCTCCTAACCCTGCTTGGAGCTGGCGAGAGGGGTCAAGGACAGCAGGAAGAGCTTTTTCAAATCCGTGGCAGATAAAACTAACAGCACAGGCAATGTAGGCCCACTGATGAACGAGGTGGGTGACCTGGTGATAGAAGATACAGAAAAGGCAGAGTGACTGAACACCTTCTTTGCCTCTGTCTGCTCTCCCATGGCTGTCCTGAGGAGCCCTGTACCGCTGAGGCCCCAGAGGAAGGCAGGACAATGGAGAAGTTTGCCTGGGTCGATGAGGACTGGGTTAGGGAGCAGTCGGGCAATCTGGACATCCATAAATCCATGGGTCCGGATGGGATGCACCCGCGGGTGCTGAGGGAGCTGGCTGAGGTCATTGCTGGACCACTCTCCATCATCTTTGCCAAGTCTTGGGAAACGGGAGAGGTGCCTGAGGACTGGAGGAAAGCAAATGTCACTCCAGTCTTCAAAAATGCCAAGGAGGAGGACCCGGGTAACTATAGACGGGTCAGCCTCACCTCCATCTCTGGGAAACTGATGGAACAACTTGTCTTTGGTGCCATCTCAAGGCATGTCAAGGATATGAGGTTCGTTAGGGACAGTCAACATGGCTTCACCAAAGGGAAGTTGTGCTTGACCAACCTCATTGACTTTTATGAGTGTTATAGGAAAATAGGAAATTAGGATTTTAGGCCTAAATCAGTGTTATAAGCTGTGCTGCTAAGGCTGCAAGTTTCAGCCTTGTCTCCTGTATAGCCCTTTCCCAGAACCACAAGCGTGGTTACCTTATGCTTGCTTTGTATCCTTAGACATTGATAAATGCTATTCTTAGGTTTACTGATTTTGTACTAGATTGATATTTGTATTAGATTGATGAACTATGGATAACAAATGAGGCAGGTGGAACTTCAAAGCTAGCCCTGTAACTGAGGACTTTCCGTTCGGTACTTTCCGAAGTGGAACATGAAGAAAGAAGTGAAACATGAAGACCACTGGGACGGAAGGAACCTGAAGACATCAATAGAAGACATCAATAGTGATAGACAGTGATAAATTTTGCTTAGTTGCATAATACCTGTTAGAACCCTATATAATGTCTAGCTGTATTACTGTATGATTGTCACTCTCTGAGGAGGTGATCCAACCCTGCTGTTCCTGCGAATCTTCTACAATAAATACTGCTCAGAGTAACCCACGAGAGTTCGAGTCTCTCTCCAGCGCCTTCCTAATAACCTTTTTCAATGAGGATGTAACAAGATGGATGGATGATGGCAGAGCGGTGGACATGATCTACCTTGACTTGAGTGAGGCATTTGACACCGTCTCCCACAGCATCCTCACAGCTGAACTGAGGGAGTGCGGGCTGGGTGAGCGGGTAGTGAGGTGACTGCGAACTGGCTGAAGGGAAGAAGCCAGGGAGTCGTGGTCAATGGGACGGAGTCCAGTTGAGGCCTGTATCCAGTGCAGTGTCTCGGGGGGCAGTGCTGGGGCCAGTAGTATTCAATATATTCATCAATTATCTGGATGAGGGAATAGAGTGACTGTCAGCGAGTTTGCTGGTGACACCAAGCTGGGAGGAGTGGCTGACACTGGAAGCTGTGCTGCCATCAGAGACCTGGACAGGCTGGAGAGTTGGGCAGGGAAAAATTTAATGAAATAGAACAAAGGAAAGTGTAGAGTCTTGAATCTGGGCAGAAACAACCCCAGGTTCCAGTGTAAGTTGGGGAATGGCTTATTAGAGAGCAGCGTAGGGGAAAGGGACCTGGGGGTCCTGGGGACAGCAGGATGACCATGAGCCAGCACTGTGCCCTTGTGGCCAGGAAGGCCAATAGTACCTGGGGTGGGTTAGAATGGGGTGGTCAGTAGGTCAGAGAGGTTCTCCTGCCCCTCTGCTCTGCCCTGGGGAGACCACACCTGGAATCTTGTGTCCAGTGTGGCCCCTCAGTTCCAGCAGGACAGGGAACTGCTGGAGAGAGTCCAGCGCAGCCACCAAGATGCTGAAGGGAGTGGAGCATCTCCCGTGTGAGGAAAGGCTGAGGGAGCTGGGGCTCTGGAGCTGGACAAGAGGAGACTGAGGGGTGACCTCATTAATGTTTATAAATATCTAAAGGGTGAGTGTCACGAGGATGGAGCCAGGCTCTTCTCGGTGACAACCAATGGTAGGACAAGGGGAAATGGGTCAAACTGGAACACAAGAGGTTCCACTTAAATTTGAAAAGAAACTTCTTCTCAGTGAGAGTAACAGAGCCTGGACCATGCTGCCCAGGGAGGTTGTGGAGTCTCCTTCTCTGCAGACATTCACACTCGCCTGGACATGTTCCTGTGTAACCTCATCTGGGTGCTCCTGCTCCGGCAGGGAGACTGGACTAGATGATCTTTTGAGGTCATTTCCAATTGCTAATAGTCTGTGATTCTGTGATTTTGTGATCTCAGGTGAGTGCAGAGCATGTGACACACCACAGGGCTGAGGTGTCTCCCATCCTTTGGGAGTGACAGCAAGAGGCCAGAGGGACACTGTGACTCCTGCTTCTGTGTGTAAAAGGGACAGACTCTGTCTCTGAACATTCCTGGGTGCATAAGGAGTCCATGAGGCCAGCTCAGATGTGAACACCTGACGGAACCCTGACGTTTCTGTGTGGGACTGCAGGAACAAACCCAACAGGCCAAGTGGGATTGATATCAAGTGCCTTGGACAGGCTCATTGCAAGTGCTGCAGTCTGCTATGTCACCACCCTTGCCCATGATTCTGGATTGTGCTCTCAAAAGTGCCATAGAAACCAGAATGGTTCTGAGTTCCTTAGAAAACTCAGACCTCATACTCATCTTCAGGAAGAGCAGGAATAGGAACTGGGAGAATAACAGGCTGGCCACCCTACCTCCCTCCCTGGAAAGGGGGTGGGACATGTCCTCCTGCAGCCATTTCCAGGAATGTGAAGGACAAGGAAGGGATTGCCAGACCCGAATGGACAGGGGAAAGAAAGGTACATTGTGTACAGAGTGTTTGCAAAGCTCAGACATGGTCTCCTTCTGTCCAGAGTGGTGCTGATGCGGCTCAAGAAGTGGATGCTGGGTGGGAAATCGGCTGAACCACCAGGCCCAAATATCATCAGTGATACAAAGTCCTTTGTGCAGCCAGTTACCGGTGTCATGTCTCAGTGACCAGCACTTGGACAACACTGTTGAACGTCTTTATTCTCCCCTTCTATGATATAACAGAGAGCACTTTCAGCACCTTTGAGGATGATGCAAACCTGGGAGGAGGCCTTGAGCAACCTCCTCTGTTTCTGTTGGAATAATTTTTGCCTTGGAGCGGTTTCTTGAGAGAGAATAGGTAGAGGAATAGCAAAAAAAAAAAAAAAACAAAAACCCAACAAAACAAAAAACAAACAAACAAACAAAAAAACAAAAACAAAAAACATAAATACAGCAGTTCCAGTGAGGAGCGGTTTTCACTCATGTTGTTAGTAGGGAATATATTTCACATAATTGAACAAGGTGAGGAGGGGAGATGGGTGTCTACAGTCTGTGGGAAAGAGGAGCAGGTGTAGGATGATGTAGAACATGCTTCAGTCTTGATCAGGTCAGGGGTGCTGAGGAAGGGGGATGGACGAGTGTGGTATTATGAGGTCAGTTGTGTCTCAGACACTCATAATCCAGTCAGAATCATGTGGCTCTGAAGGGGACAGTGAGGTCAGTTCTGTCTCTGGAGGTGACAGCCCAGCAGCAGGGACATGGCTGGGAAAGAACCTCTGCCTAAGTGCCCACAGGCCCTACCCAGGAAGAGACCTTGAAGACAGGTTGTCATGTCCATTCTACCTTAGTAAATGACGGGACAGCAGCAGGAACATGGTCATGTCTGTCAGAGAAGCTGAAAGGCCAGCAAAAGTCATGGGATTTAGAAGATCATGGCGAGGTGACTTCTCTTTGGTCAGGTAAAAGACCACAAGAAGCCTAACGGGTTGGGTTCCCTGCATGAAGGGCAGTTTCTGAGGTGGCTGAGCTTTCCTTGATAGTGGGAAAAAGAAGAAGAGGGAAAAAAAATATCACAAAGTGCAATTTGGAAGGTGCGGACTGGATATCAAGAGGAAGAAATGTCACTGGAAGGGCAGTGCTGTGGGGCAAGAGCTCACCCAGAGGGAGCTGGATCAGCCCATGGTTTGTGTTCCAAAGAACAGCCGGTGAGGGTGCAGACACAGCAGTGAAGGTGCAGAAATGCTGGGGTGAGAGCAGGTGGAGAAGCGAGATGGGTGTCTGCAGCCTGCAGGGAAAGAGGGGCAGGGGTAGGACCGTGTAGAACAGCCTGTGGTGGAGATGGCAAAGGGCGCTGTAAGGCTGGAAGGGACCCACAGAACCCAGGTCTCTGTCCCCTTCGCCATGGCAGTTGTCTCTGCCACTGAGGCCCAGGAGAAGACATGTTGTGCTCATGGCACTGGGGCCTCGGTGCCTTCTTGCAGCCCCATGGGGAAGCTGGAAGCTGTTGGACCAGTGTTGTCCTTCCCTCGGCCTTGCACACAACTATCCCACAGTCCCAGGAAGAGCCCTGAGCCGTGTGTGAGGGACAGGATCCCCCTTCCCATTGCCTGGAGGTCATGGCTTCTCCTTTCTGCTTCAGAAAGCAAACGAAGGGGTTTCTCAGCATCAGAGCTGAAGAAAAGACTCAAAGGAGACCTCATGGTGGCTACAGCTTCCTCACAAGCATAGAAGGAAAGGTAGGTACTGATCTCTTCCCTCTGGTGATCAATGACAGAACCCAAGGGAACAGCAGGAAGATGTGTGCAGGGGAGCGTCAGGTTGGACATGAGGAAAAGGTTCTTCCCCCAGAGGTGCTGGACACTGAACAGGCTCCCCAGGGAGGTGTCATGGTCCCAAGATTGACAGTGATCAAGAAGAGACTGGAAAATGTCCTCAGACACACAGTGTGACCTGTGGGGTGTCCTGTGCAGGGACAGGAGTTGGACTCGATGATCTGTGTGGGTCCCTTCCAACTCAAGACATTCTGTGATTATATGAAGTACTAGGTCACAAGTCCATGTTTTCATTGTGCAGATGAGTTGTAAACACACACATCATGTGCCTGTCCATTGTGTGTATGTGGTGAGATGAACCCAAGTGAGCACAAACGCTGTCAGCTATTCCTTGGGGTGCCATAAAGGTCAGTGGGGCAGAGATGGTGTTCAGGGGTCTCTTCCAACCTGCACTATTGTAGGATTCCATGAATCTTTTCCTTGGAGAGCTCTTTCACATCAGAATAGACAGAGGAAGGAGAAGAAAAAATCAGAGGCAGAAGTAGATATATAAAATGCCCCAGTGTAAATACAGCAGCTCCTCTGAGGAACGTTTTTCCACTCAAACCCTTGATAGGAAATCTTTCAGATGCATTTGATGAAAGCAGCTTAGTTTGATCTGCTCACACACTGGACCACAAGGAGGGTGATGGTGGGTACGATGTCATGTGGTCACTTGTGTCTCAGGAACTCATAGTCCTGTAGGAAGCCAATGGCGGTGGAGGGCACTGTGAGGTCACTTCTGCCTCTGCAGGGGGTTGGCCAGCAGCAGGAACATGGCTGGGAAAGGACTGTGGGGTCACACATACGAGACGAGCAATCAGGCCCAATCAGCATGGCTTGATGAAAGGCAGGTCCTGCTTGACCAGCCTGATCTCCTTCTGTGACAAGGTGACCGGCTGAGCAGATGAGGGAAAGTCTGTCGTGGGGAGTGAATCCGCCACACAGGCTGTGGGTGTTGTGTCCTTAGACTGCAGTAAAGCCTTTGGCACCGTATTCCACAGCATCTCCTGGAGAAGCTGCAGCTCATGGCCTGGATGGTGTATCTGCGATGGGTAAAGAACTGGCTGGAAGGCATTTTAGAGCCATTTGTCCCCTTCCTGTTCACATGGGCATTGCATGATTGCGTCACTGCTCTCTTCCCCAGTGTAGACAGGCACAAGGCCTTCTCCACCTGGACGTCTCACCAATGCCACTGTTTTCTCCAGCACCCTCATCCTGGACTGTGGGATGCCCAGAACAGCCCTCCCAAGACAGTCTGGCAAAGCCTTTTTTCTACACCTTCCCCACATCCCTGCTTAATCCCCTCATCCACAGCCTGAGGACCAGAAAGGTTGGGTACAAGTGGGACATTGAGAAAAAAAGGTCAGAAAAGCTTTTAGATGCTCAGATAGCCCATCAACATGTTGGCCTGCTGTTCTCTTCTGAACAGGCCCAGAGGACCTGGACAGCATTTGCTGTGTCCCACAAACTCACCTGGAAGGTTGGGATATGGAGAAAAGGTTTGGTCTGGGAAGGGACAGACAGGAGCTGGTGGAACTGGCTGGTGTGACCGTGAGACGTCTCTCCAACACCTCAGAAAAGTCCTGGCTCTCAGGGAGGTTGTGTGGTCCTCTGAAAAAGAAAATATCAAAAATGACTTATCATGGAATCATAGAATAATTGTAGATGGAAGAGACCCTTAAGATCATCGAGTCCAACCATAACCTAAATCTGGCACTAAACCATGTCCCTAAGAGCTTCATCTGTATGTCTTTTAAAGACTTTCAGTGATGGGTACTCCACAACCTCACTGAGCAGTCTGTTCTGTTGCTTCTAAACCCTTTCCCTGAAGAATTTTTTCCTAATGTCCAATCTAAACCTCCCCGTGTGCAACTTGAGGCCATTTCCTCTTGTCCTATCACTTGCTACTTGGGAGAAGAGACCAACACCCACCATGATAAAACCTTTTTTCAGGTAGTTGTAGACAGTCACAAGGTCTCCCCTCAGCCTCCTTTTCTCAAGGCTGAACAGCCCCAGCTCCCTCAACTGCTCCTCATAAGACTGGTGATCCAGACCCTTCACCAGCCTTGTCACCCTCCTCTCATCTCTTTCCAGCACCTCAATGTCTTCCTTGCCATGAGGGGCCTAAAACTGACCCCAGGATTCAAGGTGCAGCCTCACCAGTGCCCAGTACAAAGGGATGATCACTTCTCTAGTCCTGCTAAAGCTCTGATTGAATCAAGGCTTGAACACCTTGGTGTGACCCAGTTGGTAACAGGCTGGACTGAAGACTCCTGATGTCCCCTCAACCTCAGTTCTCTTATGATCCCATTGTGATGTTGTGCTCTGTTTCTAACTGGAGCAGAGCAGGCGATGATGGGGCAGGATCTACCTGTGGTATAGGTGACCATCTAAACCAACATCTCAGCCAGGGAACCAGCCAACACCTCAGTGTGACACTCTGGGCAAAGTGTGAGGAGTCCTGGGCAGGGAAGGTTCAGAGGGCATGGGGCGCTATGCAAGACACAAACTGATCTTGGCTTCATGCCTGCAGGCCCATCAGGTGTCAGGTAATGTCAATGAAAATTAAAATAAGAAGAACTGAATACAAAGATCCAAAGCAAAGGAAGGTGTCAACACACCTTTCTTTATTTTTCTTTGGCGGCGGGGGGGGGTCTTTTCTTTGAAAAGGAAAGAGTTTTCCAGAACTGGGAATAGATTTAGGACACAAATGTCTTCAGCTCCAGAGACACAAACACCAGGTGCCAGTGTAGATGCCCCGGGAACCCCTGCCCAGGCTCCACCTTCACTGCAAGGTGCTCTGGTCTCCCCAGGTCCTGTGTGATAGATGCCAATCCCAGGCCAGCACCTCAGGTACACTGGGGGTCCTAAAATGGCACTGGCTGTTTATGGTGAGACAACTGATGACTGATGTCTGCCTGGAAAGGCACACTTTTTTGTTGTTGTTTTGTTTGTGGTTTGTTTTGTTGCTGTTGTTGTTGTTGTTGTTGTTCTGTTTTTGGTTTTGGTTGTTATTGTTTAGTTGGTTTGGTTTTTTTTTTTTTGCTTTGTTTTTTGGGTTTTTTTGTTTCTTTTGTTTGGCTTGTTTGTTTGTTTGATTGGAGATTTTTGTTTAGTGTTTTTTTTTTTTAAATATTAAAATTTAAAAGAAAAAAGCCAAAAAGTGAATTATGGGGAAATGTTCAAAGGATAGGAGAAGAAATATTTGTCTTCCCCTGTACTTCTGTTACCAACAATCTGTTATTTCATCTCCCTTGTCATTCAGGAGTTTCCATCTCTCCTGATTAAATGTCCCTGTCCAAGGACAACTTCCCAGCACTGTCTGGACGTTTGCCCTTCCCAGTGCTCTCAGGTTTCTCCTCCACTTGTTCTTTGGTCATTCAGTTCCTCTCAACTGTCTGGTTTCTGATTTGAGCTTCAGGGAGTTACAAACTTGACTCATTCTTCAGAGCTCTTATTAACATGGCAGTCAACACATTAATTGTGTTTATATCTATCCTTTCCTATCTCTTTGTCTAAACCAATTCCTGTGTGGATGTCCCTTGTGGATGGTGGACCTCATTAGATCCAGCTTACACACACAGCTGAGGAAAGTGTTTTACTGTTTATTAAACTGTGAAATGTTTACACGGGAGAGCAGGTGGAGCTGGTGCACAGGAGCTGCAGCATCTCCTGCAGAGCTCAGTGGAGAAGTCTGATGTGAGGAAAAGTGATGCAAGTCTCTGGTGGCCAATGAGGGAACCTGCAGACTGGGGGTGGGGGGTGAGGAGCCAGGTTGTCCATACAGTGTCCAGCCTCAAGGGACTGTTCTCCTGCCTGTCCAGATGTCTTCAGGAGACCCTCTGGATCAGTGTCCATTGTAGAATGCTGCTGTCACTTCTTCTATATACTGAAAAATGACAGAAAACACCCTGGAAAGAAAAACCCCTCCTTTATGAAATCTTCTTTGAAATCTTCATCACTAAGTGTCCCATTGAAACCTCTCCAGTTAGTTCTACAAGTCTTGAAGATGTGAATGAAATTACAGAATGAAACATCGCTCTCTAGGGCTTTCTGTGTTTTAATGAGCCCCGTGGCGTATTTGGTGCTGAGTCCATGAACCTCAGATACCAAGAACAGACTGAAGAATCTCCTCAAGAAGTCCAAGTCAGAAGCAAACTCCAAAGTACCTTGAAGCATTAATGGGCCCCACGGAGGGCTGTTACTGACAAAGCCTCCCCAGGGACTTGTTAGAGCGGATAATTGGAGGCAGTGATTGCATCAGGCAAAGGCAAAGTGCAGCAGCTCTGATGCTGAGAAAACCCTGGGTTGGTTTAGTGAAGGACAATGGCCAAGCCTTGAGCCCCTGCCCCTAGGAAGGGAGAACCTGTCCCTCACGTGTAACTCAGGGCTCTTCCTGGGGATCTGGGGAGCGCGATGCCCAGTGCAGGACAATGGTGTGACACTCCCTGGGGGTGCAAGGAGGCATTGGGGTGCCATGGCCATGACAACCATGTGTCTCCTCTTAGGCCTTGGTAGCAGGGACATCAGCCATAGCCAAGGGGACAAAGACCTTGTGTCTTTCAGGGACATCCAGTCTTGCCAGCGCCCTTGGCCATGTGCACCATGGTCTATCCTACACTGTCCCAGACCTGTGGCTGTTTCTCCACAGGCTGCAGACACCCCATGCGCTTCCCCACCTTGTTCTCCCCTCAGTGTGTCCCCACCTGTGCTGCTGTCTCTCCATCCTCACCAGCTGTTCCTGGAAACACAAAGCCATGGCTGAACCAGAGTCCCTCTGAATGACCACAGCACTGTGCTCAGAATGACATTTCTTTATCCTGAGCTCCACTCTGGGCCTCCAGAGCTGCAGTTTCTGATAGTTTTCCTTTCTCATGCTGTTTCCCACTACAAAAAAAAAAAAAATGTGCCATCGTCTTGGAAAGTGATTTTCAAGAGTTCTTGAGCCACTACTATCCTTCCCTGTCAATGTTTTACCCCAGCCAGCAACTAAGACCACAATAGCTGCTCACGTAGTCCCCCAACCAATTAAGTGCGATACAGAAGATAACTGAAGGGAAGGGAGAAACCTGTGGGTTCAGAAAAGGCATTTTAATAAGATAATAAAAATAGTATAGTATAATATACTACTACTATGTACATAATAAAATGAAATGAAAATAAAAAAATAAAATGAAATATAAAAAAAATAAATTAAATTAAATTAAATTAAGAAAATACACTCTGTGCATTCCCTCATGTAACACCAGTCACACGGAACAGCCAGTCCTGGAGAAGGGAGCACCTTGGTCCCAAACGGCCAATCACAGCACGATGGAGCAGAAAGGCCCAAGGGCCAACTGCAAAATGGCAGAACAGCAAAAGGCTGAACTCACTCAAAAGTCCCAACAGAATAGAACTTCCAAACAAAACTAACCAATGTAGCTGGAAAACCTGAACTAATGGAAGTGACCAGTCAGAAATGCCAGCTCCAGCTTTATACTGAGCATGACACTAATTGTAGGTGTGGGAATATAATGCAAGATTGGCAAGGAGGAGATTTGCAAATACACCTAAGTGACTGTACCCAGAGTGTAGGAAAACACAATTCACACTAATTTTAGTTTAGCCTTGTGTGCTTCGCAAGTTGAACCTCTGTCGTTATATAACATAGACTTGTGAAATCTTAAAGGCACCTTCTCAAATATCCTTGAAATTCCTGCTCTGTTGCAGGTAAATATCAAAGCAGTGTGGTAAACCACACCTGCATGGATCCCTGATGTACAGGTGAAACCAGCAGACCCTGGGATCCAGCCAGGACTGAGCTCTGCAGAGCCTGCGCTCTTGCTTGTGTCACCTCTGCCCAGGTGCTCAGGTGCTTTTTTGGGGATCCCCCAGTTAGCGAGTTAAATAAAATAAATTACACTTTGCATTTCATCTGTGGTTTGTGGTTGTTCCTGTGACCTGCCTGTCAGCTCACGCATTTGGCACGGTCAGCATCACCAGAAACAACCATGCCATGGTTTGCAAGAGAGTCAGGGACTGGGGCGGCTGTGCTGGTGACTCCCTGTGTTCAGGGATGGCCCAGTACTGAGCGCTGGGCCCCCGTGGCCATTTCCCTGGATCAATTGGCTCCATCAGAGGCATGGCCTGAGACTGATAACGGGGCAGTGGTTACCCCCCAGGCAACCAAAACGGCTCTGCATGTGTTGCCGTGGGAAGCAGCACGGGATTCTTCTCGGAAGTCAGCCAGGTGATGGGTTTGGTAATTATTTACCCATCTTAGAGCTCCTGACCATGAAGTTGTTGCATTACAGCATATCAGTGGTTGTGTGCAGAAGTTTCACCACCCTATGCTGAACCTGTCAAATCAGTGTCATCCCTCAGAACCTGGTGTGCGATGCAAAATGTATTAATGTGATGTGGCAGATGGGGATGGCTCATGCATCGCTGTTAGGATCCAATCTGGACAGTGCAGCAGTAACAAGTGTCAAAAAGCAGTTTTTGAGAGGAGCACCTGCTTCACCAAAACCCTTGACTACAGCAGCAGTGACAACTGCTACAGGTAATGTAGGTGCTCTAGCAAATTCCTTGGAGGAAATCTGGGCTGTAATTTTGGGACCCTCTCCTTGGGTGGTAAATAGAGGAAAGGCAGCAAAACAAAATGGAATTACAGCATGGGTTATGAGAATGCAAATGTAGAATGATCTGTACAAGCTGGCAACCCACATCAGAAATGTTTTGCCAAAGGCAAAAGTTAATGCTTATGCAAAAAAGTCGACCACCCCTCACCCCATCACCAGCACTGTGCCCACCCCTACCTGCCAGCTCCATACAAGACCAGTTTATGTTTACCTGGCAACAAAAGCAATGTACTTTCCAAGTTTCCTGTGTATCCTCAGGGATACAGAGAATCATAGAATGTCCTGAGTTGGAAGGACCCACAAGGATCATGGAGTCCAACTCCTGTCCCTGCACAGCACACCCCACAGTTCACACCATGTGTCTGAGGATGTTGTCCAGTCTCTTCTTGAACACTGTCAGGTTGGGGCCGTGACACCTCCCTGGGGAGCCTGTTCAGTGTCCAGCACCTCTGGGTGAAGAACCTTTTCCTCATGTCCAACTGACCCTCCCCTGGCACATCTTCTGCCATTCCCTCGGGTTCTGTCATGACATCCCCAGCTTTTTAAGTACCCGTGGATTAATCCCATCAGACCCCATTGAACTGTAGGGATCCAGCTGGAGTAGCAAGTCCCATAGAAGTCCCAGATTGATTGGGAGTTTGTTGTTCTCGCAGCCACGGTTTTCCAGCCCAGGGTTATGGGCCCCCAAGTCCATCATCAGTGTTGAAGACCGAGGTGAAGAAAGCATTAAACATCTTGCCATTGTCTGTGTCCCGGTTAATAAGATGACCATGCTCATCAAGTAATGGGCCAATATTATTTCTAGTTTGCCTTTGCCATTAACATATTTTGAAAAGCCTTTTTTATTGTTCTTCACTGTACTGGTCAGCTTCAATTCTAATTGAGTTTGGCAACGTGATTTTATTCCCTACAATGACGTGCAGCATCTCTGTAGTCCTCCCACATTGCCTGACCTTGTTTCCACTAACCATGTAATTTCTTTTTTCACCATATTTCAAGAAGGAGATCCCTGCTCAACCAAGCTGGCTTTTTGCCTCGAATGCTAGATTTTTGGCATTCAGGAATGGCCTGGTCCTGTGCTTTTAGAGGTGGTAATTAAAAAACGACCAACGCTGACGCACCCCAACACCTTCAAAAGCTTCTTCCCAGGGAATCTAACTACTAAGTAGTTTTCTGAGCAGCCTGAATTCTGCCCTTCTCATACCTAGTGTTAAGGTCTTGCTGGCAGTTTTTCTCCCATTAGCAAGGATCTTAAACCTGACTGCTTTATGGTCGCTGTGACCAAGGGAGCCACCAGTCGTCACTTCTCCCACGAGACCCTCTCTGTTAGTGAGAATCAAATGTAGGAAAGTACCTTTCCTGGTCAGTTCCCTTAGTACCCGCACCGAGAAGTTATTGTCCAGATACTTCAGGAATCTTCTGAACCTGTTGGTGCCAGCTGTGAGATATTCCCAGTTGACATCTGGCAAGCTGAAGTCTTCCATAAGGACAAGGGCAGATGACTTGCAGGCTTCACTTAGTTCCTTGAAGAATAACATTTTATTAAAGTCCCGCCGAAACCTCCCCTGGCACATCTTATACCATTCCCTTGGGTTCTGTCATTGGTCGCCAGAGAGAAGAGATCAGTACCTTCCCTTCCTTCACCCCTTGTGAGGAAGCTGTGGCCACCATGAGGTCTCCTTTCAGTCTCTTCTTCAGCTCTGATGCTGAGAAACCCCTTGGTTTGCTTTCTGAAGCAGAAAGGAGAAGCCATGACCTCCAGGCAGTGGGAAGGGGGATCCTGTCCCTCACACACGGCTCAGGGCTCTTCCTGGGATTGTGGGATGTGGGTGTGCAAGGCCCAGGGAAGGACAACAGTGGTACAACAACTTCCAGCTTCCCCGTGGGGCTGCAAGGAGGCACCGAGGCCCCAGTGCCATGAGGACAACATGTCTTCTCCTGGGCCTCAGTGGCAGAGACAACTGCCATGGCCAAGGGGACACAGACCTGGGTTCTGTTGGTCCCTTCCAGCCTTACAGCGCCCTTTGCCATCTCCACCACAGGCTGTTCTACACGGTCCGACCCCTGCCCCTCTTTCCCTGCAGGCTGCAGACACCCATCTCGCTTCTCCACCTGCTCTCAGCCCAGCATTTCTGCACCTTCACTGCTGTGTCTGCACCCTCACTGGCTGCTCTTTGGAACACAAACCACGGGCTGATCCAGCTCCCTCTGAGTGAGCTGTTGCCCCACAGCACTGCCCTTCCAGTGACATTTTTACTCCTGATATCCTGACTCCACATTCCACGTTGCAGTTTGTGACTCTTTTTTTCTCCTTGTTTTTCATGCCAACAAGGAAAACTCAACCATGTCAGAAACTGCCCTTCAAGCTGGGAACACAACCCATTAGTCTCTTTGTGGTCTTCCACCTCAACAAAGACAAATAACCTCACCATGATCTCCTAAATCCCATGAGTGCTGCTGGGCTTTCAGCTTCTCTGACAGACACAACCATGTTCCTGCTGCTGTCCAGTCATGTTCTCAGGTGGGATGGACATGACAACCCATCTCCAAGGGCTCTTCCTGGGTAGGGCCTGTGGGCACTTTGGCAGAGGTTCTTTCCCAGCCATGTCCCTGCTGCTGGGCTGTCACCTCCAGAGACAGAACTGACCTCACTGTCCCCTTCAGAGCCACATGATTCTGACTGGATTATGAGTGTCTGAGACACAACTGACCTCATAATACCACACTCGTCCATCCCCCTCCTCAGCACCCCGGACCTGACCAAGACTGAAGTGTGTTCTACACCATCCTACACCTGCCCCTCTTTCCCACAGGCTGTAGACACCCATCTCGCTTCCTCACCTTGTTCAAATTTGTCAAATATATTTCCTATTAACACTGTGAGTGAAAAGCGCTCCTCACTGGAACTCCTGTACTTCCGTTAACCCATTAACACCTTCTATATCTCCTCTTCTGCATTTCTTTTTTTTTTTTTTTTTTCCCTATTCTTCTACTTATTCTCTCTCCAAAAACCTCTCCAAGGCAAAAAGTCATTCAAATCACAGAATAACTCAGGTTTGCAGAGAGCCCTTGTCTCACTCATCTTGTCTCACTCTCCTGCTCAGGGCAGGGTGAACCAGGTGAGGTTGCTCAAGGCCTCCTCCCAGCTTTGCATCTTCCTCAAAGGCACTGAAAGTGCTCTCTGTTACATCATAGAAGGGGAGAATAAAGATGTTCAACAGTGTTGTCCAAGTGCTGGTCACTGACAGATGACACCAGTAACTGGCTGCATGGAGGACTTTGTACCACTGATGATGTTTGGCCTTGAAGGTTCAGCCAACTTCCCACCCAGCATCCACTTCTTGAGCCCCATCAGCACCACTCTGGCCAGAAGGAGACCATGTCTGAGCCTTGCAACGCCCTGTACACAACATGCCTTTCTTTGTCCTTTCCATTTGGGTTCAGCAATTCCTTGCTTGTCCTTCACATTCCTGGACATGGTTGCAGGAGGACATGTCCCAACACTTTCCCAGGATGGGAGGAAGGGTGACCAGCCTGTAGTTATCCCAGTTCTTATTTGTGCTCTTCTTGAAGATGGGTTTGAGGTCTGCGTTTTCTAAGGACCCCAGAACCATTCTGGTTTCTATGGCACTTTTGAGAGCACAATCTAGAATCAGGTGAAAGGGTGAGGCAGGAGACTGGAGCACTTGCAATGAGCCTGTCCAAGGCAGCTGAGATGAATCTCATTGGGCCTGTGGAGTTTGTTCCTGGAGTCACACACAGAAATGTCAGGGTTTCATCAAGCATCCACATGTGACCTGACCTCATGGACTCCTTATGCACCCAGGGATGTTCAGAGACAGAGTCTGTCCCTTTTACACACAGAGGCAGGAGTCACAGTGTCCCTCTGGCCTCCTGTTGCCATTCCAAAGGGTCGGGATGCACCTCAGCCCTGTGGTGTGTCACATGCTCTGCACTCACCTGAGATGTCCCACATCATAAGGAATGGACACAGAGAGCTCAGTTCAAGGAAGAAGATCCCAGTGGGTGGTTTCCCATGGGCTGTTACTCCCAAGGTGAAGTGACCTCGAGAAACTATCTGTCCCGCAGGCCTTCATGGAACCTCCAGGAATAGCTGATGGAATTTTTGCTCACTCAGGTTCATGTCACCTCACATACATGATGTGCGTGCTCACATCTCATCTGAACAATGTGAACATGGATTTCTGACCTACTCATTCAGGGTTCCTCCATGGAGGGAAGAGCAACCTCTGTGAGCTGGGGAGATAGGCCAGGGCAGCAAATGGTGGTTGTGAGGGGCCAGTCCATGATGATTGACCTGAGGCTCCTTCCATGGGGTGTCCAGTGCACAGGGGCACAGCCCAGCCCCTGCTCTGCTGGTCCTGCAGGTCTCTGGCAGGAGCCTGGCTGTGAGAGGACACTGCTGTGTGCCAGCCCTGCACACACACACTGTTCAGCTGTACAATGGTGTTTGAATCTGTGGGACACTTTTGTACTCATATGCTTGAAGATAAAAACCATCATGTACTGCCCATAGGAGATCACCTTTCTATCTGGAAAGGCTGTTGTGAGGCCAGTTCTGTCACAGCAGTGCCCATTGCCTGTCCCTGCCTGCACCCACAGGACTGACACACAGCAGGACGGTGACCAAGCTGCCAGAGCACTCAGGCCTTGCACCAACACCAGGGATGAGAGGGAGAGTGTGGGAGTGGAACCAGAACAGCTCTGGAAGAACAAGCGCTGGTGCTCCCTGGCAGGGCTGCTATGCTGGACACATTTCCCCTCCTCCCATCACAGGAACTGTCCCTGCAGCTCCAGAAAGGCCTTGGAGTTATGATGTCAGTAGAAAAAAAAATTGTGGGAGGTCCCTTTATTTTACTTAAACACAAAGAGCACAAATTCCTCACTGACACAGCCACTCAGTGAGAAAAGAAAAGCCGGCAGTGAATTACAAAGGGAATTAAAATATGCCACCGCATACAGAAATGCAAATTGTTCTCTCCTTTTTGTGGTCTCCTTTTGTTCTCTCCCCTGTGGTCATCCCCCTGGCTGGAGCTGTGGTTTGTGCTTTCTGATTGTGCTGTGAGGATCAGGGCGTCTTCCTGTGGGCTCCCAAGGAGTCAACCCTGCCCTACAGCACCAGGACCTGGGAAAGGGGGCCAGTTCTTGTGTTTATACATAATCATAATCTACTTATATCGTAATCATAATTCACAAAATCATGCCAGGGAAGCACTGGGGTGTCCTAAAGCTGTTCTGACTGGGACAGAATGGGCTCATTCCCCAGCCCCACACATTGCACATCCCAGAGCCCCACAGGGCATGATGGGCTTAGCGAATTTGCTCCCACAGAGACATCTGCATGGCAGGACTTGCAGCATCAGTATCTGATCTTCAGCTGAAAGCCCAGCTGCAGAGAGTTTGAGGGAAGAACACAGGCAGCGGAGCCACCGAGTGGACAAGGAGACATGGCCCAGTGCTCCTGCTGAGAGAGAACAGGGAGACACGGACAGGCCCTCAGGAGCTTCTCCTTCTTGGAAGCTGGGCTGCCAAGGAAGTGCCTCAGCTGAAGACACCACAGACTTGAGGACAGAAGCTGTGGTGGGTGGGAGAGGAGCCTGGCAGCACTGCTAAGGGGTAGAAAACACTGCAGGGGATGGCAGGGAGGTGCCCAAGTTCTCCCTGTGATGGCACTTTTGGCAGAAGGTACCTCTCTCCCCCTGCCCAGGTCTCCACTGCCTGGAGCTGTCCCTGCCGGGAGCTGTTTCTCTGTCCCCATGTCTCCTCCCTGTCACTGCTCTCAGTGTCCGTCTGTCCCACCCCCTGTGTGCTCAGCTCTTCCCTGCACAAACCTCCTGGCAGCTCAGCACTGCCCAGGAACTTCTCTATGTGTGTGCGGATTCTGCTGAGAACATGACACCAGCCCTAAAGGGGCTGGAAAGGAGATGTTGCTGCTCTGTGAGCCAGAGAGCATTGAATTGCGCTCTCAGAGAAAAATAAATATTTGGAGTTTCAGCACTTTCCCATAGCTGAAAGACATATTTCCATCTTACCTTTCCTAGCCAGCCAGCCAAGAGTAGAGGACAAAAGGCAATAATTGCTTCCCCTTCAGATAATCCCTGCCTTGTTGTCCCTCTTGGAATGTCCCTGGGGGTGAGTTGTCAGCAAGTCTGATCCACACAGCACCCTCTCCACAGTAGAAGGACCCTGTCCTGCCTGGGATCACTCCTTCCCCCCACAGCTTCTCCCCTCCTTGTTGTTGGGATCTCCCGGGCAGGCTGAGCGCTGACCCTGGCAGGCGGCAGAGTCCCTGCCCGGCACAGCCCTGGGGTGCAGGGACCCTGCTCTGCAGGACAGCCCTGGGCACCCCTGGGTGCTCACCCGGCTTCACAGCTGTTCAACATGGCCTGACAAGAGCCCCGTCCTTACAGATCCCACCAGCTGTGCCTGTGCCAGTTTGAGGAGATGCCTCCAGGAGCTACAGCTGCACTGCCCTGCACCCGGAGACTTACCATGGCAAGGGCTGCAAAGGTTTCTCTCAGTCATCCTCCCAGTCCTGACCACCTTTAATCTCTCTCTGCCTTGCTCGTCTCCTGAGATCCCCAGGCAGAGCCCTCAGCCCTGCTGCGTGTGCAGAGGAGCTGCTCCTGGGCAGAGCTGTCTCTCTGCAGCGCTGCCGCTGCCATGAGCTCCCTGTGTCCCAGGAGCCCAGCCCAGCTCGGCAGCACAGGAGCAGCACAAGGTGCTTTAATGACCCCTCTGGTGGGTTTGCTGCTGAGTCCATGGACATCAGGCCCTGGAGGAAGTTGATGAAACCTCTCATGAAGTCAAAGCCAGAATCAAACTCCAAAGTTTCTTGTAATGTTAATGGGTCCCACTGAAGGACACTACTGAGCAACTGTCCCCAGGGGCAGTTAGAGCAGAAAACTGGAGGCAGAGATGACAGGTCAGGAAAAGCAAAGTAAAGGTCTCTCTAATGCTGAGTAAACCTGGATGTGTTTCATTAATCAAAGGGCAATGCCCTGTGTCCCAGACCTGGGAAGGCAGATCCTGTCCCTCCCACGTTGCCCAGGGCCCTTCCTGGGACAGTGTGATGTGGGGCTGTGCAAGGCCAAGGGCAGGACTATGGTCCCACACCTCCCAGGTTCCTGGCTGGGGACAAGGAGGCCATGAGGCCCCTGTGCTGGAAGGACAAGGTGTCTCCTCACAGGCATCAGAGGTGCAGACAACAGCCATAGCCAAGGGCAGAAGGAGCTCATGTCTGGTGGGGCTTTCAGCCTCTTTACATCCCTTGATCATCTCCACGACAGCCTGTCCCTGGACTGAAGCTCCATTTGCTCAGCTGTTAATGTTTGCACACAGACGGTTTATCCTCATGAGGGTGTCTCTCCCAACATAACATCATGAGGAAACTATAAATTTCAACTCCTGGGTAAAAAGTGGGGTCTTGGGCGTCTGATACTCATAATGGCAGAGGTCTGGAGTTTCTGATGTTTCCCTTCATATGGTAGAGCAGTAGGATTACGTGGAGCTCTGCCTGGGGACAGACAATGTCAGCTGAACATTGAGGAGTCAGCATGAGAGGGCAGAACAACATGGGCAATGTTGTGGTGACTGGACATCAGCTACAGGCCCATTGATCATGAAGTGGAATTAGATGAGGCCTCCTTCAGACTAATGAAAGAAACTTCATGTTTCCAGGACTGTGTCCTCATGGCAGACCTGAGTTATCCCAATATCTGCAAGGAACCAGACATCCAGGAGTGTTTGGAACCCATTGACAACATCTTCCTGACACGGGTGACTGAGGAGTCAGTGAGGTGAGGTGCCCTGTGGGACTTCGCACTTACAAACCACAAAGAGTTGGTCAGGGTGGCACAGTCAGGGATGGGAAAATGGAGCTGAGGCTCCTGGGAGATGATCACAAGGCCAAGAGCAGGATTTCAGGAGAGCAGGATCTGGCCTGCTGAGGGACCTGCTTGGGTCCTGTGGGATATGACCTTGGTGTCTGCAGTGCTTTTCTCTCCCATCTCCTCCCTCCTCTCTCCCACCTGCTGTTGTGCAGCATTTTTTACCCTTTCTCAAATACAATATCCCAGAGGTGCTGCCAGCATCACTGAGTGGCTCAGATTTGGCAAGGAGTCCATCTTGGAGCAGCTGAAATCAGCTCTGTCTGATGTCAATCAAACTCCTGTTGTCTTCTCAGAGAGGTGACAACTGTAGCACAGCTGCACTCACCCCCAGTTCCAAGACTTTGACATGTAAACCAAGTACAGGGTGACAACATGTTCGGTTGTACAAAATAATTAATCATGGAGAAGAAATGGAAAAGATCTTCTGTCAGCAACCTGAGGAATTCTGAAGTCAATGAGCAGGTTCCTATGGGAAACTGTAATTGCCCTGGCATTCATTGACCAGTCAAAGCTGTAGGTGCCAACATTCTAAAAGATCTTGGGACAACTTCTTAATGTGGCTGCCTAGTGGGCCAACAAGGGTGATGCTCACCTGAATCTGTAACTGGGAAACAAGAAAGAGCTGGTGAGGGATGTGAACATCAGTGTCCACCTTGGCTGTTGTGACCAGGACACAGTGGGGTCCCAGGCACCAGAGGGGAGGGAGGAAGGCCAGCAGCAGAGCACAGGCTGGTGGGCTCCAGAGAAGAAGGCTTGGACATAATGGGGGATGGTGGGCAAAGTGGTGACATGGAAGTAGGTGTGAAGGGTGAAGAAGCTCAGGAAATCTGATCAGCCTCACAGGACAACCTGCTCCAAGCACAAGAATGATCTCTCCAAGTCCCCATGGAAAGAAGCATTTATCTCATGAGGCTGCTGATCTGAACCGATGGAGCTGCAGGGCACAAAGGCAGCACACAGGAGGTGGGAGCAGGGGAAGCTGCAAAGGAGGAATTTAGAAACCTTGTCCATGGATGCAGAGAATATGCCAAAGCTGCCCTGGACTTGATACCTGTAGGGAAGGCTGAGGGCATCAAGATGAGCTGACAGAGCTTAACTTGCAGTGAAAGAATAGACAGGGTGAATGTGGGCCTGGTGCTGAACTTTGTAAGAGTAGAATCACACAGGACTGAGGTTCTTCATGGCTTCTTTGCCTCCATCTTCACCAGCAAGGTCTCCCGGGCCTTTGTTCCTGAAGGCAGGAGTCTGGAGAACACCCAGCAGTGGATGGGGCTCAAGTCAGGGGTGACCTGAGCAAACTCAGACACCGTTACAGAACAGGAGATGGGTCATTTGACCAGCTCCCTGAACACAAGTATCGCTGTGCTGTGGCACCTGAGATTCCCAGGGACACCCACCTCTTGGTCCAGAGGAGTGTGACTCTTCTTGAGCTGTCCTGGCCTGTCTCCTCACTCATATGGTGATTTAGTTACGCACTTTTCTGAAATATTCAGTCTTTCCTAGGAGACATTCCACATCAATATGAACTGGAGGCTGCTGATTGCACCTGTTCTGGAAAGGGAGGGAAGGGTGAACAGGGAAGGAAATAGAAGAAATTTGGCTGTATTGCTATTTATTGTGGAAATGCTCTCTGTCTGGCTATTCCTGAAATCTCCCTAATCATCCACACCAGACTTGAAGCCTTTAGGAAAATGATGGACAGAGCCTTTTCTTGTAAGAGCATTTTCGATGTTAATGAGCCCTCTGGTGCCACGATCCTGAACTGCAGCTACTGAGAGAATGAACAAACCTCTAATGAAGTGAAAGGCAGAAGCAAACCTCGAGTTTCTGAAGGTGTTTGGGACCCCATGAAGGGCCATCACTGACACAGCTGTGAAGAAAACAGCCAGTCCAGGTCCCTGTCCCTGGAGGCTGCTGAAGGAAAGACTTGGAGACACTGGTTACAGGTGGTGAGGGCCATGTGGAGGTGGCTCTGATGCCACGTTAGTCCTTGATGCTTGTTCATCACCAGAATGGCTGAGCCCTTACCACTGGGACTTGGTAGATTTTTCTCAAATGTTTTTCAAGGGTTTTCTGTGGTCATTGTGAGTGTTTTGTGTTTTGGGGTGGGTTTTATGTTAAGTGCTGTTGCTTTAACTGCAAGGCTCTGGATTTCTGTGGAGTTGGAAATGCCCCTGAATTCCTCATAACTCATCCAGCTTCTTGCATACACCTGGCAATGGTCACCAGTCTCCTCTATGTCCCAGTCCCAAACTTGCTTGAATCCCCTATTTGGATCCATAGCCATCACTCCAGGAGATTCATGGATCCACCAGGTTCATGGATGATTCCTGAGGACCATCCAAGTGTGGGCAGTGTAAGAGAGGAGCAGAGCAGGGTCAGCTCATGGGCCATGACTGAGCACAGCCACCCCAGCAGCAGCCGTTCCCCATCTCCCAGGCACAGCCATGCCCACAGCATGCAAATGGCACTGCCATACATGATCAGCCCAAGAGAGGCCTTTCTTCCTTCCGTATTCCCAGGAAAATCTTCCTCCTGTTCCTCCTCCACCTGCAGATATCAACTGCTTTCCATTTCTGGGCTCAGACATGGCTGGAAGGGTTCACTAAAGCCATCAGCCATCTCATTGCTTCTCCCTGACATGCCCTGACCCTCTCCCACACCTACAATGGCCAATCACGGCTGCTCAGGCCTCCTGCTCTTCAGAAGAGGCCTTGAGCTTCTTGGTTCTTCATGGTGCTTATTGTAAACTCCCTCACTCTCTCCAGAGTTCATGGTTACATTTCTTGTCCATAACAGCTCTTTTATGACCATGTCTTACTAAATGATTGTGTTTGTATGATTATTTGTGCAGAAGGGCAGTCACAGGACAGCACCCAATATGTCAAAACTGATGCCAAGTGAAATGCCGTAAAGACCTGATGAGTTCCCCTGTGTCTGTGTCTCTCCTGGAAGGAGTCTGTCCTGAGAAGGGGATCCAGCTCCTGCCACTCTCTGCAGAGGCACATGAGCAGTGTCCATCACCGGGGGACACAAAGGGTGACGTTTGCCAGACCACCCGTCATCTGAACCACTTAGATGTGTGCTTGTGGATGAGGTATGGAGCCTTATAGTGCCAATACCTATTTAATTGTTATTGCCAGAGGGGCTACCAGAGTTGCAGAGTACTATTTTACAGATATTTAAATATAAGCATATACAACTGACATTCCTAGACAAATTACACAAACATTTGAAGGACTTTTCATGCCTTTTAACATGATTATCCACAAAAGGCCCACCAGCTTTACATCTCAGGAAATGGGATCCAGAGTTCAAGGTCAGGATGGTTTGGGCTCTGTGCTGGGATCTGGAAACTGAAACGTGCTCCCATCTCCCAGCCCCCTGCCCTCCTCAGTGAGGGTGTGAGACATTCTGCCAGCGAGGGCTGAACTCACAGCCATGACCAGTATCTTATGTCCAACTGCAGCCAATGGTGTCCTGCCAGCTCAGGATTGGAGCTTCCATTGCTGGAGGTGTTTAAAAGATGTGGAGATGTGGCACTTAGGGATATGGTTTATTGTTGGATTCTTATGTGGAGTTCTTATGTTGGAGTTCCATGTTCTTATGTGTCTTTTCCAAACTAAATGATGCCATAATGCTGTGATTCTATGATTGGAGTTTAAATAATTTCAATTCTCACTAACCGTAGCTTCTGTCCAGGGTGGCTCTTGTGTGGCACAACTGTCCTGGCTCTCCAGGCAGGTTGGGTATTGATTTGGTGCCTGCACTGGAAGTTTTCCTCTTCTTTGGGTAAAAGACTTGGGTCACAGATGTTTGAAGCAGTCCTGTCAAATACTCAGCGGGCTGAGCTTTGGAGCCAAGGGATGACAGCGACGTTTTCAAGGACGTTTTTGAATAGTGGTTCTATCACTAATAACAGTAACAGAACACTCTGTAGTCTTGGTTATGGTGAGGAACTAAAGCTCCCAGCAGTCATTCTCACTTCTCAAAACACATATTGTGTTTCAGTAGTTGGCCTCTTGTATGAAGTTCTTAGAACAGTGCTTTCTCTCACTTCTACCTTTTTATTATTGAAAGAATACACCTATTGGTCAGAATTTCTCCCAGTTCATCCCTCTTCCATACATTTTCTCCTTTCTTTTTCTGGTGTGAGGGGCAGGTGGCATAGGGGAGTTGTTTCTTTTGTAGCCATAGAAAGCCAAGGAACAGATCCCAGCTTAGTGAAAAGGCACAAAGGAAGCCAGAATCTTTACGTGGTGTGCACTGGCACAACATCATTCCCTATATTTCTAATCTCTGAAGACCCAACTGTGCAGCAGAGACTGGAGTTATCAGCCCCATTTGTCTGCCCTGTTTGGCACCATGTAAAATGGAACTACCCCAGTCATGAAGTTGGTTTTGATTCTCTTCACAGCCTGAAGCACCACATGGGTCAGGAGATGAACCAGGATGCTCAGAGAGGACTAAAAATTCTCGCTTTTCTAAAGTTCAGGTGTTCCCTGGAATCTCAGCAGACGAGTTGTGCCAATTGCTCGGTGCAAGGAGCTGGTCAAGAGCCTCATCTCCATTTCTGTAATGATGGATTTGATGTCTGGCTATTGTGCAGACTCTGTACATGGATGCTGACACCTCTTGAACAACCTGCTCTGACAGGGTTAACAAGATGAGCAGTTCTTTCTGGAAAGGCATTAGCACAACAAAAAAGAAGATTTTGGGTCAGGGCAAAAGAAAAAGGATGCAAAAGTTGTGGTCAGGGCTGTTTGGGGGCACTTGTAAAGCAGCCCTGCACCTCATGTGAATTATTCCTGTGCTCAGGGTGCACCTGAGAGCTTTGTCTAAATGGAAAACATGAAGGAGAAGGAAGGACAGCATCATTGAGGCTCAAAGGGAGCTCAGGAGGTGTCTTGACCAACCTCCTGCTCACAGCAGGGTCAGATCAGATTGCTCAGGGCTTGATCCAAACACATCTTGGTCACTTTCTGGGACAGAGTGAGTGCGCACTCCTGGGAAACAGCTTCCAGTGCTTGACTGTCCTCATGACTGGAAAGATTCTCATTTTACCTACTGTCCTTCTAAGCCCAACCATCCAGCTTGCTTTATAGCCATTTACTTGAACATCAAAGCAGACCATAATATCCTGCCTTGGACACATGAATATTGCAGGGGATGATGATGGATGCCTTGCTGACTTGCAAGTAAAATACCATAACTATTGTAGCCACATCCAGCAACCCTGTCATTTCCTCACAGAAAGCAAAGAGGATGGACAGGCACAATCCACCCTGCATAAAGATCTTTACATGTTTAGACTGTTTTTTGATCTGGACTATTGCTGCTGTCTTTGAGGACCAGATGAACTCACTCGTGCCACCCTGCCTGGCAGTTCATTCCATCCGTGTCACAGCTCTGTCTGCAGCACTGACAGCTCCAGCTCCCCCAGTCAGGTCCCTGGCTGAGGACATTGCCTCACATCTGGGCTGAGCCACCCCAGCTGTGGCACCAGCCCAGCTCTGACCTGCACAAGAAAACTGGTACCAAGTGTCCAAGAGCCCATGTGTGCAAAAGTTTTGAATCAGAGCACACAAATGACATGGCCAAAGATTGATGAATGTCTCTCTAGACCTGGGAGTATAAAACCAGAACAAAATGTCTAAAGTCATTCAACTGAAGATATTCCTCCCCCAGCCTGGAGAAAATAGATCCTTTGCTGTAACATTCCTGGTGTCCTGTCTAATGATGGGGCAAGAAAAGATGATTCTCATACCGATTCATTTTTTAAAATGAAAAATGCAATGCTGGAAAGAAGTGTCTCTGAAGAGGAGAGAGAATCCAACTTTGAAGCTGTGCCATTGGAGCCCCAGGGACACCTGGAGGAGCCCAGAGGGGACAGAGAAAGGGACATCATGGGCTGCTCCTGTGCTGCTGAGCTGGGCTGGGCTCCTGGGACACACCAAGCTCATGGCAGCGGCAGCGCTGCAGAGAGACAGCTCTGCCCAGGAGCAGCTCCTCTGCACACGCAGCAGGGCTGAGGGCTCTGCCTGCAGCACCGAGGGCACAGGAGACAGGCAGAGAGAGGGAAACGCAGTCTGGGGTAGGAGAATGCTGAGAGATCACTGGAAATTAAATCTTCATAGATATGAATCTTGTGGCTGCAGGGCATTGAATCTGCAAATCTTGGTAGGATCTCAGAAAGCCGTCACATTGCAGAGCCTGCGAGAGATGTAAGTACAACTCTCAGAGATTCTCTGATCAGAGGTGAGGATGTGCTGCAGAGCAGGGATTGCCTTCTGCACTGTCAGTGACAAGACGTGAATGCTGCGTTCTCCCCAGGATGGCTGTGGGGTGTAAATGTCAATGTGCAGGCAGGGGTGCCCAGGGCTGTCCTGCAGAGCAGGATCCCTGCACCCCAGGGCTGTGCCGGGCAGGGACTCTGCCGCCTGCCAGGGTCAGCGCTCAGCCTGCCCGGGAGATCCCAGCAACACTGAGGGGAGAAGCTGTGGGGGGAAGGAGCAAACCCTATTGTGCAGTAAAGTTGCTTCAGCTGTGGAGAGGGTGCTGTGTGGGTCAGGGCTGCTCACACATCCAGATCACTCCCAGGATTTTTCCAAGGGGATGCCTCAAGGAGAAGATCAGTGCAAGGATTAGCAGACAGATAAGGAGCTTTCCTGAGCCTGTCTTTTCAGTTTCCTCTCCCAAGGGGTGGGGGGTGCAGGAAAGGATAAAATGAAAATGAGCTCTCATGCTGAAACAAGTCACTGAGACTCCTGAACTGCAGCTCTGAGTGATCAGTACGTCTGCCAGAAGGCTCATGACATCCCTTCCCCACCCCTCTGCCTGTGCACAGCACCTGCATCACCTTGGCTGGACCCAGCAGCCTTAGTCTGACCTGTCCTGTTTTCCAGCCTGCAGACAGGAAGATGCCCCCAGGCAGTGCCCTGTGAACAGGCAGGATCTGTAGGGCCAGGGGGAGGGCACAGAGGGTGGGATGGTCTGTGAGCACTGACAGGGAAGAGACATGGACAGGGAAACACCTCCCAGGGGGAGAATCTCCAGGCAGCAGGGAAATGATCAGAAATGAGAGGAAACCGAACCCGGAATGGTTATGGGAGGGAGAACAGAGAAAAGTCCCTGTGACCCCCTGCAGGTCAGATCCCTCCTGTGAGCAGCCCCCTGGCCTCCTGTCCCACCCAGCAAAGCCTCTGCCCTCAGGGCCGGGGGCTCCAAGGCATGAAGCAGCTCCTGTGCAGCCAGAGCTCCAGTTCCTCTGCAGAGCACAGGGGCTGAGAGCAGCTGCCCGGCAGTGTTGGTGTCTGGGAGGTGGCTGCACAGCTGGGGAAGGGTGACGCTGTCTGAGTGCCCGGCCGCCTCTGCCCTGGCCTCTCTCACACCCACCCTCACCGCATTTTCCTTCTTGCTCCCCTGCTCTGGGTCACTGCTGTTGGGATCTTGTTCTTGCTGTCAGGCTCTCTAGGGATGGCAGTTTCAGCTGCAGAGTCACAGCCTGATCTTGTGGGTCCTTTCCTGCAGGTGTGTCTATGTCTGAGGTGAAACCCTCTGCTCTCAGCAGTGCCTGGTGGCTTTTCAGGGTAACATGGGAGTGTGATCAGCCCCCATCTCAGAAAGGTGCCAGCCCAGGGCAGCCGGAGCAAGACAGAGGGACAGAGCAGCTGCCCTCACTCTGCACTGACCCACAGGCACCCTCTGGTCTCGCAGGACTCGCTCTGTTCTCCCTGAGTGCAGCAGAAATGCTGAGGGTTTCTGACACCCAACAACACTCTGCAGTGAATATGGGGGGAGGTGTAAAAAAACCTGGAACTCCTAAACTGCCTTCACCATCTCTGTTCCCTATCACTGGGAAAGCAAGAGCTGTCAGCCCTTCTGTGTTAGCAGAACCAGGACAGTCCCCACCGTTCCTGTGGCCCCACTTCTGCAGAGCTGGGCTGACTTATCAACGCCCTGCTCTTGGTTGCACATTTTCCAGCCCCAAGCAGGACTGCAGCCACAGTGCTGAAAAAGGTTCTCCTAGAAAAACACAAGAGTGTCTGCGTGTGACAGGGCAGGGTTTAAGGGAGTTGGTTTGATTTTTGTCAGAGGACTCTGCCCTGGATTCTCACTGTCTTTTTTTTTTCTCATGACAGCGCCCCGTGCTCAGGAAAAGCAAATGTCCAACAGCAGCTCCATCAGCCAGTTCCTGCTCCTGCCGTTCACAGACACACGGGAGCTGCAGCTCTTGCACTTCTGGCTCTTCCTGGGCATCTACCTGGCTGCCCTCCTGGGCAACAGCCTCATCATCACCACCATAGCCTGGGACCAGCACCTCCACACCCCCATGTACTTCTTCCTGCTCAACCTCGCCCTCCTCGACCTGGGCTGCATATCCACCATTGTCCCCAAGGCCATGGCCAACTCTCTGTGGGATACCAGGGCCATATCATACTCGGGTTGTGCTACACAGCTCTTTTCATTTGCATTCTTGATAGTAGCAGAATATTTTATGCTCACCATCATGTCGTACGACCGCTACATTGCCATCTGCAAACCCCTGCACTACGGGACCCTCCTGGGCAGCAGAGCTTGTGTCCACACGGCAGCAGCTGCCTGGGCCACTGGGTTTCTCAGTGCTCTGCTGCACACGGCCAATACATTTTCACTGCCCCTGTGCAAGGGCAATGCCCTGGGCCAGTTCTTCTGTGAAATCACCCAGATCCTCAAGCTCTCCTGCTCACGCTCCTACCTCAGGGAACTTGGGCTTCTTGTGGTTAGTGTCTGTTTAGGATTTGTGTGTTTTGTGTTCATAGTGGTGTCCTATGTGCAGATCTTCAGGGCCGTGCTGAGGATCCCCTCTGAGCAGGGACGGCACAAAGCCTTTTCCACCTGCCTCCCTCACCTGGCCGTGGTCTCTCTGTTCCTCAGCACTGGCGTATTTGCTGATCTGAAACCCTCATCCATCTCCTCCCCATCCCTGGACCTCGTGGTGTCTGTTCTGTACTCGGTGGTGCCTCCAGCAGTGAACCCCCTCATCTACAGCATGAGGAACCAGGAGCTCAAGGATGCCCTGTGCAAACTCATATCCCTCTGTTTTCTGAAGCAATAAACTGGCCATCTTCTTCTATACAGGAGTTTTAATGTAGCTAATTACAAGCCCAGCCTGTCAACTGCATTTTCTGGTGGTTTTGGTTGAAACTTAAATTCATTCCCTGCTTTTCCTGATCAGAGTAACAATCAGTATATCAGTCTGCTAGCAATCTCATCATACTGTCCCACAATAGCCACAGGTTGTTTCCACGTTGTAGCTATAAATAGACAAATCTGCAAGTCCAATCGAATGCAGTCAGCCTGTAAGGTTGTCATAAATTTATTCCTCAAAGTTTCCAACTCCATTTTGGCTGTCATAGTTATTGGATATTGTTTTCCCTTACCAGATCGAAGTCCTGTTTCAGATCTATCAGTGTAGAATTTGCTTTATCGAAACATTGGCTGTTGATACTAGTGGAGATACAGCATCTGAAATTTCCTTGGAGATTTCTCACTTGCAGCAAGCAGATCTGCGCCATCCAAGCAGCTTCTTGTAGGCTATGCAACTAAACAGAATTCTCAGAAAACATTATTTGAGCTTACAATTTACTTAACAAATCTTAACCTAAGAGAGGTATAGGAGTTTCTAACAACTATAAGAATTAATGTATTTAAACTTTGTTCCAAATCTGGCATTCCATTTGTCTCAAAAAATGGCCTTTCTTTCATTTTCTCTCGTGACCTCAAAAACTAGCATGGTGAATTTACTAAGAAATCACTTACAACTAATTACCACAGAATAAGTCTATTAACAAATTTTTGGTTTAATTTTCCAGTTCCATTAGAACTATGGATCCACTGGTGATGCCTTTAAATTTCACCCTCAGACTCCTTCATGCAGTATTACAGCTCTCTAGCAGTAACATTGCTTGGGGGAGGGGCGCAGGGGGAATAAAACTTCCCTGTCGCCCCCATCTGAGATGGCAAGACGTCCAGCCCAGCATGAAAACACATCAGTTTGAACTCCACATCAAACCAATCTGGCTCCACTCTACACTCAAATCAGTACCAGTCTGACCCAGAGAAGCACTGAACACTGTGACCCCCCAAAGCTGACCAGTGTGAAAAGACTGACTTCAGCAAGGAGGTAAAATTATGAGCTCTTTTCCCCAGATGTGCCAAAACCTAGGAAACAAGACAGAAGCAAAAACAAACAACACCAACAACCCCTGAGTCAAAGCCGAAAAACAACACAGTGCCACAACAAAAATGGATGACAATACTTCAGGGAAAAAAAAGGGACAGAGCGGGGGGAGTAAAGCCCCCCTTTCTCTGCTTAGCAGCGGGAAAACAGGTTTTTTCCTTTTTTTTTTTTTCTTCTTCTTTCTCTTCTCGCCGCAGTTCAGATATAGTCAAGGCCATGCAGCTGGTATAATCACTGGTACGAAGTGGGAGGCTCTGGCAAACTCCTCAGTTACAATGAGCTGCACACAGGCCTGGGATATTTTGCTGTTTTGTTTTCCCATTTCATTCCAACTACACTTTATATGCAATTTCAAGTAGCTCAGAAATAGTTACATTCCTTAGCTCCATTTACCTTTTACAATTTAGAAATGTCAAAAAAACAGTATAAACCAGTATAATAAACATAAATCCATTAGTCTATTTTCCTAGATCCAAATCAGTTAATATTCTAGCAACTTTTAAATACAACCTCTTCCGAATTCACATCTATCATAGCATTTTAACAATTTAAATGCTTTTCTAACAATATAAGCAATTATTCTAATGTGTAAGGATGCATCCTAAGGGGAGGCAAGGTGGAATTTTAGCAGTGGAACCGGTTCCCATTTTGAAATTATCTCCCCAAACAAGATTCTTTTGGTACCAAATATGAATATGCAAACTAAAATACTGAGCTCAGATATGAAAAACATATACCAAGTTCAAATATGCAGATGGATCACAGTTACACTAATTTAAAACAATATCTCAATTTTTGCATTGCACCTTTGGGCCACTCACTGCCTGGCCAGGTAGCAGTGCCTCTGGGTCTCCCTGACAAAACAGGTCAGTGGCGCCAGAGCCCATCGGTACTCGCCCCCCCGCCGTCGCAGTGAGCTGAACTGGGCAAGGCCTTTTTTTTGTTTTGTTTTGGTTTTTTTAGTGTCTCATCTGGTGTGCTACAGCTGTTATTCCAAAACCAGGATTTTTTACATGATGTACATACAGAAAAACCAAATCCACCACACCGAGATGAGACACAGCCTGTCACAGAGTTGCGCAAGTCTGAATGCCGGAATAAAGGTAGCATGCTAGAGAAAAAAAAAAATAACAGCTACTACACACAAAATTTTACCATCATATTCACGCAGTAAAGAACTAAATTACTTATGATCTTCTGTATTATCACAAAACGCACATTTTGAGTCAATGAATTCTCATGATTTAACAGACTGTGAACTTATCGTACCATATAACAAAGACCTACCAAAATTGCAACATGCTTAAACCGATACCCACAGAGAAAACAGGTTAATGAGGAAAGCATCTTGCAGACTTCAGCAAGTTTACTGTGACCTGTGTGTTATCAGTTAACTCTCTCTCAGCTTGTTGACGTTCAAACCGTTCCAGCTGTAAAACTGTCTGTAATGATCTAATGATCTCTTGTAGAGATGTATTTTGTCCTGCTCTTCTCACCTTAAAAACAACATTAATTGCAACAAAATTCTATTCTCCGGACAGTTTTCCCAATCATTTAACGTAAACAGCAGCCAACACTGATTTCAATATTTAACAAGATCTTCCTTCCTTATAATTCCGAGTGCTTTCCCAAGTTTTAAAACACCTCCCAATACTGATTTTTCAGGAACACAACTGAAAACAATTATTCCTGACCCCATCTTGCAAGTAAAAACCTTGAGAAGGGGGAGGGAGGGGTAGAAAACACAGGCTGCTTGCAGCACGACTGGGAAAAATGGGGAGAGAGTTTTACGGCGCACTTAAAAACAACTAGTAAAACAATTAACTCACATTCCTAACAAGCTGCTTGATTTTCAGAGAGGCAATACTGTAAAACTTGCAGATAACATGTTGATAGCAAACATTAGCATTCTCTACTGCTAATTTCAACACCAATGCTTCCTTAGCTTCTAAGTTTTCAACCTGCTTATTGATGGCCTCTTGGAGATGGTCAATAAATTGCATGTAATTCTCACTGGGACCCTGATTAATAGTTGCAAATGATTTGGCTGCATTGTTGGCTTCAGGCACCTTTATCATAGCTTGATATGCGAGGTCTGTTGACTGCCTCAGGATTTCAGAAAGTTATCGTGCTTGTAGTTGTGGTGTGTCAACTAGTCTCTTCCAGAAATGCACAGGGTCCCATGGTTTAACTGTAATCGAAACTGGGGGTAAATCCCAGCTTTTTGTTAAGTTCGGTTTATGCTCTAAAACTCTACCCCCACCCTCAGGAATTCAGTGTGGGAGGGAGGTGGGGGCAGGTTGGAGGGACCCAAATCTACAGAATTACGTTATTTGGCTCGGTCTGGCTCACCACGGGGGGGTCCTCCCCACCTAAATCTCCAGGCAAGGGGGGATAGGAAAAAAAAAAAATGTCCATTTTTTTCTTCCGCGATTGATAGCGGCGGGGCAGAGGGTTGAACTGTGATTAATGGCGGTGACGCAGACGGCGGAACCGCGGTTGATGATGGTAGAGGAGAAGTTCGAGCCGTGATTGATGACAGCAGAGCAGTCGGTCGAACGCACTGCTCCTACTGGTGCTCTGAGGGCCCCTCCCAAGACCATAATGCTGTTTTTTCATGTGAGTCTTTCATAGCTTTTAACTGACCTCGGGGCCACACATATGTATACGACTCTTTCATAGGTTTTTTCTGATCTCGGGGCCACACATACGTACGTTCCTCCTTTATTCCTTTTAACTTTTCAATTAAGTGCCGCGGATCCTTATCCGTGTCAGATAATATGGACTTGGGCGGTTTTGACGAATCTTTATTAACACGGGGGATCGGAGTAGTACTTAATCTTGATTTTTCCTCCGAATCTGGCCCAGGAGAGCCAGGAAGACCATCCCCCTCCGCCGCCTCTGCCTGTTGCTGTTTTAACTCTTTCAGAGTGTCTAATAACAAGCGCCACGTCGTTAACAGTTCAGTTGCTTCCTTGGACCCTTGGGTAGCACTGTCAAACAGTTTATCTCCCAAGACCATCCATTGTGACACACTAAATGCTGTCACAGGATTAACCTCTAAACCTTGTGCTTTGCCCCATAATAACATTTTTCTTAAAGTCAGTTCCGGAAGGCTAACAACCTGCTTCTTCAGAAGCAGCTTCCATGTGGTGCTTTAGATAAGTTTCACCCCCCCTGTTACCGGTAGCTCACCTACTCCTTAGCGAGGTGTCTTTCAACGATCCGGATCTTCGGCAGCTCTGCGCGGCTGCTCTCATCAGCTGTACCGGGCTCCGTCTCCACAGCTCTTCTTCGGCTGTTCACAGCTTCACGCTGTCACCTTGTTATGCGAGATCCTCTTCAGGCAGGATCACGTCGGGGTCACCAGATGTCGCGGTTGAGACGGACAAACGACATGGACCAAATTCTTTCAAGATGAAAGTAATAGGTGCCATTTATTGCTACAAGTGCATTTTTATACAGTTCTACCATTTCATGTGTCTTTTCACTATTGGTTACAAGTTACAGCACTAACATCTCATTGGTTAATTTTTCTATCATCCATGTTATTCTTCTATCCCCTTCTCTCTCACGGGTACATCTCTCCTCTCTCTGGATACTCCTTTACTCCTATCCTTCTCAAGGGTAAATCTTAATATCTCAAGGCTGATCTCTACTCCCATATTTTCTGTCAAGGATTCCACAGACCCGCTGCAGTTTCCCACACTTTGCACCAGCTCCCACCTGCTCTCCTTGCAGACCCAAGTGCACACAGCAAAGAGGGACTTTGCTTTACCTTTGAACTAACAAAATAGAACTGATAAGAGTCATGATTAAAAGAAAACACACCCCTCAACTGAATGCCAAGGACAAACTGCCACCACTGAGGTTCACCTTCTCCAAGGCAGAACCATGCAAGAAATGTTTTAGACGGAAAGGAAATTATAAAAAAAACATGATAAAGGAGTTGGCTAAAGACAGAATAGACAGACTACTGAAAGACAAGGAAGCTTTTAACTCCTTGAAGCTGAAAGCAGCAACTGGATTGTTGACAAGTGTGTGAGTGATCAAAGAGTAAGAGGAAGGGAAATCCAGAGAGCAATCACAAGTGCTTGTGTGCAGATCAGCTGCTGGAAATGGGACTTCAGACATGGTCAGTTTAGTCAGGGCAGGAGGAAATACCTGGAGGATGAGGGAGATCAGATGCACAGACAACAGAGAGAGTGCTGAGAAGGCAAATCTAGTGCAGGATCAGTAGCTCTCCTCTTGGTCTTGATGCGCATCCTGAAAAGTCTCATTTTGATCTCATGGAAAAGCACTGGTGTTTAAAGTATTCAAAACATAAAAAAGGAGAATTAAAACACCAACAACCTTTGATGCTTACAGTTGCAATAAGACATTTACTTCATTCTACATTGTTCTTTTGGTTTCTTTTTTCCCTCATTTTTAAAAGTGTTCTCTAGATTTCTCTCCTACCAAAGCCTACAGCATTAAAAAAGATAATCCTGGTGTCTTGCATAGAGTCGAAGGCACCAAACAATCCACTGCCGTGGCCTGTCAGTGCCACTTTCTACTCTTGGCACAGAGTGAGTCATGCTGGAAGCTGTTGGCCACTCTTGCCTGATGGAGGAAAGAAGGAGAAAAAGGTAAATTAAACTGTTCTCTTTTTAGATGGCCATGTTAACAGTGATCTCAACAGACCTGTGTCATCTGTCTTTGTACGTGATCATAAGGAAAAAAAATATATTTATCTTTGGTGAATATATAGTAAAATATATGATTGTGTCCAGTTACTCACAAAATACATTTCCTACCAGCACTCTGAATGGAAGAATCTTTCTTCTGAGAAATTGCTGTTTCCCAATTCTCTGTGCCTAAAGTCAGGAGTCTGGAGAACAACCAGCAGTGGATGGGGATCAAGTCAGGGGTCACTGGAATTATCACCATCTTTCCCAGTCTATGGGACAGGAGGGGCAGACCCAGGAGCTGAGCCAGCAGGACGGTGTCACAGTGAGGCCACTCTCCACCATCTTGGAAAGCTCATGGAGACTGGCGGGACTCCCTGACCACTGGCAGCTCTCACACAGTGTGTGCACTTTTCAAAATGGCCAATGGGTGAGCAGGGGAACTAAGGGCTGTGCCCCAGAGCATGTCCACTGCAACCCCATTTCTGGGTGTCTGGAAGAGAAGGTGACGGGGTTTACCCAGGGCAGGTTGTGCCTGTCCATCCTCTTTGCTTTCTGTGAGGAAAGGACAGGGTTGTGGCCGTGGGGAGAACATTGATCGTCTGTTACCTGAAAGTTATCAAGACATTCAGTGTCACCCACTAATATTCTTGTGTCCAAGGTGGGATATTATGGTCTGTGTCCGTGTGCAAGTAGATGGGTAAAAAACAATCTGTATGGTTGGGCTTGGAAAGGTGCTACAGAAAGGGAGAAACTTCCCAGTCATGAGGACAGTCCAGCACTGGAAGCTGTTTCCCAGGAGTGCGCACCCACTCTGTCCCAGAAAGTGACCAAGATGTGTTTGGATGAAGTCCTGAGGTATCTGATCTGACCCTGCTGTGAGCAGGAGGTTGGTCAAGACACCTCCCGAGGTCCCATCCAGCCTGAATGACGCTGTCCTTTCATCCTGTTCATGTGTTCAATTTAGAGAAAGCTCTCAGGTTCTCTCTGAGCACAGGAATAATTAACATGAAGTGCAGGGCTGCTTTACAAGTACCTCTAAACAGCTGTGACAACAACTTTGGCATCCCTTTTCTTTTGCCCCAATCCAGGGTCTTCTTTTTTGGTATGCTAATACCCTTCCAGAAAGAACTGCTCATCTTGTTAACCCTTTCAGAGCAGGTTGTTCAACAAGTGTGAGTATCCATGTACAGAGTCTGCACATCAGTCAGGCATCAAAGCCACCATTACAGACATGGAGACGAGGCTCTTGACCAGCTATTTGAAGCCAGGAATCAGCATGAAATGTCTGCTGAGATGCTATTGAACACCTAAACTTGAAAAGCAGAGCATGTGAGTCCTGGTTGGACATCCTGGCTTGTCTGCTGACCCATGTGGTGCTTCAGGCTGTGAAGAGAATCAAAACCAAACATTTGAGTGGGGTAGTTCCATTTTACATGTGTCACACAGGGCAGATGAAGGGAGCTCAGAACTCCAGGCTCTGCTGCACAGTTGGGTCTTCAGACACTGGAAAGGCAGGTAACAGTGTGTGTCAGTGCACTCCACACAAGGATTCCAGCTTCCTTTGTGCCTTTGTACTGACCTGGGTTGTCTTCCTTGGCCTTCTTTGTCTCAAGAAGAAACTGTTCTCCTGTGCCAACAACACCTCACAACAGGAAAATATAAAAAAATAAAAAAATAAAAAAAAAAGAGAAAAGTTCTTTCAGAAGGATTATCTTGGGGTAATTCTGTCCAGTAGGTGTACTCTTGAAATGATTAAAAAAAAAAAAAAAAAAAGGGCAAAAAGCATTGTTCTAAGAACTTATTTCAGGACACAGGTACTGAGGTGTAGTAGGTGTTTTGAAAAGCAAGAGTGACTGTTAGGAATGAAATTATAGAGCTTTAGTTTATCATCATCATCAGTAAGAATAAAGAGTTCCCTGTTAGTGTTATTAGTGACAGCACCACTGTTCACAAACATCCTTCAGAGCGTCTCCATTTTTCCTGGGCTCCAAAGCTCAGCCTGCTCAGATTTTGAGGGATTGCTTCAAACCCCTGTGACCCAAATCTCTACAACTGTCTCTCCTCAAGAGTCTTTTACCCCAGGAAGGAGAAAACTCCCAATGCAGACACCAACCCAGTGCCCAACCTGCCTGGAGAGCCAGGAGAGTTGTGCCACACAACAGCAGCCTCTGAGGGAAGCTGGAGGTGATGGGAATTGAAGTGGTTTCAACCCAAATTATAGAATCATAGCATCATAGAATCATTTAGTTTGGAAAAGACCCTTAAGAACATGGAGTCCAACTGTAAATCAAACACTGCTAAACCATGTCCACCGCTAAACCATGTCCCAAAGGGCCATATCTCCACATCTTTTAAACACCTCCAGCAATGGAAGCTCCAATCCTGAGCTGGCAGGACACCATTGGCTGCAGTTGGACATAAGATACTGGTCATGGCTGTGAGTTCAGCCCTTGCTGGCAGAATGTCTCACACCCTCACTGAGGAGGGCAGGGGGCTGGGAGATGGGAGCACGTTTCAGTTTCCAGATCCCAGGACAGAGCCCAAACCATCCTTCCCTTGAACTCTGGCATCCAGTTCCTTGAGATGCAAAGCTGGTGGCCTTCTGTGGATAATCATGTTAAAAGGCATCAATAATCTTTCAAGTGTTTGTGTAATATGTCTAGGAATGTCATTTTTATTAAAGAAAAAAAAGTTTAACATGTTCATATTTAAATATCTGTAAAATAGCACTCTGCATTCATGAAAGCCCCACTGGCAGTGCCAATCAAATAGGTATTTGCAGTATAAGGCAAGATACCCTGTCCACAAGTGGTTCAGATGAAAGGTGGTCTGGCAAAAGTCACCCTTTGTGTCCCCAGGTGATGGACACTGCTCATGTGCCTCTGCAGAGAGTGGCAGGAGCTGGATCCCCTTCTCGGGACAGACTCCTTCCAGGAGAGACACAGACACAGGGGGAACTCATCGGGGATTTACGGCATTTCACTCAGCATCAGTTTTGACATATTGGGTGCTGTCCTGCTACTGACCTTTCTGCACAAATGATCATACAAAGACAACCATTTAGTAAGACATGGTCATGAAAGGGGCTGTTATGGACAAGAAAGCTCACCATGAACTCTGGAGAGAGCGAGGGAGTTTATAATAAGCACCAGGTAGAACCAAGAAGCTCGAGGCCTCTTCTGAAGAGCGGGAGGCCTGAGCAGCCGTGATTGGCCATTGTAGGTGTGGGAGCGGGTCAGGGCATGTCAGGGAGAAGCAATGAGATGGCTGATGGCTTCAGTGAACCCTTCCAGCCAAGTCTGAGCCCAGAAATGGAAAGCAGTTGATGTCTGCAGGTGGAGGAGGAATAGGAGGAAGGTTTTCCTGGGAATACGGAAGGAAGAAAGGCCTCTCTTGGGCTAATCATGTATGGCAGTGACATTTCCATGCTGTGGGCATGGCTGTGCCTGGGAGATGGGGAACGGCTGCTGCTGGGGTGGCTGTGCTCAGTCATGGCCCATGAGCTGACCCTGCTCTGCTCCTCTCTTACACTGCCCACACTTGGATGGTCCTCAGGAATCATCCATGATCCTGGTGGATCCATGAACCTCCTGGAGTGATGGGCTATGGATCCAAATAGAGGATTCCAGCAGGTTGGGACTGGGACATTGAGGCGATTGGTGACCATTGCCAGGTGTATGCAAGAAGCTGGATGAGTTGTGAGGAACTCACAGGCATTTCCAACTCCACAGAAAACCAGAGTCTTGCAGTTAAAGTAACAGCACTTGACATAAACACCACCCCAAAACACAAAACACACACACTGACCACAGGAAAAGCCTTGAAAAACATGTGAGAAAAATCTACCAGGTCCCAGGGGTCAGGGCTCAGCCATTCTGGTGATGAACAAGCATCAAGGGCTGACATGGCATCAGAGCCACCTCCACATGGCCCTCACCACCTGGAACCAGTGTCTCCAAGTCTTTCCTTCAGCAGCCTCCAGGGACAGGGACCTGCACTGGTTGTTTCCTGCACAGCTCTGTCAGTGATGGCCCTTCCTGGAGTCCCAAACACCCTCAGACACTTGGGGTTTGTTTCTGCCTTTCACTTCATCAGAGGTTTGTTCGTTGTTCACACTCTTCTGGACCAAGAGGTGGTTGTACCTGGGAATTTCAAGTGCCAGAGTACAGTGATACTTGTGTTCAGGGAGTTGGTCAAATGACCCATGTCCTGTTCTGTAACGGTGTTTGAGTTTGCTCAGGTCACCCCTGACTTGAGCCCCATCCACTGCTGGGTGTTCTCCAGACTCCTGCCTTCAGGAACAAAGTCCCAGGAGACCTTGCTGGTGAAGATGGAGGCAAAGAAGCCATGAAGTACTACTATCCTGTCTGATGCTACTCTTACGAATATCAGCAGCAGTTCCACATTTACCCTGTCTATTCTTTTACTGTAAGGAAGCTGTGTCAGCTCATCTTGCTGCCCCCAGGCTCCCCTTAAAGTATCAAATCCAAGGCTGCTTTGGCATCATCCCCACATCCATGGACAAGGTTTCTAAATTCCTTCTTTGCAGCTTCCCCTGATTCCACCTCCTGTGTGGTGCCTTTGTGCACTGCAGCTCCGTCAGTTCAGGCAAACACCCTAATGAGATAAATGCTTAATTTCATGGGTTCTTGGAGAGAGCATTCTTGTGCTTGGAGCAGGCTGTCCTGTAAGGCCTGTCATATCTCCTGAGCTCCTTCACCCTCCATGCCTACTTCCATGTCACCACCTCACCTGCCATCCAACAGTATGTTAAAGAGTTCTCCTCTGGAGCCCACCAGCCTGTGCTGTGCTGCTGGCCTTCCTCCCTCCCCTCTGGTGCCTGGGACCCCACTGTGTCCTGGTCACAACAGCCAAGGTGGACACTGATGTTCACATCCCTCACCAGCTCCTCCTTGTTTCCCAGTTCCAGATCCAGGTGAGCATCACCCTTGTTGGCCCATCAGGCAGCTGTGTTCAGCATTTGGCCCAAGATCCTTTGGACTGTTGGCACCTGCAGCTTTGACTGGCCAGTGAATGTCAAGGCAATTACAGTTCTCCATAGGAACCTGCTCATTGACTGGAGACATCCTTGAGTTGCCGACAGAAGACCTTTTCCATTTCTTCTCCATGATCAAGTAGATTGTAACACCCGAAACATTGTTACCCTATATTGTGTTTACATGGCAAAGTCTTGGAACTGGTCGTGAGGGTGGGTGTGCTACAGTTGCCACCTCTCTGAGTTTGACCGAGGTCAGACAGAGCTGATTTCAGCTGCTCCAAGATGGACTCCTTGCCAAATCTGAGCCACTCAGTGATGCTGGCAGCACCTCTGGGATATTGTATTTGAGAAAGGGTAAAAAACGCTGCACAACAGCAGGTGGGAGAGAGGAGGGAGGAAAAGTGAGAGAAAAGCACCGAAGACATCAAGGTCATATCCCATAGGACCCAAGCAGGTCCCTCAGCAGGCCAAAGCTTGCTCTCCTGAAATCCTGCTCTTTGCCTTGTTCTCATCTCCCAGGAGCCTCAGCTCCACTTTCTCATCCCTGACTGTTCCATCCTGACCAACTCTTTCTGGTTTGTAAGTGTGAAGGCCCACAGGGCACCTCACCCCACTGACTCCTCAGTCACCCGTGTCAGGAAGATGTTGTCAATGAGCTCCAAACCCTCCTGGATGGCTGGTACCTTGCAGATATTGGGATATCTTAGGTCTGTCACGAGGACACATCCTGGAAACATGAGGCTTCTTTCATTTGTCTGAAGAAGGCCTCATCTAATTCCTCTTCATGACCAGTGAGACAGTGAGTCAGTGACCAGTTCTGTATCGGGGCAGGAGAACAACCCCATGGATCAGGACAAACCAGGGCCTGACACGCTGAGCAGTGACCCTGAGGAAAAGGACCTGGGCACTACAAGGTTCCCACACCAGCCCATAGTGCACACTCACCATGAACAAGGCAGCTGCACACGAGGCTGCATGAGGAGGAGCATGGGGACCCAGACACCTGCAGTTCTCATCCCATTCGGTTCAGCACTGGTGTGACCCACACACACGGGTGTGTGCCAGTGTGCGGCTTCCCAGTTTGGAGCAGCAGGGAGGAACTGGAGAGTGCAGGGCTGTGCCAAGGCAGGTTCAGCACCTTGTGCACATGGTGTGGGGTGCTGAGGGACCTGGGCTGCTTTTGCCCAGCAGCGCTGGGGAGGCTGCAGCAGTGCAGGAGTAGCCTGAGAGCGCTTGAAGGGTGGTTTCAGAGATGGTGGAGGTTTCTGCATAGTGGGAAAGAGCATGAGAAAGAAAGAATGGCCCAAAGTGCAGCTGGGGAGGTCCAGGCTGGACATGAGCAGAAAGGAATGTGAGTGAAAGGGCAGTGCTGTGGTGGAGCAGGTCAGCAGAGGGAGTCTGCATCAGCCCAAGGCTTTGTGCTTCAAGGAGCAGCTGGGGAGGGTGGAGAGATCTCAGCAAAGGAAGGAAGATGCTCAGACAAGAGCAAGGTGGGGCAGCAGGGGGGATGTCTCCAGCCTGCAGGGACAGAGGTGCAGGGGATGCCACAGCACAGGACAGGCTGTCATGGAGATGATCAAGGGATGTAAAGAGGCTGAAAGCCCCACCAGACATGAGCTCCTTCTGCCCTTGGCTATGGCTGTTGTCTGCACCTCTGATGCCTGTGAGGAGACACCTTGTCCTTCCAGCACAGGGCCCTCATGGCCTCCTTGTCCCCAGCCAGGAACCTGGGAGGTGTGGGACCATAGTCCTGCCCTTGGCCTTGCACAGCCCCACATCACACTGGCCCAGGAAGGGCCCTGGGCAACGTGGGAGGGACAGGATCTGCCTTCCCAGGGCTGGGGCACAGGGCTTGGCCCTTTGGTTAATGAAACACATGCAGGTTTATAGATCATTAAAGAGACATTCACCTTCCTTTCCCTGACCTGTCATCGCCACCTCCAGTTTTCTGCTCTAACCCACCCTGGGGATGGTTTCTCAGTAATGTCCTTCAGTGGAACCTGTTAACATTACAAGAAACTTTGGAGTTTGAATCTGACTTTGACTTTGTCCTCAACTTCCTCCAGGGTCTGAGGTCCATGGACCCAGCACCAAACCCACCAGAGGGGTCATTAAAGCGCCTTGTGCTGCTCCTGTGCTGCTGAGCTGGGCTGGGCTCCTGGGACACAGGGAGCTCATGGCAGCGGCAGCGCTGCAGAGAGACAGCTCTGCCCAGGAGCAGCTCCTCTGCACACGCAGCAGGGCTGAGGGCTCTGCCTGGGGATCTCAGGAGACGAGCAAGGCAGAGAGAGATTGAAGGTGGTCAGGACTGGGAGGATGACTGAGAGAAACCTTTGCAGCCCTTGCCATGGTAAGTCTCTGGGTGCAGGGCAATGCAGCTGTAGCTCTTGGAGGCATTTCCTGAAACTGGCACAGGCACAGCTGGTGGGATCTGTAAGGACGGGGCTCTTGTCAGGCCATGTTGAACACTGTGAAGCCGGGTGAGCACCCAGGGGTGCCCAGGGCTGTCCTGCAGAGCAGGGTCCCTGCACCCCAGGGCTGTGCCAGGCAGGGACTCTGCCGCCTGCCAGGGTCAGCGCTCAGCCTGCCCGGGGAGATCCCCTTGCACTGCAGGGAGAAGCTCTGCATGAAAGGAACAACCCCAGCAATGCTGGGTCCTTCTGCTCTACAGAGGATGCTGCCTGGGTCAGAGTTATTCACATCTCCAGATCACTGCAGCACATTCCCAGGGGGGCTTTTAAACAACTACAGCAAGGCACTGGCTACCTGAAAGGGAAGGATCCTGTTCTTTCAGTCGCTTAGCTCTGGGTTGATGGGGTGGGTACTGGGACATATTGGTTCAAGAGGAGGCACTGAAATTCCATTCACATTTACAGAACTATACACACCGTGGCTTACAGACAGAATCAGGGTGACTTTTCCAGCCACATCAGGGTCAGTCTGATGTTCCCATCGGAGCTGCCCACACAGAGCTGCCCCTGGGCAGTGCCGGCTGCTGGGAGGGGTCTGCAGGGCAGAGCTGAGTACACAGCGGGTGGGATGGGGTCTGTGACACTGACAGGAGGAGCCCTGGGGACACAGACACAGCTGCAGGCAAGGACAACTCCAGGCAGCAGAGCAGGGGGTGCTCAGCACCTCTCTTGGTCCTTCTCTGCAGATGATGCTGGGTGCTGTCTGCTGGGCAATGATCTGACTGTCCCTTGAGCACATCCCATCTTCAGCAGCCCTGGCTCTGCTCTGCATGTCCTGCTGGGCTCACGAGCTGCCCCCAGAAAGGCCCAGCTCTGCTGTAGGATCCCAGGGGTGCTGAGCCTTTCCTTGGGGTCTGCACTCTCCTCTCAGAGTCCTTTGCTTCTGTCTGTGAGGGGTCGTGTCCTGCTCTCCCCATCACATCTCCACCTCTGGGCTGGGGCAGAGAAGAGATTACAGATTTGTCCTTTCAAACAGGGTTGCCCTGCTCCCATAGGTGTCCAGCTTGTGGTTTTTTAAAGAGTAATTTGCGTGCTATATAATCTTCAAGGCAGCATAGGGCAGAGGAGTAAAATACTGATGGACACTGCTGCTCTCCTAATTCTGCACTGAACCACAGAAAGCTGAGCCCTTTTGCCTCTTCTATCTCAGGACTCTTCACATTTTCAGTCAAAAACATGGAAATTTCCACTCCTTATCAGGTAGTACCATAGAAAACAAAAAACACAGACAAAATTATCATAAAGACATGCTAAGCCTTTCCTCTACAGCCCATACGCTTGAGTGTTATGAGTGCAGATATTGAAGTTTTCCATTAACAGTGGATTACACCTGAAATCCTTTGTGAATCTCGGAGCAGCCACAAACCAGCTCCCATGTCCCCAGTGCAGCAGAGCAGAGCTGGCTGCTTGGCAGCACGCGGGCAGAGGTCCTGCTGCTCACAGCACTCTCAGCCAGCACACAACAGAGGAAGGAAATGCATTTGAGTTGGGGTGATTTTATAAAAAACTGAATGGTTTTGTTTGGGGACTCTGTACTAATTTCAAGTTGTTATTTCCTTTTCTGAACAGAGCCCCATGTCCTGAGGCAGCAAATGTCCAACAGCAGCTCCATCACCCGGTTCCTCCTCCTGCCGTTCACAGACACACGGGAGCTGCAGCTCTTGCACTTCTGGCTCTTCCTGGGCATCTACCTGGCTGCCCTCCTGGGCAACGGCCTCATCATCACCACCATAGCCTGGGACCAGCACCTCCACACCCCCATGTACTTCTTCCTGCTCAACCTCGCCCTCCTTGACCTGGGCTTCATTTCTACCACTGTTCCGAATTCAATGGCAAATTCCCTCTGGGACACCAGGGTCATCTCCTTTTTGGGTTGTGTTGCACAGATATTTCTGCTTTCCTTCTTGATTACAACAGAATATTCTCTTCTCACCATCATGTCCTACGACCGCTACGTTGCCATCTGCAAACCCCTGCACTACGGGACCCTCCTGGGCAGCAGAGCTTGTGTCCACATGGCAGCAGCTGCCTGGGCCACTGGGTTTCTCAGTGCTCTGCTGCACACGGCCAATACATTTTCACTGCCCCTGTGCAAGGGCAATGCCCTGGGCCAGTTCTTCTGTGAAATGCCCCAGATCCTCAAGCTCTCCTGCTCACACTCCTACCTCAGGGAAGCTGGGCTTATTGTGGTCAGCGCCTGTTTAATCTTTGGGTGTTTTGTGTTCATTGTGGTGTCCTATGTGCAGATCTTGAGGGCCGTGCTGAGGATCCCTTCTGAGCAGGGACGGCACAAAGCCTTTTCCACGTGTCTCCCTCACCTGGCCGTGGTCTCCCTGTTTGCAAGCACCTCTTTTTTTGCCTACCTGAAGCCCCCTTCCCTGTCCTTGCAGTCTGTGGATTTGGTGATGGCAGTTTTCTATTCAGTGTTGCCTCCAGTAGTGAACCCCCTCATCTACAGCATGAGGAACAAAGAGATCAAAGATTCCCTGAGGAAAGGGTTTGAACACTTACTATTTCAGCGTCATTAGGGTACTCACATGCTTTATAAGAACCCCACACTATCTCAGAAGATCTCAGGACTATCTTTTGTTCTTTTCTTTATTTTGTTATTTTGTTAATACCTTTGATAATATTAATTGCAATGAAATAGTAGTATTCAACTCACTTCTTGACATGTTTTTTATGAGCAACCACCCTAATGTACTGTCATGGTTTAACCCCAGTAGACATCTCAGCACGACACAGCCACTTTCTCACTCTTAGAAGGTGGGATGGGGGAGAGAATTGGAAGTGTAAAAGTGAGACAGTTCCTGAGTTGAGATAAAGGCAGGTTAATTGGTAAATCAAAAGTTGTTCTCATAAGTAAAGCAAAATAGAAAATTCATTTACTGCTTGCCATCAGCAGGGAAGGTCTTCAACCATCTCCAGGAAAGCTGGGCTACATCACACATGTCCCAGCGATGTCCTCTCCCAACTTCCCTCCAATACCCAGACTACTCGCTGGTGTGGTGGTGTGAGAAGTAGAAAAGGCCTTGATGCTGTGTAAGCACTGCTCAGCAGGAACTGAAACATCCCTGTGTTATTAACACTGGAGCCATGGCTGTGGACAGCAGTAGGACATGGCTTTGCAGTGCTGGGCTCTCCCCACTTCCACAATGTTCTCTTGTGTTCTTGCATTTCTGCTACCTCTAAAGTCTCCTGTAGCTTGTGACAGTCCTGTTGTCTCTACAGAGGTGTCCCTGAGGCTGTGGGCAGGAGGGGGCCATGTGAACCAGTGTGTAAGAGCTGCCCTCCCTGCTGGCACCTCTGTGATCACACAGGCTCCTCAAGGCAAGGCCAAAAGGCTGGATGCCCCTTCCATATCTGGGGTCAGGAATATACTTAAGGAGCTGCTCCCTCAAAAGGACTTCTCTTCTGGGATTCCTAATGAGTTCACAAGGACCAGCTCAGAGTTCCAGGGTGACATGTTAAGGACCAAAAGCTGGACAAAAATCTCCGTTCTTGCTTGCACATGTCCACGCAGACAGCACCTACTGTGAGTCTGATGGCAAATGCCCTGGAAAAGAATCAGGCGCTGCCAGAAAATGTCAGGGGATCTCCAGGGACATTATGTGAGTCTGGATGGGCAACAACTGGCACCTGATCAACTGAGTGACCATCCAAGGAGGAGAAAAAGGTGAACCTGAGGAGCCCATGATCTAAAAAGGGCTTTGCAATGCCAGGGGAGGTTGCGAGGAGGCTGCAGAAAAAGGCACAGAAGACTGGAAAGTGTTTCAGGGCAACCTCTTGGAAAGGCCCCAGGCTGGATCTAGTGCAGCCTCCCCTGCTCTTTGTGCCATGAGAGACATCCCATGGTCCTGCCCAGACGTGTCCTTGGCTCCTGAGCCAGCTGGGAAGATGGAAAGGGCTCAGCAGCAGTGATCCCCATCCAGATGGGTCTGCTTCCCCGCTCAACCAGCATGGCCAGTGCAGAGTCACCCCATGTCCCCGGGCACCACAGCCCCTCGCTCTGCAGAGCAGCATTGCCAGATCAGGGCCCTGCGGGGAGCACGGGGAGGGAACCAGGACCAGCCAGAGCAGCCTGGATGCCCTCAGCTGGGGAAAGGGATGTCCCTGGAGAAGAGCAAGGGAGCATTTCTGTGCCTGCAGGAAGAGTCCAGGAGAAAGAGAAACCTCTTTCTGCAGACACTTATTTGGGGCCAGCTGCTCCGCTGCTGGACCAGGATTCTTGTTCTGTCCTGGGGAGAGGGGCTGGCACTGAGGGACACAGGTCATCTGTGGTGAGGATCTCCTGGAGCTGTTATCAGGAGTCCTGGATTTCCACTGGTCTCCATGTCCTTGTGCCATGTCCAGCTCGAGCCCTGCGGCTGTGGGGGAGGCTGAGACCCGTCTGTGCCCCCAGAGGGGCTGGAGCTGTGGGCTGAGTGCCCAGAGCTCTGCAGCCCCTGCGCTGGGCACGGCCATAGGGCAGCCCAGCCTGGGCTGCTCTGCGGGGCTGGGCTGGAGAGAAAGATAGGGCTGTGGGGAGAGCTGGGCAGGGCTGGGCTGAGCTGGAAAGTGCTGGGAGAGGACAGCCCAGTGCTGGCTGAGCTGTGTGACCATGCAGGGGGAGGACACACTCCAGCAGGGGGAGGTGCAGAGCCAGGACATGCAGGGGCAGGAGAGAGGAGGCCGCTCTGTGCCCTTGGTGCAGGGACAGACTGGGAAGGTGCCCAGGACATTTGTCTCTTCCATCGCCATTTCCAGCACTGGCCACTCCCCCCAGTTGACAGGTGAGGTTTGCTCTCTGTCCATCTTCTTCCTCCTGCAGGACTCATGCCTGTGTCAGGGAACAGCCAGCCCTGCCCGGCCTCTCTTCCTGCCCAGAGCTTGGCAGAGCCCAGAGCAGGGCTGTCTGCAGACCCTGCATGGGACACAGCTGGGGCTGGATGGAGCTCATCGCAGTCTGCATCTTCCTCAAAGGGGGAAGTGGAGGGGGTTGGGCTGATCTTCTCTCTTTGGTGACCAGCGATAGGACCTGAGGAAATGGAATGAAGCTCCCTCAGGAGGAGTTCAGACGGGACATGAGGAAAAGGTTCTTCACTGAGAGGTTGATGGTCACACAAACAGGATCCTCAGGGGACCGGTCACTGCATCAAGCCTCTCAGAGCTCATGGAGTGTCCAGATGACTCTCTTACTCATAAGGTTTAGTGTTAGGTAGTCCTGTGAAGTGCAGAGGGGACTCAATGAACCCTATAGGTCCCTTCTAACTTGAGATATTTTATGCTTCTGTGATCTTCAAGCTCAAGAACTATCCATCCCAGAACCATTCATTTGTGTATGTTTGTCTTTTTCTGAGTTGTCTGTGTAGATTCAGGAATCCAAGGTGAACCTCTGGATAGACTCTCAACCTGCTCGGGGAGGAATCTAAACCCTATGTGTCTCATATGGATGCATGACTAACACAGCCAACCGCATGAAGTGTACAAGTCTTGAAGACCAGATGTACATGATAGAAGCGTCATGGCCCTATCAGTCTTCTCTGATAACTCCCAGGCCCAGGCAAATACCTCAGGTACACTGGGGCCTCTGGAGGTTTGCACTGGGGACTTATGGTCAGAGCATGGAGCTCTGCCTGAAAACGTGAGAACTGCTCTAAATACCTAAAAACAAAACAAAATAAAACAGGAAAAAAAAATCCCCACAACTTCTTAGCCAGTTGAAATGATGCAATACTTTCAATAAATGTCAGTGGAATTTCTGTATATGAATTTTCAGAATGGACTCATTGTGTGAGGGGAAATCTTGATCTTCTCCTGGGCTTACATTGCCAGAGCTCTGTCAGTCGTGCTGTGTATTTAATCTCCATGACCTTCAAGATATTTCCACTGGTCATTATTCAACCAAGCATGTCTGCAGTCATCTCTTCAGAAGCCGGTCTGGCCATTTGCACTTTCCATTTGTTAAGGTTTAATGCAAGGCGGCAATAAACCGTGGCAGACGCTCCCTGTTATCCCCGCATTTCCCGCCACCCCTTCCTTTAGATCGGAAAGGTGATAGGAAAGATAAGGGGAAAGGAAGAGAGACTTAGCCTTCAAGCTGGAGAGTTTTAAAGGGGTTTACTAATGCTACTAATAAACAAAGAATATATACAAAATATACAAACCCAATCTCAATGCTGGATGTGGCGCTGGCGTCACTCAGCAGCAGAGCTGGGTGTGCGGGGCTGGCGGCTCCAGCAGCTGCAGCACAGACCCCGGAAGTCACGGGCGGGACTGCACAGCAAAGCGGAACCTGGTGCGGGATGCAGGGCCTGAGGGCTGTGGATCACAGACAGACAGACAGACAGTGTCCTCTCCAGATGCCGGCCATGGTCGAAGAGAGAGTGACCCTCGTGATCACCCTCTTATATAGGGGGTATGACGATTATGCGATGGAATACTTCCGTTGGTCAGTTCTAGTCACCTGTTCCATCCACCTCTCCTCAAACATGCCCCTCTCGCAACAGAACATGAGAAAACTTATCAATCTTTCTTGGCTGCCATAGTAATAAATCTAAACACGAGCTTCTTCAGCATTCCGTTGGTCTCTCATCAGCACCGAGTGCAGCATCCTAGGAAAAATATTCAGGCTAAAACTCAGAAAAGTACAGCCACCTAGAAGAACTGAGCTGAAAGAAAAATCACTAAAAGAGGACTGGTCTTGTTTTTAACAAAACCAGGACACCATTGTTCTCCAGAGGTTCTTCCTCCTATTGGCTCATTCAGAGCCTCTCACATTTCCCTGCTTTGAGCTTCAGGCAGGTAAAGCTGAACTGTCTTTCAGCCGTCGCTCTCATACTGCTATAGACAATTCTTCAATGGTGGTGATGGACCTCAATGGAAATTGCTTAAACTACTCACAGAGCTGAGAAGTGTATTTTGTTGTTTACTAAGTTCTACTATATTTTTGAAATTTCTTTATTTTTTCATTTCAGCCAAATAAAACCAAAAACCCTCTGAGCTTTTTTACATCGAGTTCTCTAAGGAAAGCAAAGAAGCTGTAATAGTCAGGTACAAACTTCAGAGGAGAATCCAATGTAAAGAAAAGTGATGTAACTCCCAGGGGCCAAATGAGGAAAACAGGGAGGTTGGAAAGGTGAGGAACAAAGCTGTCCATCCCGTGTCTGTCCTCAAGGGACCATTTTTCCTACCTGTCCAACCTCTATAGGAGACACTCTGCACCAGTACCCATGGGATCCCATTCTTCTATCACTTCTTCGAAGTGCTCATTCAAAATGTCCTCTTTACCTGTCCTCCTTAAACTTTTCTAATTAGCTCTATGAGTCTTCAATACTTGAAGAAAATGATGGAAGAGACATGGCTTGTGAGGGCTTGGGGCATTTTAATGAGCCCATGGTGCATTTGAGCCTGAGTTCATGAACCTCAGGTACTGAGAAGAGACTCACCAAACCTCTCAAGGAACCAAAGTCAACAGCAAAACCTCAAAGTTCCTTGAAGCATTAATAGGCCCCGCTGAGGGCTGTTACTGACAAAGCCTCCCCAGGGACTCGTTAGAGCAGATAATTGGAGGCTGTGATGACAGAGACACCAAGGCCCTGTGCAGGTGGCTCTGATGCTGAGAAACCCCTTGGTTTGCTTTCTGAAGCAGAAAGGAGAAGCCATGAGCTCCAGGCAATGGGAAGGGGGATCCTGTCCCTCACACACGGCTCAGGGCTCTTCCTGGGACTGTGGGATGTGGGTGTTCAAGGCCCAGAGAAGGACAACACCAGTACAACAACTTCCAGCTTCCCCGTGGGGCTGCAAGGAGGCAGCGAGGCCCCAGTGCCACGAGGACAACATGTCTTCTCCTGGGCCTCAGTGGCAGAGACAACTGCCATGGCCAAGGGGACACAGACCTGGGTTCTGTTGGTCCCTTCCAGCCTTACAGCGCCCTTTGCCATCTCCACCACAGGCTGTTCTTTATGGTCCTACCCCTGCCCCTCTTCCCCTGCAGGCTGCAGACACCCATCTCGCTTCCCCACCTGCTCTCACCCCAGCATTTCTGCACCTTCACTGCTGTGTCTGCACCCTCACTGGCTGCTCTTTGGAACACAAACCATGGGCTGATCCAGCTCCCTCTGGGTGAGCTCTTGCACCACAGCACTGCCCTTCCAGTGACATTCCTTACTCCTGATAACCAGTGCTCACCTTCCAAATTGCACTTTGTGATATTTTTTTTCCCTCTTCTGCTTTTTCCCACTATCAAGGAAAGCTCAGCCACCTCAGAAACTGCCCTTCATGCAGGGAACCCATCGAGTTAGGCTTCTTGCGGTCTTTTACCTGACCGGAGAGAAGTCACCTCACCATGATCTAAATCCCATGAGTGCTGCTGGGCTTTCAGCTTCTCTGACAGACACGACCATGTTCCTGCTGCTGTCCCATCATGTTTTCAGGTGGGATGGACATGACAACCCGTCTCCAAGGCCTCTTCCTGGGTAGGGCCTGTGGGCATTTAGGCAGAGGTTCTTTCCCAGCCATGTCCCTGCTGCTGGGCTGTCACCTCCAGAGACAGAACTGACCCCACTGTCCCCTTCAGAGCCACATGATTCTGACTGGATTATGAGTGTCTGAGACACAACTGACCTCCTAATACCACACTCATCCATCCCCCTCCTCAGCACCCCGGACCTGACCAAGACTGAAGTGTGTTCTACATCATCCTACACCTGCCCCTCTTTCCCACAGGCTGTAGACACCCATCTCGCTTCCTCACCTTGTTCAAATTTGTCAAATATATTTTCTACTAACACTGTGAGTGAAAAGCGCTCCTCACTGGAACTGCTGTATTTATGTTAACACCTTCTATATCTCCTCTTCTGCCTTTCTTTTTTTTTTTTTTTTTTTTCCTATTCTTCTACCTATTCTCTCTCCAGAAACCTCTCCAAGGCAAAAATTATTCCAAATGACAGAATAACTCAGGTTTGCAGAGAGCCCTTGTCTCACTCATTTGTCTCACTCTCCTGCTCAGGGCAGGGTGAACCAGGTGAGGTTGCTCAAGGCCTCCTCCCAGCTTTGCATCATCCTAAAGGCACTGAAAGTGCTCTCTCTTAAATCTTAGAAAGGGAGAATAAAGATGTTCAACAGTGTTGTCCAAGTGCTGGTCACTGAGAGATGACACCAGTAACTGGCTGCATGGAGGACATTGTACCACTGATGATATTTGGGCTTGATGGTTCAGCCAACTTCCCACCCAGCATCCACTTCTTGAGCCCCATCAGCACCACTCTGGCCAGAAGGAGACCATGGCTGAGCCTTGCAACGCCCTGTACGCAACATGCCTTTCTTTCCCATGTCCATTTGGGTTCAGCAATTCCTTGCTTGTCCTTCACATTCCTGGAAATGCCTGCATGAGGACATGTCCCATTCCCTTCCTAGGACAGGAGGTAGGGTGGCCAGCCTGTTATTCTCCCAGTTCCTATTCCTGCTCTTCCTGAAGATGAGTTTGAGGTCTGAGTTTTCTAAGGACCTCCGAACCATTCTGGTTTCTATGGCACTTTTGAGAGCACAATCCAGAATCCTGGGCAAGGGTGACATAGCAGACTGCAGCACTTGCAATGAGCGTGTCCAAGGCACCTGAGATCAATCTCACTGGGCCTGTGGGGTTTGTTCCTGGAGTCACACACAGAAATGCCAGGGTTTCATCAAGCATACACATCTGAGCTGGCCTCATGGACTCTGGCCTCCTGTTGCCACTCCCAAATGACGCCTCAGCACCTCAGCCCTGTGGTGTGTCACATGCTCTGCACTCACCTGAGATCACAAAATCACAGAATCACAGAATATTAGGGATTGGAAGGGACCTCAAAAGCTCATCCAGTGCAATCCCCCCTGGAGCAGGAACACCCAGATGAGGTTACACAGGAAGGTGTCCAGGCAGCTTTGAATGTCTCCAGAGAAGGAGACTCCACAACCTCCCTGGGTAGCCTGTTCCAGTGTCTGTTACCCTCTCTGAGAAGAAGTTTCTTCTCAAATTTAAGTGGAACCTCTTGTGTTCCAGTTTGAACCCATTACCTCTTGTCCTACCATTGATTGTCACCCAGAAGAGCCTGGCTCCATCCTCCTGACACTCACCCTTTAGATATCTGTAAACATGAATGAGTCACCCCTCAGTCTCCTCCAGCTCCAGAGCCCCAGCTCCCTCAGCCTTTCCTCACACGGGAGATGCTCCACTCCCTCCAGCATCTTGCTGGCTGCGCTGGACCCTCTCCAGCAGTTCCCTGTCCTGCTGGAACTGAGGGGCCACAACTGGACACAAGATTCCAGGTGTGGTCTCCCCAGGGCAGAGCAGAGGGGCAGGAGAACCTCTCTGACCTACTGACCATCCCCTTCTAACCCACCCCAGGTCCCATTGGCTTCCTGGCCACAAGGGCCCAGTGCTGGCTCATGGTCACCCTGCTGTCCCCAGGACCCCCAGGTCCCTTTCCCCTACACTGCTCTCTAATAGCTCATTCCCCAACTTACACTGGAACCTGGGGTTGTTCCTGCCCAGATTCAAGACTCTACATTTGCTCTTGTTATATTTAATTAATTATTTCCCCACCCAGCTCTCCAGCCTGTCCAGGTCTCTGATGGCAGCACAGCTTCCAGTGTCACCCACTCCTCCCAGCTTGGTGTCATCAGCAAACTCGCTGACAGTCACTCTATTCCCTCGTCCAAATCACTGATGAATATGTTGAATAACAGCGGCCCCAGCACTGCCCCCTGAGGCACTGCACTGGATACAGGCCTCAACTGACTCTGCCCATTGACCACGACTCTGGCTTCTTCCCTTCAGCCAGTTCGCAGTCACCTCACTGCCCGGTCATCCAGACCGCACTCCCTCAGTTTAGCTGTGAGGATGCTGTGGGAGACTGTGTCAAATGCTTTACTGAAGTCAAGGTAGACCACATCCACTGCTCTGCCATCATCCATCCACCTTGTAATGTCCTCGTAAAAGGCTATGAGGTTGGTCAAGCACGACTTACCCTTGGTGAAACCATGTTGACTGCCCCTAATGACCCTCTTCTCCTCGATAGGCCTTGAGATGGCACCAAGGATGAGTTGTTTCATCACCTCTCCATGGATGGAGATTTCATCACCTCTCCATGGAGCGAGGTCCTCCTCTTGCCCTTTTTGAAGACTGGAGTGATATTTCCTCCCGTCCACAGGCACCTCTCCCATTTCCCAAGACTTAGGAAAGATGATGGAGAGTGGTCCAGCAATGACTTCAACCGGCTCCCTCAGCACCCGTGGGTGCATCCCATCTACACCCATGGATTTATGGATGTCCAGATTGCCTAACTGCTCCCTAACCCAGTCCTCATCAACCCAGGCAAACTCCTCCATTGTTCTGCCTCTCTCTGGGGCCTCAGCGGTGCGGGATCCTCAGGACAGCCCCGGCAGGGCAGACAAAGAAGGCGTTCAGTAACTCTGCCTTCTCTGTATCTTCTGCCACCAGGGCACCCACCTCGTTCATCAGTGGGCCTACATTGCCTCTGCTGTTAGTTTTATCTGCCAGGTATTTGAAAAAGCTCTTTCTGTTGTTCTTGACCCCTCTCGCCAGGTTTAATTCTAAGGAGGCCTTAGCTTTCTTAGTTGCTTCCCCACATCTTCTAACAACAGCCTTATATTCTCCCCAAGTGGCCAGCCCCTCCTTCTATGATCTAGAAACTCTCCTCTTCCACTTGAGCACACCCAGCAGTTCCTGTTTAACCACGCAGGTCTCCTGGCTCCCTTCCTTGACTTCCTGCGTGTGGGGATGCTCTGATCTTGTGCCCACTAGAAACAGTCCCTGAACACCAACCAACCTTTACTACTTCAACCAGCCCCTCCTTGTTAGTGAGGATGAGGTCCAGCAGCTCCTCTCCTAGTCGGCTTCTCCACCGTTTCCATCAGAAAGTTCTCGTCAATGCACTGGAGGAACCTCCTGGACTGTGTCTGGCTGAGTCATCCTTCCAGAATCATCAGGGGAGTTCAAACCCCCACAACGACCAGGGCCTGTGACTGAGGCCGCTCTCAGCTGCTGGAGAGGCCTCGGCAACGTCCTCACCCTGAGCTGGTGGATTGTGGTGGACACCCACAGCAGTATCACCCCTAATGCTCCCCGTGCTCCCAGTAAACCTCTCACTAACCCCTCCAGTGCTCCCAGTAACCCCCAACTAACCTTTCTAGTGATCCCAGCAGCCCCCATTGTTCCCAGTAATCCTTCAAGAACTCCCAGTAAACCCCCAGTGCTCCCAGTAACCCTCCCAGTGTTCCCAGTAACCCCTCACTAATCCTCCTAAAGCTCCAAGTAACCCTCCCAGTAATCCTCCCAGTGCTCCCAGAAACCCCCGCAGTGCTCCCAGTAACCCCCCGAAACCCCCAGTACTTCCAGTAACCATCCCAGTGCTCCCAACAACCCCCCACTAATCCTCCTAGTGTCCCCAGTAACCCTCGCAGTGCTCCCAGCAAGCACCCCAGTGCTCCCAGTAACTCCCAGCAACCCACCCATTGCTCCCAGTAATCCCCCACTTACACTCCCGGTGCTCCCAGTAACCGCCCAGCAACCCCCAGAATTTCAAGTATCCCTCCCAGTTCTCCCAGCAACTACCCACAACCCCTCCAGTGCTCCTAGCAACCCCCAGTGTTCCCAGTAACCGTCCAATAACTCCCAGTAAACCCCCAGTGCTCCCAGTAATGACCTCAGAGACCGCACCAGTGGTTCCAGTAACCCACCCAGTGTTATCAGCAACCCCCCAGTAATCCTTGTAGTGTTTCCAATAAGCCTCGCAGTAACTATCCCAGTAACCACCTAGTGCTATCAGTACCCCCCGCAACAACCAGTATTCCCAGCAACCCTCCCAGTCCTCCCAGTAATGCTCACTAATCCTCCTAGTGCTCCCAGTAAGCCCCCAGCAACTCTCAGTGTTCCAAATAACCCCTCCCAGTGTTTCCAGTAACCCCCCACTAACCCCTCCAGCTATCCCAGCAACCCCCATTGTTCCCAGTAATCCTGCAAGAACTCCCAGTAACCCTCCCAGTGCTCCCATTAAGGCCCCACTAATCCTCTTAGTGTTTCCAGTAACCTCCCCAGCCACCCCCCCAGTGCTCCCAGCAACCCCCTCAGTGTTCCCAGCAAGGCCCCACAGGGCTCCTAGTAACCCTCGCAGTGTTTCACATAACCCCCCACTAATACTCCTAGTGTTCCCTGTACCCCTCCCAGTAACCTTCGCAGTGCTCCTACTAACCCTCCCAGTCATCCCCGTAACAGTGCACTAATCCTCCTAGTGTTCCCAGTAACCCTCCCAGTGCTCCCAGCAACCGCCCCCCAGTGTTTCCAGTAACTACCTACTGCTCCCAGTAACCCCCCAGCAACCGCCAATGTTGCCAGTAACCCTCCCAGTGCTACCAGTAACCACATAATACTCCCAGGAACACTCAGGCAACCCCATATGCTCCAAGTAACCCTCCCAGTATTTCCAGTACTCCCCCACTAATCTTCCTAATGTACCCAGTAACCCTCCCAGTAACCCTTCCAGTGCTCCCAGTATCAACCGAGTACTTCTAGTACCCCCCAGAAAGGCCCTAGTGCTTCCAATTACCCTCCCAGTGTTCGCAGCAACCCCCACTAACCCTCCTAGTGTTCCCAGTAACCCTCCCAGTGCTCCTAGTATCCCTCCCAGTGTTCCCAGTTATCCCACACTAATCTTCCTAGTGTTTCCAATAACCTTCCCAGTGCTCCCAGTAACCACCTAGTGCTTCCAGTAACAACCCAGCAACCCCCATTGTTCCCAGTAACCCTCCCAGTTCTCCCAATAACCTCCTACTAATCCTTCTAGTGTTCTCATAACACTCTCAATAACCCTACCAGTGCTCCCAGCAACCCCCCCAGTGCTCCCAGTAACCACCTAGTACTCCCAGTATACCCCCAGCAACCCCCAATGTTCCCAGTAACCCTTCCAGTGTTCCCAGTAACCTCCCACTAACCAGTCCAGTGATCAGAGTAACCCCCATTGTTCCCAGTACTCCTGCAAGAAGTCCAGTAAAGCCCCAGTGCTCCCAGTAAACCTCCCAGTGTTCCCAATACTCCCCCACAAATCCTCTTAGTGCTCCCAGTAACCCTCCCAGCAACCCCCCAGTGATTCCAGCAACCCCTCCAACATTCCCAGTAACCCCCTCCCCCCCGCCCCGAATCACAGAATGTCAGGAATTGGAAGGACCTGGAAAGCTCATCCAGTGCAATCACCCCCGGAGCAGGAACACCCAGATGAGGTTACACAGGAAGGTGTCCAGGCGGGTTGGAATGTCTGCACAGAAGGAGACTCCACAACCCCCCTGGGCAGCCTGGGCCAGGCTCTGCCACCCTCACCCCCAACAAGTTGCTTCTCATCTTCCAGCGGAACCTCCTGTGTTCCAGTTTGCACCCATTGCCCCTTGTCCTGTCACTGGCTGTCACCCAGAAGAGCCTGGCTCCATCCTCCTGACACTCCCCCTTTCCATCTTGATCCCCAGGAATGAGTCCCCCCTCAGTTTCCTCTTGTCCAGCTCCAGAGCCCCAGCTCCCTCAGCCTTTCCTCACACGGGAGATGCTCCACTCCCTGCAGCATCTTGGTGGCTGTGCTGGACTCTCTCCAGCAGTTCCCTGTCCTGCTGGAACTGAGGGGCCACAGCTGGACACAAGATTCCAGGTGTGGTCTCACCAGGGAAGAGAGGAGAACAAGGGAGTGACCCCCCAGCTGACTCAAAATAGTGGTGCCAGAATCACCTCAGGGCTCAAAATGGCACCAGAATCACCTCCTCACATGGGACATGCTCCACTCCCTTCATCATCTTCGTGCCACGCAGCTCTCCCTGGCTTTCTGAGGGGGCATCCCCTTCACAGCATCCCCATCCTGGGGCCCTGGGCAGCATCCTCTGGACACTGTAGGGCAGGGGCAGGGTGGGGTTGTACTGAAGTGGGTCAGCTCTCCACTTGGGTAGGGAGAGCTGCTTTTCTGACAATCAAGCATCGTTGCATCCAGTCTTTCCTGTCATTGAATCGTAGAATTACAACATAGTTTGAGTTGGAAGTGACATTCAAAGCCCATCTGGTCCAACTCCCTTCGGTGATCAGGGACATCTTCACCAGCTCAGGTTGCTCAGAGCCCTGTCCAGCCTGGCCTGGGATGTCTCCAGGGATGGTTCATCCACCAACTCTCTGGGAAACCTGTCCCAGTGTTTTACCACCCTCAGTGTAAAAAGTCTCTTCCTCATTTCATTCCTTGACTCTCCCCTCTTCTAGTTTAAACCGTCACCCTTTGTCGTATCACAACCAGCCCTGCTCAAAAGTCTGTCCACATCTTTCTTATCAGCCCCTTTTCGGTCCAGAATGCCGCGATTGAGAGATGGGGACGCAACTTGATGCAAGCAAAGTGTCCAATTTATTTGCTCGGTGAGCACCTTTTTATACATCAGAAGGCACACATGTCTTATTGCTGATTGGCTAATCACTTTGACAGACAGAAGGCTGGCTAAGGTGTGAACGTTGGTCAGTCAGTGTTCGCATGGCAACAAATCGGCCATTTCGTGGTTAATGCGTCTAACCAGTATTTACAAGCTGCTTCCCACCTCAGGGTGCAGGCACTGCTATTGTCCACAAGCTCCCCTCCTCCAAGTCCTGCCCGAGCACGCCACACCTCGCAACTATTACAACACTTAACCTTAAACACACAGCAAACATATAGCAAACTAACTTATTAACTCCAAATACAAAAACTTAGCTTATCAACTCTAAATCCAGATAATCCACATCTCCCCCTTTTTTGTTTTAATTAACTGGTACCTCCCAAGGTCGGCGACCGACCAACTCGAGGACATCCTGTTTTACCAACAGTAGTACGGAGCTGTTAGTGATTCCTTTCTGACTTTGGTCCACATTAGTGCGAGGATCAATGTTGTGCAAATCAAAGCCAGTAGCTATGGGCTTTGCAATAATCACAATTAAAATAACAATTAAAACAACTATTCTTTTGCCCATTTTCACAACCTCTGGAACAGAGTTCATTCAATTATTGATCGGTAGTGTCTTCTATATCAGTCGCAGGATCAGGACCAGAAATGTCTTCAGGAGACTGCTGTAGTGTCTCTCGGAAAGGTCTCACGTTTTTTGCCGGAATCCAGCGAGGGCCTCTTTCTGTGGAAATACAAGCATAGCCTCTTCCCCATGTGACAAGGGGATAGGGTCCCATTATCTTACCTGTTTCGGGGTCCCGGATCAATACTGGTGGCTTAACCTTGGGTTCAAAAAGGTTGTTTGTGCTGAAATGGCGAACTACTGGAGGATTATTGTCTAATAGGGAACAATTCAAAAAGTTAAAAACATACAAGGCTTTCTGTATTCGCTCCTCTGGCGTAGCAGCCCCTATTCCCCCTTTTTGTTTTAATAATAAGCGTTTTAAGGTTTGGTGAGAGCGTTCAATTAGAGCTTGACCCGTGGGAGAATGAGGGATGCCTGTGATGTGAGAAATTCCCCAAAAGGCAAAAAAGGTTGTTAAAATTTTAGACACATATGCGGGACCATTGTCTGTTTTAATTTGAGAGGGTACCCCTAAAGTGGCAAAAGCGCGCATTAGATGTTTTTGCACATCGCGTGCTTTTTCTCCTGTATGACAGGAGGCAAATAACATTCCCGAAAATGTGTCAACAGAGCAATGAATAAACTTTAAACGGCCAAATTCGGCAAAATGAGTAACATCTGTTTGCCAGAGTTGAAGACTCTGTAAACCTCTGGGATTGACTCCTCCTGCTATGGAAGGAAAAGAGTGCCTTTGACAAGCAGGACAGACCGCAATGATATTATTGGCTTGTTGTAAGGTAAGGTTAAACTGACGTTTTAGGCCTCCAGCATTTTGGTGGAAAAAAGAATGACTAAGTTTAGCTTGCGCTACACGGTCTGGTAATACCTGTACTGGTAAAGTCAGCATGTCCGCTTGCCGGTTTCCTTCCGCGATAAAACCTGGTAGAGAAGTGTGAGATCTAACATGCATAATGAAATAAGGGTGAAGACGGGAATTTAGCAGGAAGATAAGTTCTTGTAACAAATTAAACAGTACTGTGTGAGAAACATCTCGTAATACAGAAGCCTCGGCTCGGCTAACAATTCCTGCAACATAAGCAGAATCAGTAATTATGTTAAGAGGAACAGACCATTTACGAAAAACTCGAACAACTGCGGATAATTCCACTATTTGAGGAGAACCTTGAACAGTTTCGACATCAGATTCCCACCGTTGGCATTGGCCATTCCACCAAAGGATAACCGACTTGTGAGATCTCCCAGAGCCATCTGTAAAAACAGTAAGAGCCTGTAAAGGTTGGTTACTTCTCTTTGGAATAGGTAAAAGGTGAAAATCAACATTTAACAGTTTGTGAGAAGGCGGATGAGAAGCGAGTTGGCCTGCATAGCCAGTTAGAGCTATGCCTAGTGCATCTGATTGTTGTTGTAACCATTGCAGGTAAACACTTGTTACTGGCATACATATAAGACTAAAGTCCGTGCCTGCCAGGGTAAGTAATCGCTGTCGAGCCCTGATGATTAAAGATGCAAACATCTCATGTTGTGTTGAAATAGTCTTTGTGGCTTGGTTAGGCAAAAAGATCCATTCAATGATCAGTAAAGGGTCCGTTTTCTGGCAGTCCCACTGAAAAATGAGTGCATGAGGCTGTCGAGCAGGATTAAGGATGATTAATTGAAAAGGTAATTCTGGTTCCCATCGATGCGCTTGTCTGGAGGTAATCGCTGCTGCAGCTTTATGCAAGGAAGCTACGGCTTCAGGACTGAGAATTCATGGAGCGTTTAAGTCTGAGCTTCCTTTAAGCATTTCGAATAAAGGACTGAGATCTGCATTAGTGATTCCTAACAATGGTCTGACCCAATTGATTGTTCCTAGCAGTTTCTGTACATCATGTAAATTTTTTATATTCACCTGTATTTGTAAAGGTTGCGGAGCAATAGTTTGAGCTCTTATACGCCATCCTAAGTATTTCCAAGGTGGTACTTTTTGAATTTTTTCTGGCGCAATACAGAGGTCTGCTGATTTTACAGCAGCCATGACAAGGGCTACGGCTTTCTCCATGATCTCATAGTGTTGTGCTGCCACTAGAATGTCATCCATATAATGATATAACAATGCAGCAGGTATACCACAGTTCTGACAGGACTAAGTATTTTCGCCACATACCATTGACATATTGTGGGACTATTCTTCATCCCTTGTGGTAGCACAACCCAATGATACCTTTGCAAAGTGGCTTGCATGTTGACGCTAGGGACCGAAAAGGCAAATTTAGGAGCATCATCCGGATGCAATGGAATGTTGAAAAAACAATCTTTGAGGTCAATGACCGTCAAATGCCAATCTCGAGGGATCATGGTAGGTGACGGTAGCCCGGGTTGCAGGGCCCCCATGTTTTCCATAGCGTCATTAATTTTTCTCAGGTCATGGAGCAAGCGCCACTTGCCATTCGGTTTTTTGATAACAAAAATAGGTGAGTTCCAGGGACTAGTAGAAGGCACAATGTGTCCCATGGATAGCTGTTCCACAGCTAATTTGGGGTGAGCCCAATGATGTAGAAGGAGGCTCACAAGAAACTTCCACAGGTGTCTGTGGAGGCACGTCGTGGGGCGGCCCCGGCCCGCGCGGCCCGGCCGGGCCCAGCCCGCCCGACGCGATGGTCTCAGAGGGGGCGTGTCTGGCTCGGGGCAGGGCAGAGGTGGAGCTGTAGGCGGAGGGCGGCACTCAGGGCCTGCCTCATCCGGACAGTCCCCTAGTTGCATTTCCGGTTTTTTGTCACATTGCCCCAGAGACTCAGAGCGGGAAACTTCCGGTTCTCTGCCCACGGACGGCAAAGCCTCGAGGCGACGGCAGCACAACGACCGCGCTGAGGATCCCGCCCCACCAGCGATATTAGGAGGATAGGGAAGGGGTGACTGAGCTGTCTCCTCCCGCTCCGAGGAGGGAACTCGCTGATTTTGCTCCTGTGCCGATACGGCTTCAAAAATTTTTCTCCAACTAGGGAGCATACGCTGCGCTTCCTCATTTCCTGAGGTGGCTGCATCCCATAACTTTACCCCCACATTGTCCCAAAGTTCACGCGAAAAAATTGAGGAGGCAGTCACCGTAGGGACCGTAACTTGCACCCATTTAAGGATTAACTTAAGATCTTGTCCCGAAAGAATTTTTCTTCCCTGCTTTTTAAGTAGAGCTTTCATGTGCTCACAAACATCTCTCTCAAGAGCTCCTCTTCCCTGCTTTTCAGGCAGAGCTTTCGAGTGCTCGTAAACGTCTCTCTCAGGGGAACTCTCCTGATTCCCCATTTTTTAGTTTCCCGCAGCTCACCTCGCGTTCCAGACGGGGGTGATTGATTCGCTGGCCGGCTTAACCTGCTTCTTTCAGCAGCACTCCAGGTTCTGCGGGACTCGTGACATGCCACCAGATAGGTGGTTTTTCTGCCTCTGGCGATTTCTTCACTGAAGATCACATCGGGGTTCACCAATTTGCCGCGATTGAGAGACGGGGGCGCAACTTGATGCAAGCAAAGTGTCCAATTTATTTGCTCGGTGAGCACCTTTTTATACATCAGAAGGCACACATGTCTTATTGCTGATTGGCTAATCACTTTGACAGACAGAAGGCTGGCTAAGGTGTGAACGTTGGTCAGTCAGTGTTCGCATGGCAACAAATCGGCCATTTCGTGGTTAATGCGTCTAACCAGTATTTACAAGCTGCTTCCCACCTCAGGGTGCAGGCACTGCTATTGTCCACAAGCTCCCCTCCTCCAAGTCCTGCCCGAGCACGCCACACCTTGCAACTATTACAACACTTAACCTTAAACACACAGCAAACATATAGCAAACTAACTTATTAACTCCAAATACAAAAACTTAGCTTATCAACTCTAAATCCAGATAATCCACACCAGAAGGGCTGCAATAAGGTCTCCCAGGAGCCTCTCTTCTCCAGCCAAACACCCCAACTCTTAAACCAGCAAACTCATGACATTTTAATTTTTCAATACACTACTATCACAAAAACATGAGCACATCTTTTTATATAGCATTTTATATAGCACCTGTAGTCCCCCGTAGACCCCAAAGGTCACCAGTGGTACAAAGTCCCCCACAGAGCCAGTTACCAGTGGAATCCCTCAGGGACCAGCACTTGGGCCAACACTGTTGAACGTCTCTATTCTCCCCCTGTATGATGTGACATAGTGAACCTTCAGCTCCTTTGTGGATGGTGCAAAGCTGGGCAGAGGCCTTGGACAACCTCACCTGGGTCACCCTGCCCTGAGCAGGACAGTGAGACAAGATGATGTTCAAACCTGAGTTACTCTGTGATTCAAGGGATCTTTCCCTTGGAAAGGTTTGGGAAGATGGAATAGGTGGAAAGAAAATAAAGAAATACAGGCAGAGGAGGAGACCTAAAAGGTGTCAAATAAACAGAGCAGTTCCTGAGAAGAATGTTTCTCTACTCAAACTGTTAGCAGGAAATCTATAATCAGCTCCCCAAACTTCCTGTTCTGCTCATTGGCCCCTGGGATTTACAGCACATTTCTTTACATCAGATTCTGCCCTGAAGTTTGCACTGATTGTTACAGCTTCTTTGCAGGAATTGCTTCATGTTTCCTTAGAGAACTGGATGTAAACAGGCACCGGGGAATTTTTAATTAGAGGAAACAAAAAAAGGAGAAAAATAAACACAATAGAACTTAATGATGTTTCTCAGTTCTGTGGTTAAATTAAGTATTTTCCAGTGAGTTCCATTGCCATAATTGAAGAGTTGCCTGTAGGGAGTAGGAGAGCAACTGCTGAAAGACTTTACCTGCCTGAAGCTCAAAGCAGAGTGAGAGCTGAGAGGCTCTGAATGAGCCAAGAGTGAGAGGTGAAGAACCTCTGGGGAGCGATGGAAAGTGCAAATGTCCAGACAGGCTTCTGAAGAGACGACTTGAGACACAGTACATACACATTGTGAAAATTCATATTTTGGCAGGATAGAAATTCCACAGACATTTTATTGGAAATACTGAATTATTTAATCTGATTAAAAAACTGTGGGTTTTTTTGTTCTTGTTGTTGTTCTTGTTGCTTTGGTTTGGTTTCATTTGGTTTGGTTTTCAGTTTTGAGGGGAGTTCTCAGTTTTTCGAGCTGAGCTCCATGGTCTCACTACAAGCACACAACTCGAGAGGCCCCCGTGTACCTGAGGTGTTTTCCTGGGACTGGCAGGTATCAGACCAGACTGATAGAGACATGGTGCTTTCATCATTTCCATCTAGTATTCAAGATTGTGTGCTTAATTAGAGAAGTTTCAGGACTGTAGGTAAAGAGGCAGGTATGTAAAGAGCACTTTGAAGAAGAGATAGAAGAATTTTCCAGTTGGTATCAGAGAATCATAGAATTATTTCAGTTGGAAGAGACCCTCAGTATCATTGAGTCCAACCATAACCTAAATCTAGCACTAAACCATGTCCCTAAGAACCTCATCTAAACACCATTTAAACCCCTCCAGGTATGGCAACTCCACCACTGCCCTGGGCAGCCTGTTCCAATGCCCGACAGCCCATTCCAGGAAGAATTTTTTTCTAATCCAATCTGAACCTTCCCTGGCACAATTTGAGGCCATTTCCTCTCATCCTGTCACTTGCTACTTGGGAGAAGAGACCGACACCCTCCATGCTCCAAGCTCCTTTCAGGCAGTTTGGACAGTGAGAAGGTCTCCCCTCAGCCTCCTGTTCTCCAGGCTCAACAGCCCCAGTTCCCTCAACCGCTCCTCATCACACTTGTGCTCCAGCCCCACAGCAGCTTCGTCGCCTCCTCTGCACTCTCTCTAGTGCCTCAATGTTCTTCTTATGATGAGTGGCCCAAAACTGAACAGAGGATTCAAGCTGTGGCCTCACCAGCACTGAGAACAGTGGCACAATCACTTCTCTAGTCCTGCTGGCCACATCATTTCTAATACAAGCCAGGATGCTGATGGCCTTTTTGGCCACCTGGGCACATGCTGGCTCATGTTCAGCTGCTGTCGATCAACACCCCCTGATCCCTTTCCACCAGGCAATTTTACAGCCACGCTTCCCCGAGCCTGTAGCGCTGCCTGGGGCTGTTGTGACCCAAGTGCAGGACTCGGCACTTGGCCTTGTTAAACCTCAGACAACTGGCCTCAGCCCAATGATCCAGCTGGTCCAGATCCCTCTGTATGGCCTTCCCACCCGCCAGCAGATCAACACTCCCACCCAACTTGGTGTCATCTGCAAATGTACTGAGAGTGCACTCGATTCCCTCGTCCAGGTCATTGATAAAGATTAAATAGAACTGAAACAAATACTGAGCCCTGGGGACACGACTTGTGGCCGGACGCCAATTGGATTTGGCTCTTCTCACCACAATTCTTTGTGTCTGGCCCTCCAGCCAGTTCTTTACCCATCACAGATACAGCATCCAGGCCACGAGCTGCAGCTTCTCCAGGAGATGCTGTGGGATACGGTGTCAAAGGCTTTACTGCAGTCTAAGGACACAACACCCACACCCCTTGTGGCGGATTCACTCCCCACGACAGACTTTCCCTCATCTGCTCAGCCGGTCACCTTGTAACAGAAGGAGATCAGGCTGGTCAAGCAGGACCTGCCTTTCATCAAGCCATGCTGATTGAGTCCGGTTGCTCGTCTCGTGTGTGTGACCTCACAGTCCTTTCCCAGCCATGTTCCTGCTGTTGGCCAATCCCCTGCAGAGGCAGAAGTGACCTCACAGTCCCCTCCATCGCCATTGGCTTCCCACTGGACTATGAGTTCCTGAGACACAGGTGACCACATGACATCGTACGCACCATCACCCTCCTTGTGGTCCAGTGTGTGAGCAGATCAAACTAAGCTGCTTTCATCAAATGTATCCAATAGATTTCCTATCAAGGGTTTGAGTGGAGAAACGTTCCTCAGAGGAGCTGCTGTATTTACTCTGGGGCATTTTACATCTCTCCTTCTGCCTCTGATTTTTTCTCCTTCATCTGTCTATTCTGATGTGAAAGAGCTCTCCAAGGAAAAGATTCATGGAATCCTACAATAACACAGGTTGGAAGAGACCACTGAACACCATCTCTGTCTCACCGACCTTTATGGCACCCCAAGGAATAGCTGACAGCATTTGTGCTCACTTGGGTTCATCTCACCACACACACAACGGACAGGCACATGATATGTATGTTTACCACTCATCTGCACAATGAAAACATGGACTTGTGACCTAATATTTCATAGAATCATAAAATCATAGAATGTCACAAGTTGGGAGGGACCCACAAGGATCATCGAGTCCAACTCCTGTATGTGCACAGGACACCCCCCAGGTCACAGCGTGTGTCTGAGGACGTTGTCCAGTCTCTTCTTGAACCCCGTCAGGCTTGGGGCTGTGACACCTCCCTGGGGAGCCTGTTCAGTGTCCAGCACCTCTGGGTGAAGAACATTTCATTAATGTCCCACCGAAACCTCCCCTGGCACATCTTCTGCCATTCCCTTGGGTTCTGTCATTGATCACCAGAGGGAAGAGATCAGTACCTTCCCTACCTTCTCCCCTTGTGAGGAAGCTGTAGTCACCATGAGGTCTCCTTTGAGTCTTTTCTTCATCTCTGATGCTGAGAAACCCCTTGGTTGGCTTTCTGAAGCAGAAAGGAGAAGCCATGAGCTCCAGGCAATGGGAAGGGGGATCCTGTCCCTCACACACGGATCAGGGCTCTTCCTGGGACCGTGGGATGTGGGTGTGCAAGGCCGAGGGAAGGACAACACTTGTGCAACAACTTCCAGCTTCCCCATGGGGCTGCAAGGAGGCAACGAGGCCCCAGTGCCGTGAAGACAACATGTCTTCTCCTGGGCCTCAGTGGCAGAGACAACTGCCCTGGCCAAGGGGACACAGACCTGGGATCTGTGGGTCCCTTCCAGCCTTGCCAGCGCCCTTTGCCATCTCCACCACAGGCTGTTCTACACGGTCCTACCCCTGCCCCTCTTTCCCTGCAGGCTGCAAACACCCATCTTGCTTCCCCACCTGCTCTCACCCCAGCATTTCTTGAGGTCTTTTACCTGACTGGAGAGAAGTCACCTCACCATGATCTCCTAAATCCCATGAGTGCTGCTGGCCTTTCAGCTTCTCTGACAGACACGACCATGTTCCTGCTGCTGTCCTGTCATATTCTCAGGTGGCAAGGACATGACAACCCATCTCCAAGTCCTCTTCCTGGGTAGGGCCTGTGGGTACTTAGGCAGAGAAACCTTCCCAGCTCTATTCCTGTTTCTGGCCTGCCACCTCCAGGGACAGAACTGACTTCACTGTCTCCTTCACAGCCATAGTCTTTGAACTCAGTTACGAGTTTCTGAGACACAAGTGACCTCATAATCCCATACCCATCCATCACCCTCCTTATGGGCCAGGACCCGACTAGGTAAAAGTATGCTTGTTTTATCAAATTGATCAAATCTGTTTCCTATCAAAGATCTGAGTGCAGAAGCATTCTTTACAGGAATGTGAAATGTTGACACCTTTTCTGTGTCCTTCCCTGCCGCTTTTTTTTTTTTTCCTTTTTCTTGGTTGCTAATTGCACATTCGCTACCCAAAGTGCAAAGCCACTCCCACACCCAGAGATGAGATGTTGTTTATTACAGAGTTGTGCAAGTCTGGATGCTGGAATAAAGCCAGCACATCAGATAGAAAAGGAATATCTATTATATACAAAACCGTATCCCTACATTCAGACCCTCCCGGCAGTCCTAAAGAGCCAAGTGTTTACACATTGGTATATTGGTTACATAATCATTTTATCACCACACATGCTTGTTGAGGAAGTGTCCTGGGCTGAGCCTGGGTCTCCCATCCTGGGGATGTGTGTTTTAGTATTATAATGAGCGTAAAAGGAGCAAAGTTCAGCTAAAGGACACTTTATGTAACAGTCTTGAGACAGATGTTAAAACAAGAGTCAACTGATTGTGCAGGCTCCAGAGTGTCAGCACTGCAAGGACAGTATTCTTTGCAAGTTCTGATTGGGTGTTTTAAACATCACTTTTATCTTTGTTAGCGGAGCAGACAGACCCAAACTGAGAGGATTTACATATTTTAGGTTAGCAATTGCAGGCAGGATTCATTCTTTTAGCTGGTAAGGACTACATCTTCTGTCTTCAAACAGCTCTCCAAGGTAAAGATTCATTGAGTCATAGAATAACTCAGGTTTGAAGAGAGCCCTGAACATCATCTTTTCTCAATCTCCTGCTCAAGGCAGGGTGCACCAGCTGATGTTGTTCTAGGCCTCTGCCCAGCTTTGCATCATCCACAAAGGAGCTGAAAATGTGCTCCATGACATAATGAAGAGGCAGAATAAAGACGTTCAACAGTGTTGGTCCAAGTACTCATCACTGAGGGATGCTGCTGGAAACCGGCTAAACAGAGGACTTTGTACCACTGATGATATTTGGGCTTGGTCATCCAGCCAACTTCCCACCCATCACAACATCCACATCTTTATCCCAGATCTCCCCAGTCTGCTCTAAGGCACCACAGGAGACCATGTCTGGGGCCTTGCAAAGCTCCATGTACACAACACGCCTTTCTTTCCCCTGCCCATTTGGGTTCAGCAATCCCTTCCTTGTCCTTCAACTGCCTGGACAGGGCTGTAGGAGAAAGTGGCCCTCTCCCATCTCTCTCCCAGGGACAGAGATAGGTTGACCAGCCCATAATTCTCCCAGTTCTCTTTCCTGCTCTTCTTGAAGATGGGCTTTGTCCTCTGCTGTTTTGAAGGACCATTGCGCCTCTCTGGTTATTGTGGCACTTTTGAGACCACAGTCCAGAATTTCCCACAGGGAAAGAGGGGCAGATGCAGGACTGTGTAGAACAGTATGTGATGGAGATGGCAAAGGTGATGGAGCAAACAGGGACACTTGCGGTGAGCCTGTCCGAGTAAGCTGAGATGAATCTCACTGGGCCACTGGGGTTTGTTTTTGGAGTCACACACAGAAATATCAGGGTTCTGTCAGGTGTCCAAATCTGAGCTGGCCTCATGGACTCTGAAACACATTGAGATATTCAGGGTCAGACACTTTCCCTTATACACACAGAGGCAGAAGTCACAGTGTCTCTCTGGCCTTCTGTTCCTATTCCCAGAGATTGGGAGGCTCCTCAGCCGCACGGTGTTTTTCCCATGTTCTGCATTCATCTTTGATGTCCCTCATCATTAGGAATGGACGTTGGCTCAAGGAAGCACATCCCAGTGCTGCATTCTGGTGGTTTCCTATGGGATATTAGTCCCAACATGATGTGACCTCAATAAACTGTCTGTCTCACAGGCCTTCATGGAACAACAAGGAATAGCTGATGGTGTTTGTGCTGTCTTGGGTTCGTGTCACCTCACGTACATGATGTGCATGCTCACATCTCATCTGTACAATGCAAACATGAACCTCTCACCTACTCATTCAGTGTAATTCCATGAAGAGACAAAGAACTCTGAGCTGGGGTGAGAGGCCAGTGCTGGAAATGGTGGTTGTGAGGGGCCAGTCCATGACGATGCCCTGGGGCAGCTTCTGTGGGGTGTCCAGTGCACACGGGCACAGCCCAGACCCTGCTCTGCTGGTCCTGCAGGTCTCTGGCAGGAGCCTGGCTGTGAGAGGACACTGCTGTGTGCCAGCCACACACTGTTCATCTGTACTCTGACGTTTCAACCTCCAGGCTGCTTTCCTGTGAGAGTTCTTGAAAGAAACTTGAAGAAGACGTCAGCCTTTTGGCACTGCCCTGCGGAGATCACTTTTCTTTATAGAAGTACTGTTACGGAGGCCAGCTCTGTCACAGCAGTGCCCATTGCCTGTCCCTGCCTGCGCTCACAGGACTGACACACAGCAGGACGGTGACCAAGCTGCCAGAGCCCTCAGTCCTTGCACCAACACAAGGGATGAGAAGGAGAGTGTGGGAGTGGAACAAGAACAGCTCTGGAAGACCAAGCGCTGGTGCTCCCTGGCAGGGCTGCCAGGATGGACTCTTTTCCCCTATTCCCACGCCCACAGGACCTGTCCCTGCAGCTCCAAAGAGGCCTTGGAGGAAGAATATCAGTGAAAAAAAATCACTGCAGAGCCCTTTATTTTGTATAAATACACGGAGAGCATGGGTCCATATTTATACAGCCAGTGGGTTTGAAAAAAAGCTGACAATGGATTAGAAAGGGGATGACAAAAATATCATGATTTATTAAAAAATAAACACCACCAACACACACACACACAGACGTCTGGGCCTCTAATGAGTTACATTAAACCTGTTATCTGTTAAAGAGAAGATGATGAACACTTTATTATTTTTTAAATGCATCCCGCCATTAGTTTCCTCAGGGCATCCTTGAGCTCCCTGTTCCTCATGCTGTAGATGAGGGGGTTCAATGTTGGAGGTATCAGCGAGTATAGAACAGACACCAGCAGGTCCAAGGATGGGGAAGAGATGGAGGGAGGCTTCAGGTAGGCAAAAAAGGAGGTGCTGGCAAACAGAGAGATGACAGCCAGGTGAGGGAGGCAGGTGGAAAAGGCTTTGTGCCGTCCCTGCTCAGAGGGCATCCTCAGCACGGCCCTGAAGATCTGCACATAGGACACCACGATGAAAATGCAGCACATAAAAGCCAAACAGGCACTAACCACCATAAGCCCAAGTTCCCTGAGGTAGGAGTGTGAGCAGCAGAGCTTGAGGATCTGGGGGATTTCACAGAAGAACTGGCCCAGGGCATTGCCCTTGCACAGGGGCAGTGAAAATGTATTGGCCGTGTGCACCAGAGAATAGAGAAACCCAGTGGCCCAGGCAGCTGCTGCCATGTGGACACAAGCTCTGCTGCCCAGGAGGGTCCCGTAGTGCAGGGGTTTGCAGATGGCAACGTAGCGGTCGTACGACATGATGGTGAGCATAAAATATTCTGCTACTATCAAGAATGCAAATGAAAAGAGCTGTGTAGCACAACCCGAGTATGATATGGCCCTGGTATCCCACAGAGAGTTGGCCATGGACTTGGGGACAATGGTGGATATGCAGCCCAGGTCGAGGAGGGCGAGGTTGAGCAGGAAGAAGTACATGGGGGTGTGGAGGTGCTGGTCCCAGGCTATGGTGGTGATGATGAGGCTGTTGCCCAGGAGGGCAGCCAGGTAGATGCCCAGGAAGAGCCAGAAGTGCAAGAGCTGCAGCTCCCGTGTGTCTGTGAACGGCAGGAGGAGGAAACGGGTGATGGAGCTGCTGTTGGACATTGGCTGCCTGTGGGCATGAGGACCCGTGAAAGGAGAAAAAGACAGTGACATGTTGTGGGAGATTTCTCTGAGAAAAATAAACATGCTGTTTCTCATGGAAAACCTTCTCCCTGATGGAGGGATGTTTCAGCTCATTCTCTCTTTCTATCAAGTGAGAAAAACAGTTCATCACAGTTTAAAATACAGCTTGGGCATCTAGTTTCCATGAACACACCTGTTGGACAAGACCCCCTGAGTTGGTGTCAGAACAAAAACTGACCCACATACCCAACCCCACCCCAGGGAGCAAGCGCACCAGGGACAGGTGGAGAAACAGGGAAGGACACTGCAGTGCTGCAGAGCAATAAAGCAAGGACAGAAAGGCAGACGGGCATGCTGTGAAACCTTCTCCTTACCTGGTGGTGCTCACTACCACTCACATGATGACACTGTAGAGCAAGTACTTTTAGCACCTTTTCTGTGTAACACATTCCAGGAACCCTTCACCTGGAGGTCCAGCTGCTGAGGTGGAGACTCGTGACCTGGACCCCATGGCTTTGGGGCAGAGGGTCTGCTGGGGAGGAGAGGAGACCAGGGGGTTGCACTGGGAAATGTGTCTGCACTGTGGAGGAAGGCAGGGAGGGTTCTGAATCCTGTCTCAAGCATTCCTGGTAGCAGCTCCCTCTCCCTGCCCATGTCTGTGCTGCCTGCAGCTGTGTGTCTGTCCCTGGGTCTGCTCCCTGTCAGTGTCACAGACCCCGTCCCACCCGCTGTGTGCTCAGCTCTGTCCTGCTCACACCTCCTGGCACTGCCCAGGGGCAGCTCTGTGTGTGCAGGGGCTCAGGAGCAGCTCAGACAAGTCCTAATGAGAACCGGGGTCTCAGTGTCTTCTCCAAAGAGAGAAATAAATCCCCATCTCCCACTGCACACCCAGCCAACCAAGAGTGGAAAACTGAAAGCACAGACTCCTTTCCTTGCAGCGGTTGCTCTCTTGATGTCCTTGTTCAGAAGGACCCTCTGCCATGTCTGTGGGGGGATCTGGAGCTCTGAGCAGCCCTGACCCACACAGCCCCCTTCAACCCCACAAGCTCCCTGCCTGCCCTGCCGGGGGTCGCTCCTTCCCCCCACAGCTGCTGCCATGGGATCTCCCGGGCAGGCTGAGCGCTGACCCTGGCAGGCGGCAGAGTCCCTGCCCGGCACAGCCCTGGGGTGCAGGGACCCTGCTCTGCAGGACAGCCCTGGGCACCCCTGGGTGCTCACCCGGCTTCACAGCTGTTCAACATGGCCTGACAAGAGCCCCATCCTTACAGATCCCACCAGCTGTGCCTGTGCCAGTTTTAGGAGATGCCTCCAGGAGCTACAGCTGCACTGCCCTGCACCCAGAGACTTACCACCACAGCAATGCCCTTCCAGTCACATTCCTTTCTGCTCATGTCCAGCCTGGACCTCCCCAGCTGCACTTTGGGCCATTCTTTCTTTCTCATGCTCTTTCCCACTATGCAGAAACCTCCACCATCTCTGAAAACGCCCTTCAGGCACTCTCAGGCTACTCCTGCACTGCTGCAGCCTCCCCAGCGCTGCTGGGCCAAAGCAGCCCTGGTCCCTCAGCACCCCACACCATGTGCACAAGGTGCTGAACCTGCCTTGGCACAGCCCTGCACTCTCCAGTTCCTCCCTGCTTCTCCAAACTGGGAAGCCGCACACTGGCACACACCCGTGTGTGTGGGTCACACCAGTGCTGAACCAAAGGGGATGAGAACTGCAGGTGTCTGGGTCCCCACACTCCTCCTCCTGCAGCCCCGTGTGCAGCTGCCTTGTTCATGGTGAGCGTGCACCACGGGCTGGTGTGGGGACCTTGCAGTGCCCAGGCCCTTCTCCTCAGGGTCACTGAGAACTCGTCATTTCATCTTGTCAAAACTCAGACATTTCTGATGCGTGAACACCAGATATTCACAAGGTCTGGACTCTCCCTGGACTGAAGCTCCATTTGCTCAGCTGTTAATGTTTGCACACAGACGGTTTATCCTCATGAGGGTGTCTCTCCCAACATAACATCATGAGGCATTACAGGAAACTGTAAATATCAACTCCTGGGTAAAAAGTGGGGTCTTGGGTGTCTGATACTCATAATGGCAGAGGTCTGGAGTTTCTGATGTTTCCCTTCATAATGGTAGAGCAGTAGGATTACGTGGAGCTCTGCCTGGGGACAGACAATGTCAGCTGAACATTGAGGAGTCAGCATGAGAGGGCAGAACAACATGGGCAATGTTGTGGTGACTGGACATCAGCTAGAGGTCCATTGATCATGAAGTGGAATTAGATGAGGCCTCCTTCAGACAAATGAAAGAAGCTTCATGTTTCCAGGACCGTGTCCTCATGGCAGACCTGAGATATCCCAATATCTACAAGGTACCAGCCATTCAGGAGGGTTTGGAGCTCATTGACAACATCTTCCTGACACGGGTGACTGAGGAGTCAGTGGGGTGAGGTGCCCTGTGGGACTTCACACTTACAAACCAGAAAGAGTTGGTCAGGATGGAACAGTCAGGGATGAGAAAGTGGAGCTGAGGCTCCTGGGAGATGAGAACAAGGCAAAGAGCAGGATTTCAGGAGAGCAAGCTTTGGCCTGCTGAGGGACCTGCTTGGGTCCTGTGGGATATGACCTTGGTGTCTGCAGTGCTTTTCTCTCCCATCTCCTCCCTCCTCTCTCCCACCTGCTGTTGTGCAGCGTTTTTTACCCTTTCTCAAATACAATATCCCAGAGGTGCTGCCAGCATCACTGAGTGGCTCAGATTTGGCAAGGAGTCCATCTTGGAGCAGCTGAAATCGGCTCTGTCTGATGTTGGTCAAACTCCTGTTGTCTTCTCAGAGAGGTGACAACTGTAGCACAACCCACTCACCCCCAGTTCCAAGACTTCACCATGTACATCCAGTTGAATGTTACAAACTACTTGATCATAGAGAAGAAATGGAAAGGATATTCTGTAAGCAACCTTAGGATGTCTCCAGTCAATGAGCAGGTTCCTATGGAGAACTGTAATTGCCCTGACACTCACTGGCCAGGAGAGGATCTGGGGCCAACTTCTTAACATGTCTGCCTGATGGGCCAACAAGGGTGATGCTCACCTGGATCTGGAACTGGGAAACAAGGCAGAGCTGGTGAGGGATGTGAACATCAGTGTCCACCTTGGCTGTCGTGACCAGGAAGCAATGGGGTTCCAGGCACCAGAGGGGAGGGAGGAAGGCCAGCAGCAGAGCACAGGCTGGTGGGCTTTAGAGAAGACTTCGACATACTGGAGGATGGCAGACGAGGTGGTTACATGGAAGTAGATCTGAGGGGTGAAGAAGCTCAGGAAACCTGATCAGCCTTACAGGACAGGCTGCTCCAAGCACAAGAATGTTCTCTCTGAGTATCCATGAACAGAAGCATTCATCTCGTGAAGCTGCTCCTCTGAACTGATGGAGCTCCAGGACAATAAGGCAGCACACAGGAGGTGGAAGCAGGTGTAGGTGCAAAGGAGGAATTTAGAAACCTGGTCCATCAATGTAAAGATGATGCCAAAGCTGATCTGGACTTCATAGCTGCAGGGGAGAATGAGGGTAGCAAGATGAGCTGACACAGTTTCCTTAAAATAAGAGACCGGGCTTACGTGGGCCTGCTGCTGAACTTTGTAAGAGTAAAATCACACAGGACTGAGGTTCTTCATGGCTTCTTTGCCTCCATCTTCACCAGCAAGGTCTCCCAGGACTTTGTTCCTGAAGGCAGGAGTCTGGAGAACACCCAGCAGTGGATGGGGCTCAAGTCAGGGGTGACCTGAGCAAACTCAGACACCGTTACAGAACAGGAGATGGGTCATTTGACCAGCTCCCTGAACACAAGTATCGCTGTGCTGTGGCACCTGAGATTCCCAGGGACACCCACCTCTTGGTCCAGAGGAGTGTGACTCCTCTTGAGGGGTCCTGGCCTGTCTTCTGTCTCAAGTGGCGTGTCAGGTACCCACTTTTCTGACATATTGTTTTGTCTACCTGAGGAAATACTCCAGATCAATCATAATTGGAGATTGCTGATACCACCTCTTCTGGAAATGTGGAGGAGGGACAGGGGGAAGGAAATAGAAGAAATTTGGCTTTATTGCTATTTATGATGGAAATGCTCTCTGTTTGGCTATTCCTGAAATCTCTCTAATCATCCACACCCGACTTGAAGCCTTTAGGAAAATGATGCACAGAGCCTTGGCTTGTAAGAGCATTTTTGATGTTCATGAGCCCTCTGCTGCCATGATCCTGAACTGCAGATTGCTGAAAGAATGAACACCTGTACATATTCATAAGAGTTAAGGGTTAATCTCTGTTAGCTCTTTAAGTCTTTAGGTGTTAGTTCTTTAAGTGTTAATTAGTCGATTGTTAATTCCCTGTATCAGGCTGGTGGAGGTGAAGTCACCCTGCCTAGTGTGGGGGAGGATGTGGCTGCCAGCACCTCGGTACCACCCTGGTGTGTACATGGGGACAGGCACAGTGGGGCACAAAAGGTGCTAAGGAGCCATCACTGCCCTGTTGGAGTCTTTGGATCTCAGGGGGATGTGCAACTGCCATGGTGGGGCATTGTGATGTCACTGGTGATGTCACAAAGGGCCCCGCCCAGGCACCCCTTTAAATAGCGTGCAGGGAGGTGGTCACCCCACCGTGGCCTGGTCCCGGTGAAAGAGGAGACATGGCCACTCTCACCACCGCTATGTCCCATCCCTGGAAACTGTGAGGCCACTAAGAGCCAAAACATCCCATCCCTGGACCCCTTGGGCCACCAAGAGCCAGAATGTCCCATGCCAGACCCCAGATATCCTATCTCTGGAGACTTTGGGCCACTAAGACCTAAAATGTCCCATCCCTGGATCCAAGATGTCCCATCCCTAGACACTTTAGGCCACCCAGACCCAGAAGGACCCCATGAAGCCACCAAGACCCAGGTTGACCCATCCTTGGAAACTTTGGGGAAACCAAGTCCTAAGATGTCCCATCCTTGCATCAAAGATTTCTCATGCCTGGAGACTTTGGGCCATCCAGGCCAAAGTGTCCCATCCCTGGACCGTGTGAAGCCACCAACACCCAAAATGTCCTATCCATGGACACTTAGGGTCACCAAGATGCAGGATGTCCCATCCCTGCACCCAAGATGTCCCATCACCAGCCCCCTTGGGCTACCAAGGTCAAGATGTCCCATCCCTGGACCCCGTGAGGCCACCAAGACCCAGGATGTCTCATCTCTGGACCCCTTAAACCACCAAGACCTAAAACGTCCCATCCCTGGACACTTTGGGCCACCCAGACTTATAATGTCCTAAATCTGGATCCAAGATGTCCCATTTGCAGCCATCTCAGGCCACCAAGACCTTAAATGTCCCAACCCTTGGAACCCTTACAACACCCAGGCCATGATGTGCCATCTCTGGACCCCTTAGGCCACCAAGACCTAAAATGTCTCATCCATCCAATGGGTTGGGGGGGATCTCCAATGGGTTTAGGGATCTCCAATGGGTGGGGGGGATCTCCAATGGGTTGGGGGATCTCCAATGGGTTGGGAGATCTCCAAGAGCTTGGGGGATCTCCAAGGGGTTTGGGAGGATCTGCAGTGGCTTAGGGGGATCTTCAATGAATTGGGGGAACTCCAATGGGTTTGGGGGGATCTCCAGTGGGTGGGGGGGGGATCTCCAATGGTTTTGGAGATCTCCAGTGGGTTTGGAGGGATCTCCAATGGGTTGGGGGATCTCCCATGGTTGGGTTGAGGGATCTCCAGTGGGCTGGGGGATCTCCAATGTGTTTGGGCGCATCTCCAATGGAATTGGGGGGATCTCCAATGGGATGGAGGGTCTCCAATGGGTTTGGGGGGACATCCAATGGGTTGGGGCATCTCCCATGGTTGGGTTGGGGGACCTCTGATGGGTTTGAGGGATCTGCAATGGGTTTTGGAGATCTGCAATGGGTTGGGGAATCTCCAGTGGGTTTGGGGGGGTGTCCCATGGGTTTGGGGGATCTCCAGTGGGTTGGGGGATCTCCCGTGGTTGGGTTGAGGGATCTCCAGTGGGCTGGGGGATCTCCAATGTGTTTGGGGGGATCTCCAATGGGTTTCGGGGGATCTCCAGTGGGTTGGGGGGGATCTCCAATGGGTTGGGGGGCATCTCCAATGGGTTGGGGGATCTCCAATGTGTTGGGTTGGGAGATCTCCAGGGGGTCTGGGGGGGATCTCCAGTGGGTTTGGGGATCTCCAATGGGTTGGAGGATCTCCAATGGGTTTGGGGGGACATCCAATGGGTTGGGGTATCTCCCATGGTTGGGCTGGGGGACCTCTGATGTGTTTGAGGGATCTCCAATGGGTTTTGGAGATCTGCAATGGGTTGGGGGATCTCCAATGTGTTTGGGGGGATCTCCAGTGGGTTAGGGGATCTCCAGTGAATTGGAGGACCTCCAATGGGTTTGGGGGGATCTCCAGTGAGTTGGGGGGATCTCCAATGGGTTGGGGATCTCCCATGGTTAGGTTGGGGGGTCTCCCATGGGCTTGGGGGGGTCTCCAGTGGGTTGGGGGATCTCCCATGGTTGGGTTGGGGGATTTCCAATGGCTTGGGGGATCTTCAATGGGTTAGTGGATCTCCAGTGGGTTTGGGGGATCTCCCATGGTTGGGTTGGGGGATCTCTAATGGGTTTGGTGGGATCTCCAATGGGTTGGGGGATCTCCCATGATTGGGTTGGGGGAATCTCCAATGTGTTGGGGGATCTCCAATGGGTTGAGGGATCTCCCATGATTGGGTTGGGGGAATCTCCAATGGGTTGGGGGATCTCCAATGGGTTTGAGAGGATATCCAATGGGTTGGGGGATCTCCCATGGTTGGGTTTTGGGGGTCTCTAATGGGTTGGGGGATCTTCAATGGGTTTGGGGAATCTCCCATGGTTGGGGGATCTCCAATGAGTTGAGGGATCTCCAGTGGGTTGGGGGATTGTGAGAGTTGGTCTGAAGATGGAGCAGTATTTGCCTGACCATCGCCATCAAGAACTGAGAGAACTGAGGCCCTGACTGAAAGAACAGATGGACAATGACTTGGAGAGAGGCCCGAGGAGAAGCATTGTGTTGAACTGTTTTCTCCGATACGGGGGGGGGGCTCCTGCTTACAATGGCTGCTGTGTGGACTTTGCTGCTGCTTCAGCCAAACCAGCCCCCGCCTCCTGAAAGCTATTGTCATGAGGGTCTCTTTGACCCAGGGATAATAGCTGCCATCCAGAAGATGTGTTCTCACTTGCAGCCTCAGGTACACGTGTCCCTCACCTGCTCCCCCAAACAATGGCCAACAAAAAGGAGCATGCCCAGCAGCTCGCCAAGGGTCCTGAGGTCACCCAGTGGATCAGAGAAAGACCTCTGAATGCTGGACACATAAGCGCTGGCAAAAGAAAGCGTGGATCTTTTGAGCCTGCGCAGTACAAGCCTGGGTTGCGAAATCAAGGCAGAGACTGCCCTAAAACAATGGGAGCAAGGGAGGGTGAAGCAGCATAAAAGGTGACTCCAGAATGGACACCGTTGAAGATCTTCCCACCAGAGGATCCCGAACCACGGCAGAGAACCGGCAGGACTCCAGAGGGACGCTTCTGGAACTGGACTGGTGATAAATGCAACCTCATTTCTCATCTTTACTTTTCCCCATTTGTTTCCCCTTTCTCTTTCTTACTCTCTCTCTATTGCGTGCCACTTTATGGGCAAATTAATAAAGTAACACTGCTTGACTGAATTATAACCCCTTGGCTTTTTGGTCGCCTTAATTTTGTGCTCTGAGATCAAGTTAGAAGAACCATCACGAGTCCATCATCGAATGGACCGTGACACCCGCCCGCTCCCATCCCTCCCGTACCTGCACACAAGCGCTGCCCCGACACAAACCTGCGCTGACACCCCGGCGAGGCAGCAGGAGGGCAGGGCGGGGGCTGCAAGCAGCAGGAGGACGGGGTCCCAGGGCTGCCGTGGGGCCTCACAGCCCCTGCTCAGGAAGAACACAGCTCTGTGGCTGTGACAAGAGTGCTCGGGGTCTGTGACGGCCCAAGGCAGCAGGAGCAGCCCATGGAGACTGCGGCCCTGGCAGAGCCAGAGGAGAGGGAACCCCAGCCCTGCGTGTCCCAGAAAGTGGCTCCGCACCCTGTGCTGGGCACTGGGGAGCACAGCTGCCTGCTGACCATCGTGGGAGGTGATCTGGGGTGTGATCCCCTCTGGGGCATCTGGAGTTTAAAGGGCACGGTGATGACCTTAGGGCTCACATCTGTGGGGTCACAGCCAGGACTTACCCTGGCACAGCAGCTCTGTCATGGCCTCTGCACTGTGGGACCAGCCTGGCCCAGGCAGGGCCTGGGGAAAGAGCAGCTGGGGAATCTCGGGGTGAAGAGATGGGCACTGGGGAGCATCATGGGACCTATTAGAGAGTCATTTTGACTAGGAACTGCCTGTGGCACGCAGGATGGAAACCACCCCAGGGGTGTTTTTTGGTCTCTGCTGCCCCTGATCAAACTCAGGAAGATTTCCTGACGCCTGGGCAGACACAAACCAGCTCCAAGTCAAAGTCCACCGACACTTTTAATAAGAACAAATACGATACACAGTGGAAAAAAGGGGAAAGTAGAGGAAACTCTGTGCTGTTTGTGCTGCCCATGGGCAAAGGGAGGCGGTTCCCGGTGCTCGCGGCTCTCCCAGCTGCACGGACCTCTCCTCCCTCCCGGCTGCACCCACCTGCACAGCAGGGACGGGCTCTCCTGGCCGGGGGCTCAGGGGCTGCTGTGCGCCCAGCTCTGTCACAGCCTTTGTGTGTCACAGATGTGCCAGAGAGATCTCTTCAGCGTCATCATAGCCCGTGCTCCCCGGGGACAGGGACGCGGTGTCTCCTTCAGCTCCAGGGACCCCGGCACTTCCCTGGGAGCACAGGCTGCCCCCTGCAAGCAGCAATGCAGGACATTGCAGCTCACCCCATGGGGTCTGTGCATCACCTTCCCCCCTGCTCCTCACCACACTCAGCTCCTTCTCCCACTCTTCAGTCCCTCCACGGGAAACTCCTGGGGCAGGTTCCCCCTTCCCGGGAGGTTTAGGTCTCAGTGCAGCAGCAACCAGGGTGGCAGTGGGGATGGCACCCCAGGAACCAGCAGCGCTGAGTATCCCTCTCACCTCTGGGTGCATCGCTGGGTCCTTCTCCCTCCTCTGGCACCCTGGGCATTTCCCGAGCTCCCTGTCCAGGGGCATCGTCCTCCCCAGGGTGAGAAACCTCCCTGGCATCATCAGAGCCATCCACTGGGTCACCCCCAGGCAGAACAGGAACATCTGAAAAGAGAAGGGACCTGGTGACAGTGAGAAGATCCATCCTGCAGAGCAGAGGATGGGAGGTGCTGGTGTTGGCAGCAGCACAGGAGACCCCCAGGTCCTCCCCTTCTCTGACGGTGACACCCAGTGACACCTCTGTCCTTCACTTGTCTGCAGGCAGATCACCCCCTTCCTACTTCATTACCTGGTGCTGATCCCAGACCATCCTCCTCCTCTTGGTGCCCAGGGTAGGGCTGCAGCTGGGTCAGGGACTGCTCTGAAGAGGAGCCTGGAGAGATGTGCAGTGAGAGTTATGGGGCGAGCCCACTGACCTTGTTCGTGGCCAGTGCTGCTGGGGAAGGGGGGACCCACAGAGCTGGGGCTGCATGGGGAGGAGGGCTGGGAATTCACCCTGCTCCCCTGGGACAAGCCCTGTCTCAAAGGTGCTCCCAGAGCTGCCCCAGGACAGCTCTTCCCTCACTCGTCAATGGGTGCAGGGGCAGGAAGAGAGGGGCTGTGCAGCTGCGATGGGCAAAGCGGGTTGGGAGGCAGCTCCTCTCCCGGGCCCAGGGCTGGGGTGCTCTCCCCACAGACCACACAGCCCCAGCACTGCAGGGACCACGGGCTGGGGGCTTCAGGGGATCAGCCCTGGGGAGGGGCCAGGGGAAAGGGTCCTGCAGATGTGCCCACACCCACCTGAGCGACCAAACCTCGCCTGCTTCTCCCACGCTGGGCTGTGCCTGATCTCCTCGTACACGGCCTCGGGGAAGAGCTCCTGGGCTGTCCTGGAGCCTGGGGACAGAGGCAAAGCTGGCATGGAGCAGGCAGAGGGGCAATGGGACCCCACTGTGCTTCCCAAAACTGTTCCTTGGCCCAGCCCAGGACTGCTCCAACAGCACAGCCCCAGGGTGCTGTCCAGGAACAGCTGCCACATCCCCAGTGAGGGCCACATCACTGTGGAGATGATCTGGGGCAGCATCACCCTCACATAAGCCCCTTGGAGACAACGCTCAAGCCCCGCTGGTCCCTCGTCACCTCCTTGTCTGACCCCAGAGCAGCTCCCGTGTTTCCCCTCCACCTGGAGCCAACCCCTGTCTGCCCCACGAGTCCATAGCAGGGCCCCTGTCCTACCAAGGGCAGGCAGGGCTGGGCAGAGGGTCAGCCTGGGGCCTGACTCCATGGAGATGGGCCCTGCTGCCCTGTGTTCCTCCTGTCTTCTCCTTTGCCCCAGAGCACCCTCCAGCACTACCCAGAGCACTGCCAGCCTTGGCCATCTCCTCCAGGATAACATCTCCCCCAGGACGACATCAGCTACAGGATAGCCTCTCCCCCAGGATAACATCTCCCACAGTCCTGCTCTGCCCTGTCTCTCCTTTCTCCATCTCTTGCTCCCACCTCTCTCCACCCTTTGCTGCTGGTGCCCTATGGCCAGACAGTCAATGGGGTGCGTGGGACAGGTGGCAGCACACAGTCTCCTCCCCTCAGCTCTGCTTGTGCCCCTTACTGACCCCCCGCAGCACCCCCAGCCCTTCCAGGAGGCATCACTGGGAGCTCTGTGGAAGGACCCACCTCTGCGCCCAGCCCTGACCCTGAGCGCTTGCCCGGCCAGCGGGGCCAGGAGCAGGCAGAGAAGGGCCCCCAGGATGATGCAGATGATGACGGGCACTGAGGTTCTCCCACTGACAGTCGGACGGCCCCGGGTGGGATCTGCACGGGCAAGAACATGGAAGAACAGCACCAGCCCTGGGAGAGGTGGATGCAGCACCAGTCATAGAATCATAAAATCACAGAATCATTTCAGTTGGAAGAGACCCTTGTGGGGGACTACGGTGGGTCCGTGGATTCCCTGACGAAGGGCATGGGAACAGAAATCAGCCTTGAAGATATGAAGGCCCACCCATGAGAAAGATGGGAGTAAAGGAGTATCTGGAGATGTTCAGGATGTACCCGTGAGAGAGAAGGGAGTAGAAGAGTAACATTGGTGAGAGCAAAAATAGCCAGTGAGATGTTACTACTGTAAGTTATAACCAATAGTGAAGAGACACATGAATTGGTAAAACTGTATAAAAATGCACTTGTGGCAATAAATGGCATCTACTGCTTTCATCCTGGAAGAACTTGGTCCATGTCGTTTGTCCGTCTCAACCATGACTGACCCTCAAGATCATTGAGTCCAAACATAACCTAAGTCTAGCACTAAGCCATGTCCTTAAGAACCTCATCTAAATGCCTTTTAAACCCCTCCAGGCATGGTGACTCAACCACTTCCCAGGGCAGCCTATTCCACTGTTTCACAATCTTCTCTGTGACAAATTTTTTCCTAATATCCAATCTGAACCTTCCCTGGGCCAACTTGAGGCCATTTCCTCTCAAAATGGTCTGACCCCCATCGCACAAGGCAGCAGGGGGGTGAGTGATGGAGAAGCTTCCACCCTGCTGAGTAAATTTCACCCCCTCCTCAACCACCACACAACCACCCCATTGCCTCCTCCTGGGAGTTTCACGCTTCCAGCAAGGAGCCTCTTGCACCCCACTGTGGGTCAGAGCCCGGCCCTGGGATACCCAGCCCTGGGGAGGACGAGTTACCTGCTCGGGGTGGGGATGCTGCTGTCCTGGGTGCAGCTGCAGAGGAGGAAAAGGAGAGCTGGGCTGAGAGGGTGGGAGTGCACGTACCAGGGAGCCTTCCCTGCAACACCCCGGTGTGTGTCTGTAGATGTCCCTGACACATCCCACCCCAATTGCCCCTCCCGTAGAAAGGGACCCAGGACAGGGCCCGGGGCCTCTGCTCTGGGCGGCGGGCAGGGTGGCACAGGCAGCCGGGGATGGATGGTCCTGGAGCTGCAGGGCCCCACGGCAGTGGCCCAAGGACACCCAGTTCCACCGAGGCTGCTCCCTGCTTGGCACCAGGCTGCTGAACCCCACGGGAACGTTCCTGCTCTCGGGAGCTCAGGGGCTGTGCCAGGACCAAGCGGGTGAAAGGCCTTTCCCAGCTCCCTGCCAATACCTGACCAAGGGGTCCCAGCCCCCGCTCACCCGAGCAGCGCACGGCAGCGTCTTCCTTATGCCGGCAAGCACGTCCGTCCCCAGGCCGGGCCCAGCAGTCCTGCAGAGACGACTCCGTCCCCCGGCACTCCACCCGCTCCAGCCAGATGGGGCCCTGGCCCACCCCAAAAGCAGCCTCATGCAGGGCAGACACCGCGGGGCCACAGCCCAGCTGCCTGCACGCCACCTGGGCATCCCGCATGTCCCAGGAGTCATCGCACACTGTCCCCCAGGAGCCGCGGTGCCACAGCTCCACTCTGCCCGAGCACCCGTCCTCGCCTCCCACGGCACGGATCTTCTCCCTGTCTGGAGAAGGCAAAGAGCTCCCATGGCACTCAGACAGCAGAGGAGCCAGGCAAGAGGAGCACGAGGAGGAGCAGCTCCCTACCTGTGCAGCTGCTGGAGTTGGGGCACGGGGCCAAAGGCTCTGGGGGCATTTCTGGGCGTCCCCCTGAAGAAGGAAACACTGTGGTGAAGGGGCTGGCTCGAGGATTGTGCAGAAGAGAGCGGGGCTGAGCTCTGCTTGTGCCTGTGTGTGCCATCTTGGTCACAGAGCAGCAGGAGGGTGTCCATGGAGGGGAGGCTCCTCTGAACCCTCTCTGGTCTCTGCTGAGACCACTTGGAGATGTCGCTGCTCCCCCAGGCGCTGCTGGGTGGCAACTGCTGCTGGACATGTGGGACACTGAGAACTGTGGTCACATCTGTGCCACCAGCAGCAGAAGAGTCTGACATGGCAATGAAATCCCCTCCAAGCTCTTTCTCTGCATTTGGCCGTGCCCAGAGGGGAGCAGAAGCTGGGGTGGCACTGGTGCCCGAGTGGCTCAGAGTTACCATTGCAGGTGATGTGGGTCTCTTCTCGCAGGTCATCGCACGACTGTGGGTCCCAGGGGGTGGATGGACACTGCCAGAAGGAGCTGGATCCCTTCTCACACTGCACGAAATCCAGCCAGGCAGGGCCAGACACCCTGCCATAGGGCAGGCTTGTTTCCAGGGATCCTCCGTCCCCGCAGCCCAGCTCCTTGCACACCAGTGACACCGTGTCAGGAGTCATCGAGTTGGAGCAAACGCTCCCCCATGTCCCGTTGTAGAAAACCTGGAGGCGCCTGGAGCAGCCGTCACTGTTCTCCAGCCTCAGGGCCACGAACTCTGGGAGGAAAGGCAGCAAGAGAACAGGCTGGTGTGGGGCTGTGGGAGCCAGGACACCCCTGCGCTCCCCAGGCCCCCAGCCAGGCAGGGCAGGGCCAGCAAGTCCCCCTCGCACCCAGGGCATAGAGAAGTCCCTGATGGACACAGCCCCTGCTCTCCCCGCTCACCCTGGGGGACACTGAGCTCCCCAGGAACCCCGGTGAACTGAGGACACCAGTGCATGGGTGTACGTAGCAGGGCTCAGGCAGGGGCTCAGCCAGAGACAGCCTTGGCCATGCCCGGCTTTCCCTGCATCCCGGCCTCTCGGGAACCATCCCGGCACAGCTCCCGGCACACACCTGAGCACATGACGCCCACGTCCTCTTTGTGCCCGCAGTCGTGCTGCCCCCAGGGCCCGGCAGCGCAGTCCCAGAGAGCAGCTTCGGCCCCGGAGCAGTTCACACCGTCCAGCCAGATCCGCCCGGAGCCTTCCCCGAAGCGAGCGGAGCCGGCCGCCTCCACCGCCCCTCCGCAGCCCAGCTGGTGGCAAACGACGGCGGCATCAGACAGGTCCCAGCCATCGTCACAGACGGTCCCCCAGCTGCCCTGGTAGTAGATCTCCACTCTCCCTGCGCAGCGCCCGGGCCCGTTCACCAGCCGGACCCGCCGGCTCCCTGCAGTGGGGAGAAAGCCCAGGAGCTGTCAGGGGGTGGCTGCCCCCCACCCCATCATCTGGGGGCTCGTGCAGCGCCGCTCACCCCAGCAAATGACTCCCACGTCCTCCACAACCCCTCCCAGCAGGGCACTCCCGGGCAGGGAGGTGTTGCAGAGGGTCAGGCTCCCTCATGTCCTGTGCACCGGACCCCTCGCAGCCCCACGGGGCCCGTCCCTCGCTCAGGCTTTGGGGGGCTGTAGGCTTTTTGTGCCTCTCCACACCGCAGCTGCCGGCACACCACGCTGGCCTCCCGCACGTCCCACTGGTCGTCCAGCACTCTGCCCCACGTCCCGCGCTGGAAGATCTCCACTCGCCCGTCGCACCGGCTCCCGCCGCCCACCAGCCGCAGGGACGCAGGGTCGGCTGGGCCTGGGGAGAGCAGAGGAGCCGCAGCCATCAGTGGCACTGGGCAGCACGGCAGCCCCTGGGGAGGAGGGCAAGGGGGGTGTCCGACCAAACAGGGCGAGAGCGAGCCCTGTGCTGACAAGAAGCGAGGGCAAAGCCCAGGCCCTGTCTGCAGCTCACACCGGGTCTGCGGCTGCGGGTGGTGGGATGAGGCTCTGCAGGGCTCTCTGTGGGGATGGGATGTGTTTGTCTGCAGCCACAGGGATGGAGCAGAGGCCCACCAGCCTGTCCTGGGCTCATCCTATGGAACCCGGGCCGGGCAGTGGTACCAGGGCCTAAGGCGCTGCCCTGGGGACAGGTGTCTGTGTCTGTTCAGACCGCAGCTCTCCCAGAGCAGAGCGGTCAGTCTGAGCAGGGAAAGCCCCCCAGGGATCCTCCAGGGAGAAATTCAGCCTGGTGCTGCCATGGGACCCCTGCTTTGGGTGGCCATGTCTCACACAAAGGGAAACAGAGCTAATGCACCATTTTCCCAGCACTCACCTGAGCAAATGACAGCAGCGTTGTTCCCGGGGGAGCACGGGGAGGCCCCCAGGGTGGCCACTGGGCACTGTCCCAGGTGGGCTTCAGTCCCGTCACAGTGGAATGAGTCTCTCCAGACAGGGCCAGTCTCTCTCCCAAAACGCTCTCCTCCAGGAATGGACTCCGCAAACCCACAGTTGAGTTGACGACACAGAACGTGGGCATCCGAGAGATCCCAGCGGGAGGCACAGAGGGTCCCCCAGCTCCCCAGCACCTGGACCTCCACCCTCCCCGCACACACTGTGCTGCCGTTCACCAGCCTGAACCCTGTGTACTCTGGGGACAGAGGAGGAGAGAATCACAGAATCACACAATGTCAGGGGTTGGAAGGGACCTCAAAGCTCATCCAGTCCAACCCTCCCCCCAGAGCAGGAACACCCAGATGAGGTTACACAGGAAGGTGTCCAGGTGGGTTTTGAATGTCTGCAGAGTAGCAGACTCCAGAACATCCCTGGTCCAGTGTCCTGTCACCCTCACTGCAGACCGCGCTCCCTCAGTTCAGCTGCGAGGATGCTGTGGGAGACTGTGTCAAATGCCTTACTCAAGTCAAGGTAGACCACATCCACCGCTCTGCCATCATCCATCCACCTTGTTATGTCCTCATAAAAGGCTATGAGGTTGGTCAAGCACGACTTCCTCTTGGTGAAGCCATGTTGACTGCCCCTAACGACCCTCTTATCCTTGATATGGCTTGAGATCGCACCAAGGATAAGTTGTTCCATCAGTTTCCCAGGGACAGAGGTGAGTCTGACCAGTCTGTAGTTACCCGGGTCCTCCTTCTTGCCCTTTTTGAAGACTGGAGTGACATTTGCTTTCCTCCAATCCTCGGGCACCTCTCCCGTTTCCCAAGACTTGGCAAAGATGATGGAGAGCGGTCCAGCAATGACTTCAGCCAGCTCCCTCAGCACCCGTGGGTGCATCCCATCCCGACCCATGGATTTATGTATGTCCAGATCGCCTGACTGCTCCCTAACCCAGTCCTCATCAACCCAGGCAAACTCCTCCATTGTCCTGCCTTCCTCTGGGGCCTCAGTGGTGCGGGGCTCCTAGGACAGCCATGGGAGAGTAGACAGAGACAAAGAAGCATTCAGAGAGGGCAGGTTGGTGCTTTTGTACCCTTGGTAGCTGGTAGAAAGGCCAGAGGGACAGAGGCCCTTCTTCTCCTTCTGCATGGTTTTCATGCTGCAGGCTGTCCCATGACCCCTCCGGCCCTACACCCACCCAGCACAGTCCTTGCTCTGTCCCCAACCCCCGGCACAGCCCCAGCATTCAGCACCCCACCCCGAGTCCTCACGTGTGCAGCTGACAGCAGCGCTGTTCATCTGGGGGCAGGCCTGGTCCCTGGAGGACCCCGTGGGGCAGGAGGACAGGAGGGACTCATTCCCACACACTGCAGCTCTCCATCCCACACGGGACCAGCCCCTTCTCCAAAGTGACCTCCTCCAGACACAGGCAGGGCCACGCCGCACTGCAGCTCCCTGCAGACCAGCTCAGCAGCCTTGGGGCCAAAGCGGGAACCACAAACAGTTTTCCACTGGTCCCCATCACGGATCTGCACACGTCCTGAGCAGTGGCTCTTCCCGTCCACCAGACGGACAAATCCTGGATGGGGAAAAAACAAACCAAAAGAAAATAAGCAATCAAACCGAACCAAACAAAGAAACAAAAAGCAACCAAACATACAAACCCAACGCCACACCTGGGAGCTCCCCAGAAATCTCTGACGGCTACATGTCCACATCCCACATCACCCCAAGCAAGCCATGGCCAAACTGCCATTGCACATCCCTGGGGAAGCTGTTGGGGAAGTGCTGGTGACACAAACACATCCAAGACCCTCCTCCCCTTCTCTACAGCACCAGAGCACTCAAGGTGTGTGTCTGCCACACACTCACAGCCACAGGTGTGCTCAGACAAAGGGTCCCACACAAGGTCCTCTGTGCTGCCCGGCACGCTCCCCCAGCACTGCAGCCGTGTGAGCCGTTGGGGTCCAGGAGAACTGGCCCAGATGGTGATGAAGCTGCTGCAGAGCCTGGGCCAGGCAGGACCATCATCACCTGGTGCAACCAGAGGCTTGCTCTGATCCCAGGGTGTTCCTGGGTGTTGGGAGGTTCCTTTTAGGTGGGAGATGTCCCAGAGCACAGAAATGGAGCAGCTGTTATCACGGCTGGTGCTTTCCAGAGCCCTCCCCTGCCTGCTCCAGGGGGATGTTCTCATCCAGGGATACTGTTATCTGGGGTGCACAGGTCCAAGGCCAATGGCCAGGCTGGGGACAGGAGACCCGCATGTCCCCCTGGCCTCCCGCTGCCTCAGAGGGTGACAGCAGCGCAGACGAGAGTCAGTAAGTGCTGGCAAAGAGCCTGTTTCATGGGTCAGTGGGGGGAGCTGTAGGCAGGCAGGAGGGGCTGGGCAGCAGGTCAGCGCTGCCTGCATGGGGTCCTGTCCCCACAGGGCTGTCACAGCTTTCTCCAGGGACCAATTACACCAGCAATGACAGTTCCAGCTCAGCAGCACAACTGGCCACACTGAGCTCAGATCCAGCATGTTTGTTTTTCCATATGGCACAGCCAGGTCCCTTCCACCATCCCACACCCAAAGGTGGGCAACAAGCTGACCCCTTACCTGAACACGTCACTCCAGCATCGCCACTGTGATCACAGCCATATTCACTCCATCCTGTGCGTTTGCAGTCAGACAGGGCTGATTCGGATCCATCACAGCTGACATCATCCATCCAAATGGGGCCAGATCCTGCCCCAAAGTGTCCATACCAGTGAACACTGACAGCAGATCCACAGCCCAGCTGCTTACAAACCACTGCTGCATCGTTCATGTCCCAGCTGTCACCACACACGGTCCCCCACTCTCCCTGGTGTTTCACCTCCACTCTCCCGGCACAGCGCCTGCCGCCATCCGCCAGCCTCACCTCCGCAGCACCTTCAAATACCAACACGGGATGAGTCAGGAGAGCACCGAGCCCAGTCCTGCAGCTCTGGGGGAACCTCCTGCCTGGGCAGAGTCAGAGGCACCATGGTGGGAGCCCCCTCCCCTGCAGGTCCCCAGAGCAGTGTGAGGGTCCATCTGTCCCCACAGCTGCACAATGATGGGGGTGCCCAGGTCCAGCCCTGCTCGATCATTCTCCATCCCGCCACACAAGGCACCTATTTTCACCCAACTGGCCACCTGCCCCCCACCCATGCCCACCCACACACTGCCCAGCTCTGCACTGGGCACCCACTGCCCCCACCCCAGCACCCCCTGAACAGCCTCGTGTACCCAGGCCTGCAGCTTCCCATGTAAACCACCTGTCCCAGCACCATCCAAACCAACCCCATCCCCAGGGCGTTCCCTGTTCCCACTGAGATGATCCAGAGGATCCCACATCCCTCCTCTCTCCTGGCATCAGCCCTGGGCCAGGCCCCCCAGAAGGACATGTCTCTACTGCAGATGTCCCCGTCCTCTCTCTCTCTGGGGGGCAGAAACTGCCCTCATGGGGTCAGGTTTCCCTTTGAACAAGGGGCAGTGAGCAGCACACAAACCCTCTGGGCCAGCCCAGAGGTTGGCAGTGCCCTGGGGATCTCTGGGTGCTGCCATTGCCAGTGAGGCCACCACTGGTCCAGAGGCAGAGTGCTGGGAACAAGGGGTCCCCAAAGGTACCCCAGGACAGGGGGCTGTGAATCCAGCCAGGCACAGAACACTGGAGCCCCGGAAAAGGAGATACTGTCTCTCACCCAGACAGGCACAGGGAAAGGCACAGGCTCCGTGGATCTGAGAACCTTCTGCCCCCTGTCTCAACAGCAGCTGCAAAGGAACCCCATTCCCAGACCCATGACCACACTGGTACCCGCTGGCCCTGGGCGGTGGGACAATGAGTCAGCACTTAGCCCTGCACAGCTGTACCCAGAGGAGCAGCCACAGCGTCTGAGGGGACACGAGTCCCTCTGTGCCCATCCTGAGCCTCCTGCCCTGATGGCACAGCCCTCTGTGCCGCACTCCCTGCCACAGCTCCAGGGACTCGTGGGACCAATGATGACGGGAGGGCAATATATCTCTGCAGATGCCCCCAGTTACAGGAGGAGCCAATCGAAGCAGCAGCACCTTTTTAGACATTATCGGGAGCTATCTCCCCTCCGACACGGCCCAGTCCTCCAATGAACTTCTCCAGCGCCGTTCATGACCATATATGAGGGACGGCTCCGCTGCAGGTGTCACAGCACTGCAATGGTAGAACATCACAGGACAGGGCTGGTTGTAGTGGGGGAAACAGTTTTTCACCCCTTGAGCTCTGAGTGTGGACCAGGAGCACTGAGCATGTGCTGCGACGGGCACATCCAAGAGCCAGAGGTGAGAGTGTCCAGTCACCCCGGTGCCATAAGGCCCAGGGGTCTGGGACTGCACCGGGGCTGTGTCAGGAAGGGAAGGAAACAGCCCCTGTGACAGAGCCCGCTGTGCGGGGAGCAGAGATGGGAAAGGGCCTTAGCCCAGGACAGAGCCCCATCCCAGGAGCGCTGGCTCACCTGCCGCTCCCTGGAGAGCCCGCGGAAGGTCCCTCACAGGAGCTGGAGCTGGGACACGTCCCTGTCCTGGCAGCAGACGTGCAGCCCAGAGGCTCAGACGTGTCCCTGACTGTCAGCGAGTCACCGAGGGGCCGTTATTCCCCACGGGTGGATCAGAGCTGCAGCCTGCAGGTGCACAAACCACAGCCCCCGCGCTCCCCCCGCGGCGCCCGGGCAGGAAGTCTGTGGTTTCCTCCTGGCGCCGTGCCCGGCACATCCCTGCGGTGCCCCCGAGACACCCCCAGCCCGACGGCTGCAGCCAGGGCTGCAGGGGCTGCTCCTCCGGCCTCGCAGGCACGGGGCTGGGCAGCTCCTGTGCCTGCTGGGGACCCTGTGACAGCACATGGACGGTCAGCACCGAGCTCCATGGCCATGGGGTGTCACCAGTGACGTGAGCACTGCTCCTCCTACTGCCACTGCTGTGTGCTCATTGGTTACACTGACAGTGACCTCACACCCTCTACTGCCACTGCTGTGTGCTCATTGGTTACACTGACAATGACCTCACACCCTCTACTGCCACCGCTGTGTGCTCATTGGTTACACTGACAGTGACCTCACACCCTCTACTGCCACTGCTGTGTGCTCATTGGTTACACTGACAGTGACCTCACACCCTCTACTGCCACCGCTGTGTGCTCATTGGTTACTCTGACAGTGACCTCACCAGCCCCTCTAAGGACGTGCACCTGGTCCTGGCCTATCAGCCGTTCAGCCAGGAGCAACATCACTGCCCCTTGTCCTACCATTGGTTGTCACCCAGAAGAGCCTGGATCCATCCTCCTGACACTCCCCTTTCCATATTGATCCCCATGAATGAGTCACCCCTGAGTCTCCTCTTGTCCACCTCCAGAGCCCCAGCTCCCTCAGCCTTTCCTCACACGGGAGATGCTCCACTCCCTTCAGCATCTTGGTGGCTGCGCTGGACTCTCTCCAGCAGTTCCCTGTCCTGCTGGAACGCAGGGGCCACAGCTGGACACAGTATTCCAGATGGGGTCTCACCAGGGCAGAGGATAGGGGCAGGAGAACCTCTCTGACCTACTGACCATCCCCTTCTAACCCACCCCAGGTACCATTGGTCTTTATGGTCTCCCATCCAAGCACTGATGGGGCCCAACTCTGCGTAGCTTCACAGATCAGGCGAGATGGGGCGTTCTCAGGGTGCTATGGCTGTGTATATATCTATGGTCTCCCATCCAAGCACTGACCGGGCCTGACCCTGCTTAGCTTCCCAGAGCAGATGAGATGGGGTGTTCTCAGGGTGATGTGGCTGCATATATTATATATATAGATATTTTTTTTTTTTTCCTCAAGTATATTCTGGTAGTATCCAAACTAACCCTTTTTTCAAGGGCAGAGTAGAGGGACAGGTGAACCTCTCTGACCTACTGACCACTCCCTTCTAATCCCCGCCAGGCACCATTGGCTTCCTGGCTACAAGGTCTCCCATCCAAGTACTAACCGGGCCCGACCCTGCTTAGCTTCCCAGATCAGCCATTCTCAGGGTGATATGGCTGTATATATCATATATATGTATATGATCCCCAAGCATATCCTGATAGTAACTGAACTAAACCCTTTATTAAAGGGCAGAGTAGAGGGGCAGGAGAACCTCTCTGACCTACTGACCACCCCCTTCTAACCCATCCCAGGTCCCATTGGCTTCCTGGACACAAGGACCCAGTGCTGGCTCATGGTCACCCTGCTGTCCCCAGGACCCCCAGGTCCCTTTCCCCTACGCTGCTCTCTAATAGGTCATTCCCCAACTTAGATTGGAACCTGGGGTTGTTCCTGCCCAGATACAAGACTCTACTGAGACCCCAGGGACCTCACCAGCACAACCTGTTTGCTCTGTGCACATGTTGGGGTGACCCCATGTGGCAGCACCCACCCAATCACTTGCTCACACCCCACCAGTGGGATTGGGCAGGAACTGGAAGGGCAGAAGCAAGAAAGAAAACCTCATGGGTCAAGATAAAGACCATTTAATAAGTGGAGAAATAGTTACTGACAGCAGGAGATACATATGCCCAGCCTGTCTCTGAGCAAAGGATGTTTTGAAGAACCCACCTGCCTCCTCAGTTGTATTGCTGACCCTGACATCATATGGTGTGGAATATCCCTTTGGTCAGTTGGGGTCAGCTCTCCTGGCTTTGTCCCCTCCAGCCTCTTGTCACCTCCAGCCTCCACACTGTTAGGGCAGCGTGAGAAACAGCGAAGGCCTTGAGGCTGAGCCAGTGCTGCTCAGCAGCTGCTACAACGTCAGTGTTGTCAGAGCTGTTCTGGGCACCATCAGCAGGGGTTGTGAAGAGGAAAATCAGCTCCATCCCAGCCAGTACCATCTCCAGCCCTTGTTCCACACCGTGTGCACCCTGCTCAGGTCCTACAGTCTTCAGACATTGACATCCACCACCAGCCCTTCCCCAGCACTTGCCATGACACACGCACACACTGGTTTGGCTGGTGTGGCTCAGGTGGACCAGGGCAGGTCCCAGCACTCCTGACTTCTCCCCTCACTCAGCCAGAGCAGTTGAGAACATTCAATCAGGTTATGAGCCTAAGGACAACGTGTCCCGTCCCAACAGATGGGATGAGGGATGAGTTAATTCTGACTCAACAGATGGGATGAAGAGGGAAGAAGGAAGAGAGAGAGAGAGAAGAGGAAAACTAAGATATCAGAAAGAGAAAGGGGGAGAGAGAGATCACAGATATCACCACCCTGTGGGTACATTGGTCCCGGGATGACTCTATGGGTCTCTATGGGTCTCTATGAATCTCTATGGGTCTCTATGGTCTCCATGGGTCTCTATGGTCTCTATGGGTCCCTATGGGTCCCTATGGGTCTCTATGGATGGCTCGTGGTTTCTTCTGGTAGTTGGTTGTCAGACAGATGGTTCATCTCTATCATCCCCATTAGACCATGAGGCCTTTCACAGCAACACTGTTAATTGTCCTTATCTTCTGCCTCCATGGCCATAAAACTTCGGGAAAGATGAGGTGTCATCTATCTCTTCCTCCCAAACCAACAAAACCCAGACGTTTAAGGCATAACAAGGTCTTTGTTCTGCTAAGGATGGGGGGAGCACTTCAAGGTTGTCACACAATGAAACCTGTTTATCACCAGCCTGCACCCCCTCATTGGCCTTACAGGCAGCTGGGAGACCCCCACAACCAGGGGGGTGCCTCTGTTTGGCACCTTAACATCCAATTCGTGGTTCAGGGTTCATTGGTGAGTTCCTCTGCTTCACGTGGTCTATTTTGAGATCCCCTTTGCGATACTAAGGACAAGGAAACCTATTTATCACCAGCCTGCACCCCACAGTGCCCTTACAAGCAGCTCTACAACCATGGGGAAAGGCAGTTCCCCACCACCCTTCCTCTGGCACCTCAAAATCCAGTTTGTGGGCCATCAGTTCATTGACAAGTTCCTCTGCTTCACGTGGTTTATTTTGAGATCCCCTTTGGGTCTTTTCCATACTGTCCCCGTGCACATGTTTTTCTGAAGCTGGCATTTTCTCCTGGTTTCCCATGTTCACAGACAGTTTCTCTGTGTCTCGCAGCATCGAGAGGAGCTCAAAGTCTGACCCAGTAATCCTGCAAGGCCTGTCCTGCTGGGCTGGGCTTGGATGTGGGGACCTTCCAGTCCAGCTCACAGGACTGGGCTTTTCTTTGTATGTTAAAGGATTTGCGCTGAGGGTCCATTGGTGGTCCCCTTGGGGGATCTTGGCCCTTGGGCATGATCCAGCTTGCCTGTGTGCTCCCCACCTTCTGGAAGTTCCTCCACCCCACACATCTGTGGGTGCTTCTGCACCTGATAAAGTGGGGAATGTGGACCCATCCTTGTACTTTTCTTTCTACTCTCATTAAAATCTACTTCTTCATTCCATTATGTCTTATTGGAGAAGGTGTTATCCATTTTATATGTACATTACAATGGTTATGTATATTTAATTTCTCTGGTTTTATACATATCTATATAAAATGTATACAAATAAACATATATACAGAGGGATCTGGACCAGCTGGATCGATGGGCTAAAGCAGGGCTATCAAACTCATTTCACCAGGGGCCACATCAGCCTCACAGTTGCCTTCAAAGGACCGAATGTAATTTTAGAACTGTATAAATGTTACTACTCCTACTTGAGCAGTTCTGGTGGCCATGGTCATGACCTGCAGCCACACGTCTGGTGCTGGTGGCCATGGTGGCAACTCATGAGCATTGCTGGCAACTCAGGACCATTGGTGGCTGGTGGCCATGGTAGTTACCTGCAAGCATATGGCTGGTGGCCATGGTGGCAGCTCATGGCCATGGGTGACTGGTGGCAATGGTGACAACCTGAAAGCACATGCCTGGTGGCCGTGGTGGTCACCTCCAAGCACACGGCTGGTGGCCATGGTGGCATCTCATACAGCAGCCGAAATACAGCATCCCAAATATAGCAGCCGAGATACAGCATCCCGGATACAGCATCCCAGATACAGCATCCTAGATACAGCATACTAGATAACGCATCCTCGATACAGCATCCCAGATACAGCACCCCAGATACAGCATCCTAGATACAGCATCCCAGATAGAGCGTAATAGGTACATCATCCTAGATACAGCATCGCAGATACAGTATCCTAGATACAGTATCTTGGATACAGCATCCCAGATACAGTATCCCATATAGAGGATGATGTATCTAGGATGCTGTATCTGGTATGTTGTAAGTAAGTTGCTGGATCTAGGATCCTGAATACAGCATCCCAGATACGGAATCCCAGATACAACATTCCAGATACAGCATCCTAGATACAGCATCCCAGATACAGCATCCCAGATACAGTATCCTAGATACAGCATCCCAGATACAGCATACTAGATACAGCATCCAAGATACAGCATCCCAGATACAGCATCCCAGATAGAGCATCCGAGGTACAGTATCCCAAATAAGCATCCAGATACAGCATCACAGATGCACATCCTTGATACAGCATCCCAGATACAGCACACTAGGTACATCATCCTAGATATAGCATCCGAGATACAGCATCCTAAACACAGTATCCTAGATACAACATCTGAGATACAGCATCCCAGATACAGCATCCTACATACAGCATCCTACATACAGCATCCCAGATACAGTATCCCAGATACAGTATCTTGGATACAGCATCCCAGATACAGTATCCCATATAGAGGATGATGTATCTAGGATGCTGTATCTGGTATGTTGTAAGTAAGTTGCTGTATCTAGGATCCTGTGTCTGGGATGCTGTATCTAGCATGCTGTATCTGGGATGCTGTATCTTCGATGCTGTATCTAGGATACTGTACCTGGGATGCTGTATCTGGGATGCTGTATCTAGGATGATGTATCTAGGATGCTGTCTCTGGAATATTGTGGCTGGGATACTGCATCTTGTTTACTGTATCTGGGATCCTGTATCTAGGTAGCTGTATCTCAGCATCCTAGATACAGCATCCTAGATACAATATCCAAGATACAGTATCCCAGATACAACATTCCAGATACAGCATCCTAGATACATCATCCTAGATACAGCATCCCAGATACAGCATCCCAGGTACAGTATCCTAGATACAGTACCCCAGATACAGCATCCCAGATACAGCATCCTAGATACAGTTTCCCAGATACAGCATCCTAGAGTCAGCATCCCAGATACGGAATCCCAGATACAACATTCCAGATACAGCATCCTAGATACAGCATCCCAGATACAGCATCCTAGATACAGCATCCCAGATACAGCATACTAGATACAGCATCCAAGATACAGCATCCCAGATACAGCATCCGAGGTACAGTATCCCAAATAAGCATCCAGATACAGCATCACAGATGCACATCCTTGATACAGCATCCCAGATACAGCACACTAGGTACATCATCCTAGATATAGCATCCGAGATACAGCATCCTAAACACAGTATCCTAGATACAACATCTGAGATACAGCATCCCAGATACAGCATCCCTGATACAGCATCCTAGATACAGTATCCCAGATACAGCATCCCAGATACAGCATCCTTGATACAGTATCCCACATACAGTATTCCAGATACAGTATCCCACATACAGTGTTCCAGAGACAGTATCCCAGATACAGCAGCCGAGATACAGCATCCAAGATACAGCATCCCAGATACATCATCCCGGATACAGCATCCCGTATACATCATCCTAGATACAGTATCTGCTATGCAGCATCCAAGATACAGCATCCCAGATACAGCATCCTAGATACATCATCCTAGGTACAGCATCCTAGATACAGCATCCCAGATACAGCATCCTAGTAACACCATCCCGTATACAGCATCCAAGATACTACATCCCAAATACAGCATCCTAGATACAGCATCAGGGATACAGCATACCAGATACAGCATTCTAGATATAGCATCCCAGATACAGTATCCCAGATACAGCATCCCAGATACACCATCCCAGATACAGCATCCCAGATAGAGCATCCAAGATACAGCATCCCTGATACATCATCCTAGATACATCATCCTAGATACAGCATCTGAGATACAGCATCCCATATACAGCATCCTAGATACAGCATCCCAGATACAGCATCCCAGATACAGCATCCTAGATACAGTATCCCAGATACAGCATCCCAGATAGAGCATCCTAGATACAGCATCCCGGATACAGCATACTAAGTACTTCATCCTAGATATAGCATGCTAGATACAGAATCTAAGATACAGCATCCTACATACACCATCCTAGATACAGCATCCCAGATACAGCATCCTAGATATAGTATCTGAGATACAGCATCCCAGATACAGCATCCTCATACAGCATCCCAGATGCAGCATCCCAGATACACACTCCTGGATACAGCATCCTAGGTAAAGCATCCAAGATACAGCATCCTAGATACAGCATCCTAGACACAGCATCCTAGGTACAGAATCCAAGGTACAGCATCCTAGATACAGTATCCCAGATACAGTATACTAGGCACAGAATCCCAGATACAGTATTCTAGACAGAGTATTCCTGACACAGCATCCCAGATACAGCATCCTAGATACAGTATCCTAGATACAGTATCCCAGATACAGTATCCCAGATACTGTATCCTAGATACAGCATCCTAGATACAGCATCCCACATACAGCATTTGAGATGCAGCATCCTGGATAGAGCATCCAAGATACAGCATCCCAGATACGGTATCCCAAACAGAGAATCCAGATACAGCATCCCAGATACAGCATACAAGGTACATCATCCTAGATATAGCATCCTTGATACAGCATCCTAGATACTGCATCCCAGATACAGCATTCCAGATACAGCATCCCAGATACAGCATCCTCGATACAGCATCCCAGATACAGCCTCCTAGATAGATCATCCTACATACAGTATCCCAGATACAGCATCCCAGATACAGCATCCTAGGTACAGCATCCCGGACACAGCATCCCAGATACAGCATATGAAGTACATCACCCTAGATATAGCATCCTAGATACAGCATCTAAGATACAGCATCCTAGATACAGCATCCCAGATACAGCATCCTAGATACAGTATCCGAGATACAGCATCCGAGATACAGCATCTAAGATACAGCATCCTCAATACAGCACCCCAGATAGAGCATCCCATATACACCATCTTAGATACAGTATCCTAGATACAGCATCCTAGATCCAGAATCCCAGATACAGTATCCGAGACATAATATTCGTATTACGGCATCCTAGATACAGCATCCGAGATACAGCATCCCAGATACAGCATCCCAGATACAGCAACCTAGATACAGCATCCCAGATAACAGCATCCCATATACATCATCCAAGATACATCATCCTAGGTACAGCATCCAAGATACAGCATCCCAGATACTGCGTCCCAGATACTGCATCCCAGATACAGCATCCTTGATACAGAAGCCCAGATTCAGCATACTGTATACAGCATCTCAGATGCAGCATCCTACATACAGCATCCCAGATACAGTATCCCAAATAGAGCATCCAGATACAGTATCCCAGATACAGCATCCTAGATACAGCATCCTAGATACTGTATCTGTCGAGGGTTAAAATTGCGGGGTGACAATAAAACCCTGGCAGATGTATTGTTAACCCCCTCTCCCCCCCCACTTCCCCCTTTTTGCCCCTCCCTCTCTCCCCTTCCTACTACAGACAGGCGATCGGGTGTGAAAGAAGGACAGAGAGAAGAGAGTTGGAAAAATTAACTATGTTTTACTAATGCTACTAATAAGAATAGAGAAAATAATACAAAATATACAGAACCAGTCTTGAAAGTCTCAGCAACTGCAGAGCCGGCAACCAAAGTTTGGATTGGACTCTGCAGCCAACCGACCTGGATTCAGTCTGTCACTGGCCTCAGTTCGCAGGGACGACCAGCAAGGTCCTCTCCTAATGTCGGCCAGAGCAGAAGGGAAAAAAGCAAAGGCAAAAGGGCAAAAGGGACGAGATCCTCGTGATCTCCCCCTTTTACATGAAGTATTCACGTGAATGGAATGTTATACACAGTTGGTCAGTTTCGTGGTCACCGGTTTCTCGTCGCCCCTCTCACGAGATGTCCATCCATGCTTATCAATAAGTTTGCATTCCATTGCTAGGTTTACCAAAACATGGGTCTGGTTCTCCAGGAAAATGCAGCTAATGTGAAGGCTTTAGCTGACAGGCAAAATCACTAAAAGAGAAACTTGTTTTTAACAGAACCAGGACACTGAGAGAACTGGGTCTGTTTGGCCTGGAGAAGAGAAGCTGACAGGAGATCGTGTTTATGCTGCTAAATATCACCAGGGTGGGTGTGAAGACGATGGGCCCGACTCTTTTCAGTGGTGCCCAATGACAGGGTGAGAGACAACGGGCACAGAATGACACACAGGAGGTTCTGTCTCGACAGGAGGAGAAACTTCTTTACTGTGGGGGTGCCAGAGCCCTGGAACAGGCTGCCTAGAGAGGATGGAGAGTCTCCTCCTCTGGAAACACTCAGAACACACGTAGATGCCATTCTGTGCCATCTGCTCTGGTGAACCCGGTCTAGCAGGTGGGTTGGACTAGGTGATCTCTAGACGTCCTTCCCAACCCCAACCAGTCTGTGATTCCGTGTTGAGTTTCTCAGGAGACGAGAGGCCCTGCAGAGGCATCTGGACAGACTGGAGCATTGGGCAATGACGAATGGGTTGATGTGTAACAAGCCCAAATGCCGGTTCTGCCCCTGGGAGGGGGCAACAGCTGCACAAGTCTAAACGGGGAGAGGAGCAGCTGGAGAGCAGCCCTGCAGAAAGGGATCTGGGGTGCTGGGGGGCAGCAGCTCAGGAGCCAGCAGTGTGCCCGGGCTCGGAGAGGGCAAACGGCGTCTTGGGGACGTCAAACACAGCCCGACCAGCCAGCCAAGAGAAGGGATTGTCCCACTGGGTCCAGGCTTGGTGCAGCCTCACCTGGAGCACTGTGTGTCGGGCTGGGCCCCACCATTTGAGAAGGACTTGAATGTCCTTGCATGCGTCCAGAGGAGAGGAACAGCTCCCCCTGGCTCCAGCCCGGACGCTTCTGCCAGCTGGGAGCAACCCCGGTCCTGACACCAGCCTGGTGGGGAACAGCTCCAGAGCCCTGCACATGTGTAGGTTCAGAGCCTTGAACAGCAGCACCTACAGCTGCAAAACCTTCTCCCTGATCCTGGCATAAGCCGTTCCCAAGGCTCTCATGGCTCACTCGTTGCTGGTGACAGCTTTGCTGTTGGGGACACCGCTCTCCAGCAACCCATGAACCAACCCCACTGGTGCCCAGTGCCATGTCTCTGCAAGTGGGACCCCTCTGCACACAGGGACCCCCTGTCCCCAGGGTGGCCGTGCCAGCACCCCCAGCCACCCCCAGCCCCAGGAACCCAGAGCGAGCGGAAACCACAGCTCTGCAGATACAAGAAAATGACAGAGCACAGGTCAGAAAAAACATAAATCAATATATTTACCAAAACAAACAAGAACTCAAAGAAACAAAACTATGTACAGAAAAAACAACTACAGATAAATACAAAAATCCCTAAAACTCCTGTCTACTGTATAACCCACCCACCAACATTACTGCAGCGGCTGCAGGCAGTGGCTGGGGAGCATGTTCCTATCCGGCTGCTGGTACGTCCATCTGTGATCTTCAGCTAAGCATCCACATCCATTGCCTCCTCGATCTCTGCATCTACCTCCATTTCTTCCTCTGTCCCTTCGTCCACGTCCATCATCTCTTCCTCCACCATCACATCAACCTCCATCTCTTCTTCCACCATCACATCTACGTCCATCTTCTCCTCCATCTCTCCTTCCTTGATCCCAGCAGCCGGACATGCAGCTCCGCAGCAAGAGCTGGTGTATCCTAAGCCAAAATACAAGCAGAAAAGTGCATTGGTCCTGCCCTCACCAGCCCAGCGCACCTGTGGGATGGGGGTCTCAGCACCCCTGACCCCTCTCACTGCCCAGGGAGAGCTGTGGTGTGACAGGACCCCATGGTATATCCCCAGCAGGAGCTGCCTGGAGTTTGGGCAGCTCCTGGGCCACCAGCACCCATGGGCCAGCACCTGCAGCCAGTGGATCCTGCGCTTTGTGCCCTTCAGCAGCTTTGGGAGTGACGCGGTCTTGCAGATGTGTGGGAGCAGAGAGGGCAGGGGTGAGCAGCCATGTCCCTGCCCTGTGGGGCGCCCCAGGCACAGACCCCAGCCCCACACCTGCCTCGGGACCCAGAAGCTCCTTACCTTGCACAGGTGGGGTTTTTGCCTCTGCGCTGCTCCCCGGGCAGGGCTGGGCTGCCCTGGCTCCAGCCTGGAAAGGGGCAGAGGAGGCACGGGCTCAGGCTCCGGGCAGCACCAGCTGCTCCCGCTGAGCATCCCTCTGACACGAGCCCGGGGTGCCCTGGGCTCCCATGGGGACGTGTCCCCCAGGCAGGGATGCTCGATTTCAGCAGGGGACGAGCAGCCCAGAAGGGCTCCTCCCAGCCCATGGCCTCGCAGGGGTGGGTGGAGAGGACGAGCTGAGCTCCTGGCCCTGAGCTCCCCAGAGTGGGGTCCCATGCTACGCCACCCCCCAGGCAGTGGGGGCTGTACCTCCAGCAGCGCAGTTTTCCTCTTCTTCAAGACCTTCATAACAAAAAAAAAGTGGGAAGGGAAAGACGGGACTGAGTTGGTGGGAGCAGGTGAGAAGGTTGGATTTTGCAGCCAAGGCACGGGGAATGGGATACAAGGGCTGGACTGGGAACAGGACAAGCGGTAAGAAAGCGAAAAGGGAAGACAGGATGGGCTTTGCTCAGTGCTGGTGGGATTCTCTTTGTTGTGGTCGTTGCCGGGCACCAGCACTGCGGATGGAACACGGGCCGTGACATCACACCTGGGTGCATGGGCACTCTGGTTTGGCTGCGCAGCAGGGATGGGGATGACACCCCTCAGTGGTGGTTATGGAGGTACTACTCTACCCCCTCCACCGAATTTTTAATCCCAACCAGTTCTACTTCCATGCAGCCTTGAGCGGTTCTTCCCAACCGTCCCGTCATGCCCGGCAGCCATCCTCACCCCTCAGCTCTGCAGATACAAGAAAATGACAGAGAGCACAGGTCTGAAAAAACATAAATCAATATATTTACCAAAACAAACAAACACACAAAGAAACAAAACTATGTACAGAAAAAAACCATGAAATACAACAAACCACAAAAGTCCCTCTCTAATGCACAACCCACCCACAAAGCCCAACAACATCATTACACCGTCTGCAGGCAGTGGCTGGGGGAACACAGGGGACCTGGAGGGGACATGAGGATCACGGGGGGGACACGTCTCCCACTTTTCCCTCCCTGCGCCACAATTTACCCCCAGTTCCCTCCTGTTTTAGAATCCCCGAATAATTTGGGTTGGAAAAGACCCAACCGTTCCCCCGACACCCGAAATCAAAACACCTGACGCTGATTTACCACAGAATCCCTTTGGGCCTCGAGCGTTTTATTCCCCCCGAGCGACCCCCGGATGAAACACTCGGATGCTCAAGTTCTCGCGTTTGCAGCAAAATCCCCATTTTGCCCTGTTTTTGTTTCTCAAACTGGGATGAACTCCCCGGGGGAGTTTCGGGGGTTTCGCTGCCGCTTAATGGGGATAAACTGGGCATTTTTATCAGCGTGAATTTCCTTAATTGGGATCTTCCCCACAATGCATCCGCGTCTGTTGGTTCCAGTGGGAGAATCTTGATCTGACACAATTTATTTAAAAAAAGTGAAAAGGCGTCTGTGCCGGCCCTGCTCAGAGGAGAGCGTCAACACCATCTGCACGATCAAAACACCCCCAAAAAAGCAAAAAGCAAACGAGACGCAAGCACAAAAATCCTGACTTCACGTCCCTGAGCTTGAGGATCTGGGGGATTTCCCAGAAAAACGGCGTCGGGAGAGGCCGGAAACGCCGCCGTCACCTCAGGGCTGAAGGACGCCATGGATCGAGCTCCTTTTCCAGAGTTATTGTCAGAAAATGCAGGTGTTTCGGTGAGAAAAGCTGCACTTAAGCCGGGCTTAGTGGCGCCAGCAGCAGAGGGACCGCAGGGTCGGCCGCTGTCTTGGCTGATTCGTCCTGGTGGTGAGGAGGAGCATGGTCTGAACTGCCAGGGCACGGGTGGAGGGGTCGGGGTCCCGCTCCAGGATCCTGAGGGCTGGAGGGAGAGAAATGGAGCCGAATTGAACCCCCATGTCTGCAGAGACACCCCCAGTGTCCCCCCGAGCCCAGGAGAGAGCGGCTGTGCGGGAATGCCCAAAATCGACCAATTAGACAACTGTTTTGGGTGGAAAAGCCCCTCAAGGTCATCGAGTCCATTAACCCAACCCCGGCACTAAAACGTCCCCAAGAACCCCGTCTGTTCACCCTCCAGGGATGGTGACTCCAGCACTGCCCTGGGCAGCCTGTTCCAGCGCCCCACAGCCCTTTGGGGAAGAAATCACCCCCAATTTCCACCCTCACCCTCCTTCTCCAGCCCCTCACCAGCTTCGTTCCCTCCTCTCAGCTCGCTCCAGCTCCTCAGGGTTTTCTTGGCGTGAGGTGATCCCAACACCCCTGGGGCCGCCAGTTGAGCCCTGAGGTGATTCTGGCGCCATTTTGAGCCCTGAAGTGATTTTGTTTCCCCCATGTTGAGCCCTGAGGTGAATTTGGTGCCATGTTGAGCCCTGAGGTGATTCTGGTGCCCCTGGGGACGCCATTTGGTGTTTGTTTTGAAGTGAGTTTAGTGCCATATTGTGCTTTGAGGTACCGGTGCTGGGGGGGCCTGAGTCCCTTCCCCAAACACACCAGGTGTCCCCTCACCGTGACGTTTTCCAGCAGCTCATAGGAGCGGCAGAAGGTCTCCAGGCCCTTTGGCGTGGTGTCGTTCTTGTTGAAGTTGCACAGCTCGCAGACGTTGTCGAGGAACCTCAGCTTCTCCTCCACACTGTTTGCCGGGCTCTCGATGAACTTCACAATGAAGTCCAAGTTGTCTCTCCGGAACTCGTACACCGGTAACCAGCTGGTGTCTGGTAATGGACAGCAGGGAGGGCCGTGGAGAAGCCGTGTCCTGCTGGCCCCGCGGCCTCTGGGCAGGAGCCGTGTCCCCTCTGTCCCCGCTGTCCCCGCTGTCCCCTCTGTCCCCTCTGTCCCCTCTGTCCCCGCTGTCCCCGCTGTCCCCTCTGTCCCCTCACTCACGCGGCAGCAGCCGGAACCTGGTCACCTCGTCGCGCTGCCGTCGGGGTCTGATGGCCTGGGGAACATTCACCTCCTCCCAGGCCACCCGGGGCGGCTGGGGGGTCTCTGCTCCGTCTCATGGGGAACCTTTGGTGAAAAGGAAAAGCTTTGTCATAAAGGAAAGACTTGAGACGCACTCGGGAGCTCCTCGCCACGGAAAGATGTGGGATGGTCCTGGGAGATCCTCGCCACGAAGAGGCGTGAATTGAGATCAAGAGCTCCTCGCCACAAAAACATGTGAAATGAGCTCGGGAGCTCCTCGCCACAAAAAGACGCGGGATGAGCTCGGGAGCTCCGCACACGAATCTGCCACCGGCAGCTCGAGTCGGGTTGTGGTTGGACTCAATCCGAAGGTCTCGTCCAACCCAAACGAGTCTGTGACTCTAAAGAGACGTGGGCTGCGCTCCGGGCTCGCGCTGGTCCCGTCGCCGTCCTGCCACAAAGTGCAGCCGGGCCCGGCGCCGTGGTGACCACAGGCGGTGTCACCAGTGAGGTGACAAAGGGCCCCATTGTCACCCCACAGGGGACCGCTGGGGATCTCCAGCCAAGCCGAGGATGGAGCAGGTGACACACGGGGGCTCCAGGAGGGTTGGAGGCTCCAAACTGCTCTGGGCTCAAAGGAAAGAATCAAAGAGTCGTAGAATTGTGGAATAAAGGAATCGTAGAACCTTGGAGTCATAGAATCTTGAATTGAAGAATCAGGGAATCAAGGCATCATAATATCCCAGAATCAAAGAATCGTAGAATCACATAATCATAGAATCAGGGAATAACAGAATCATGGAATTACAGAAACACAGGATTGTAGAATCATAGAATCACAGAAGCAAAAAAAAAAACCAAAACCCATATCACAGAGTCATAGAATGAAATAATTGTAGAATCAAAAACTCAAAGAATCGTAGAATCAAAGAATCGTAGAATCAATCAAAGAATCGTAGAGTCTTAGAATCAAAGAATCATAATATCCTAGAATCAATAAATTATAGAATCAATAAATTATAGAATCAAAAAGTCAAAGAATAAAAACATCAAAGAATAAAAAAATCAAATAATCACAGAATAATCAAATCACAGAAACACAGAATTATAGAATCAAAGACTCAAAGAATCAAAGAATTCTAGAATTGCAGAAACATAGAATCATGTAATGATAGAATCGCAGAATCACAGAATCAAAGAATCACAGAAGAATCAAATTGATCAAGAATCACAGAACCATCAAATCTTGTGCCCCCGTCTGCCCTCGTACCCCCCACTTCATTCCTTTCCTTGTGCCCCCCCGTAGCCTCCCCCCGTCTCCTTGTGCCCGCCCTTGTGTCCCCCAGTCCCTTTGTGCCCCTCATATTGTGCCCCCCCCCTTATAAGCCCCCCACTTGTGCCCCCTAATTCCATGAGCTCCCCCAGTCTCCTTGTGCCCCCCTGAATCTTGTGCTCCCCCTGTTGTGCCCCTGGGTCTCCTTGCTCCCCCCACTTCATTCCCTCTCTTGTACCCCCTCGTTTAGCCCCGCCCCCCCCCCCCCCAGTCACCGTGTTTCTCCCCCATCTTGTGCCACCCCTTGTGTCCCCCTAGTTCCTTTGTGTCCCCCCACTCTTGTGCTCCCCCATCTTGTGTCCCCCGGGTCCCCTTGCTCCCCCCACTTCGTTCCCTCCCCCCCATTTCCCCAACTGACCCCCCTCCCCGCAGAGCCCCCCCGGGCGGCCTCCGCGACCCCCCAGAGCCGCTTTCCCTCAACAGCTGCAGCCTGCGGGGGGGCCGAGGGCGGGGGGGGCGGGAGGGGCCGGGGGGGCCGAGCCCGACGGGCAGATGCAGCTGGTGACCACCTGTGACCCCCTCGCACGAGGGTTTGCACGACGGACCCGCCCGGGGAGGGGAGCGGCCTCAGAAGGGTCCGGGCCTGCGGGGATGGGGCCTCGCTCAGGGCCCGGGCTCGCACGAGGGCTCGGACTTGCGCGCGGGGCCGTTCTCACACGGGGACCTCGCTCTGCACGGGGCCTCAGCCTCGCACGCCGTCCTCCCCGCACACGAGGACCCGGCCTTGCACGTGGACCCGGCCTTGCACGAGGATCCAGCCTGAGGCAAAGACCCGGCCTTGCACGAGGACGCAGCCTCGCACGAGGGCCCCTCTGTGCCCCCCCAGCTGGACATGGGCCCCTCGTGCCCCCCCACCCCGTGTCGACATGAGGGTCCTTGTGCCCCCCAAAAGCACTGGACCTGGGGGGGTGGGGGCTCCTTGTGCCCCCCACCTGGACATGTGGGGGTGGGGAGGACACGGCCCCATTTTGAGGGGGGGCCCCTGTATCATTGGCAGCACTGAGCCGGGGCGAGGGGGTGGGGGTGTGGGGCTGACCCCCCCAAAACTGAGGGCCCCCCCCCCAAAGTGGGGACCGCCCCGGGCTGACACTTTTGTTGCCAAAACCCCTCACATTCCCCCCCAAAAAGAGACACATTTTCCTCGTAATATAGATGTAAATGGACCAGCCCCCCCACCTGTGGAAACTGAGGAATGGTGGGGGCCTCCCGCCCCAAAAAAACCCTCCCAAGGGTCCCCCCACCCCTGTGGGCCCCCCCCACAAGCACAAGCGCCCCCCCAGCTTGGGGACGCCTCTCTGTGCTGTACAGAGGGATGGGGGGACCCCCAGGAATGAACCCCAAAAATGGAGGGGGGGGCAAAGAGACAAGGACACCCCCTGCTCAGGGCTTGGGGACCCCTGCGGGATCTGGGGACCCTCCCCCAAGTTTTGGGGACCCCCCCAAAGTCTGGGGACACCTGTTCAATTTGGGAACTCCCCAGTATTTAGCCCTCTCCCCCCCCCCCCCATATTTTGGGGACATCCCCCCAGGGCTTCAGGATCCCCCCCAGGGATCTGGGGAACTCTCCCCAAGTTTTGGGGACTTCTCTGGGCTCTGCAACTCCCCCGAATTTGGGGATCCCCTCTATGGTTTGAGGGGACACCCCCAGGGCGTTGGGATCCTCCCTTGGGATCTGGGGAACCCCCAAGTTTTGGGGATCCCCCCTCAGACTTTGGGGGACCCCCCCAGGATTTACACACACACACATATTTTGGGGATCCCCTCAAGCTCCCGGTCAGGGGGGTCACGGGGTCCGGACCCCCTCCAGGTTTTGGGGTGTTCCTCCCTTATCCCAGGGCAGAGGGGACACCCCACAACCCACTGGCCACTTGGGGACCCCCACATTTGGGGGGAAGGAGAATTTCCCCCCTCCCCCCTGGATCTTGGGGTCCCTCCCCTCCAGGTTTGGGGGGCCACTTTCCCCTCCCCCAAAGTCCCCCCAAAATTCTGCCAAACCAGCTTTGGGTCGAGTGCGTCAAACCAACGAAACTGGAGGAACCCCAGGGGACAACGGGGCCATCAAGGGCCATCAGAGGCCACCATTGGGACAGCCAGATGGCCGTGGCCACCACGGGGACGGTCACCATCAGGGGACACCACGGGGGACAGCCAGGGCCACCAGGGTCACCGCAGGGGTGGCCGTGGCCACTGGGGACGTGAGCAGGGTCACCGTGGGGTCAGGGCCACCACAGGGACAGTCGGGGCCACCGTGGGGTCAAGGCCACCGCGGGGTCAGGGTCACCACGGGGTCAGGGCCACCGCGGCGTCAGGGTCACCACGGGGTCAGGGCCACCGTGGGGTCAGGGTCACCACGGGGTCAAGGCCACCGCGGGGTCAGGGTCACCACAGGGTCAAGGCCACCGTGGGAACGGTTGCGGACGGGAACCAAACAAGGTGACACCAGTTCTTGGAACCGTGTCGGAGCCATCAACTCTGTGTGAAGGGGGGGACACGGGGAACCTGGAGGGCACATGAGGGTCACAGCGGGGGGCACGTCCCCCACTTTTCCCCCCTTTCCCCCCCATGACCCAGAGAGACGTATCAGCTTCTACGTTTACATAAGAGACCTCCCTGTCAACACGGCTGTGTCAGGAAGTCAAGGATCCGCAGCACTCTAAGATCTGCAGCCTTTCCCTGTGCGTTTGGGGAGCACTGGACATGGCAGTCATTGCAGCCTCGCTCACTGTCATAGCGCCAAATGTCAGCGAAAGGCACCAGCACGAAGCAGCCGGTGCCTCCTGCAGCCGGCCAAGCCAACAAAGGCGGTTGCCGCCCAGTATAGAAGGTTACGTTTCGAAAGCTCCAACTGCTCCTCCAGCTTTAGTCCAGGAAGGTTCGTTCCGACTTCAGCCGTGAGGTTGAGAATCTTTTTACTCCATCAGCCTCTGAAACCATTTCTACCAAAGCAGAAGTTGCTGGCCGTATTGTAACAAAAGCTGATTGTGCACAGCCCGACATCAACGGTCAGCACGAGGTCAGGAAAAACTCCTGGGGCACTGAGGATGAATTTGGTGCCTCTCACCCTCGTCTCCTCCTCTGCTGTGGCCACCACATGGAGAGGTAACACAGCCAGACAGAGTGACAGCACAGGTGGCCAATCAGAGAGAGCGTCACCTCAGGGAAGGGCAGGCCCAGGCAGAGTGCCAGCCTAGGCAGCCAATCAGAGGTCAGATCTCAGTTGAGGGGCGGGTACTGCAGTGCAGGAGTCTGAGCAGCCAGTGACCAATCAGAGCCAGCATCACCTCAGGGAAAGGGTGGCTCAAACCAGGGCAGAGTGCCAGCCCGGGTGACCAATCAGAGAGAGCGTCACTTCAGGTGAACTGCATCTGAGCAGCCTGACCAGCTGGGGCCAATCAGAGGCCGCTCTCAGGGAAGGGCGGGCCCCAAACAGGGCAGAGTGATGGCCCAGGGGACCAATGCGAGGCAGCGTCACCTCATGGGGGAGACGTCCCTTGCAGACAGGACTGCGAGACCCGCTCCTGTCAGGTTGGACTTTGCCTCCAAACGTGGCGCAGCCTCTTCCATTGTGACATCACCCTCTGCCGTTGTGTCACAAAGCAGCGTCAGCGCTGAGGTCGGCGCAGCAGGGGATGAGACCAGGGTCTCCCTGCGCCTCGGTCACTCTCGATCTTGAGGGAACTGAGAGCGCAGAGTTTTTGGCTCATTCCTGAGCAAGGAAGATGCTTGTTACGTGCACCTCAGCAGGTACCGAGGGACACACAGAGAAGGTTCAAGGTCTGAACAGGTATGTTTGAAAAATCCCCCTCCCCTTTCCCCAGGTGTGTTTTCCACCTCGTCAGCTGGGGTGGGTGGAGGGTGGGCAGGAGAGGAACACGAGGGCAGCCTGAGAGCTGGGGCTGGAGGTCAGTTAGGGGCAATGGGAGTCAATGGGGATCAATGGGGATCAATGGGGGTCAATGGGGGTCAGCGAGAGTCGATAGGGGGCAATGGGAGTCAATGGAGGTCAATTAGGGGCAATGGAAGTCAATGGGGGTCAATGGAAGTCAATGGGGATCAATAGGGATCAATGGGGGTCAATGGGGGTCAACGAGAGTCGATAGGGGGCAATGGGAGTCAATGGGAGTCAATGGGGATCAATGGGGATAAATGGGGGTCAACAGGAGTCGATAGGGGCCAGGGGGATTCAATGGGGATCAATGGTGATCAATGGGGGTCAATGGGGGTCAATGGGGGTCATGAGAGTCGATGGGGGTCGCCTTTCAGTCTCTTCATGAACGCAAGGGCTGGGCCAGAAGCCTTTGATCTCTGCAGAATGAGGGACAGCTCCATTTTGGATGGGACAGAGAGAGTCCCAGGGGTGGCCCAGACACAGCCTGCCGCAGTAATTGTGAGAGCTCAGCTCCGTCCTGCATTGTGCTCTGCAGGGTGGGTTCTGTCCCTGAGCCTGCTTGGTTTTCCTCTGCACTGGGACCAGAAGGACACCAGCGTGTCCTCTGTTGGCCGTGGGTCTGACCTGTGTTCCTGACAGAGGAGGTTTCCTTGGGAAACCTGGTCAGCTCCTCACCAGGGCTCTGCCTCAGGAAAGGGGCTCGAGATCCTCAGAGGGGTGCGAGGAGTTCTCTGGGAGAACAAAAGGGGTTGTTTATTCCTGATGAGTGTTGCTGTGAGCCTGTTGAGAGCCTCCTGGAACAGGCAGGAGGAATTTCCCCCTTGCAGAGCGGTGTGTGCTGTGTCTTGGCAGATCAGGCTCAGGGCAGCAGGGCCCAGACACCAGAGTGTTTCTTTGGCGATGCCTTGGTTGCCCGTTGCGTGCCAGCACGCATTGACATTCAGCCACGCTCCCTCTTTCCAGTCTGCATTTGTCTGCAGTTCTGCCAAGAGAAGGGCCAGAGATAACCCGGCTGCTGAAGAAACGCTGCGAGAGGGGAGACACACGCCCCCCTGGCAGCTGTTGGACTGTAGGGGCACAGGCTGAACCTTCTCTTGAGAGGGTGGAGAACAGGAGCAGCACAAGTGTCCATCGGATGCTGGGCACAGTAGCACCACAAGTGTGTGTGTCACAAACCCCCCTGGGCAATGTGTGTGTCACAAACCCCATTGGACAGCGTGTGTGTCACAAACCCCCCTGGACAGCGTGTGTGTCACAAACCCCATTGGACAGTGTGTGTGTCACAAACCCCATTGGGCAGCGTGTGTGTCACAAACCCCCCTACACAGCGTGTGTGTCACAAACCCAATGGACAGCGTGTGTGTCACAAACCCCATTGGACAGCGTGTGTGTCACAAACCCCATTGGACAGCGTTGTGTGTCACAAACCCAATGGACAGCATGTGTGTCACAAACCCAATGGACAGCGTGTGTGTCACAAACCCCATTGGACAGCGTGTGTGTCACAAACCCCATTGCACAGTGTGTGTGTCACAAACCCCATTGCACAGTGTGTGTGTCACAAACCGCATTGGACAGTGTATGTGTCACAGACCCCTCTGCCGCAGGGTGTTTCTGGCATAGGGGGTTCTGTGCAGACTTTTCCTGCTGTTTGCAATTTGACTGCAAGTCAACCACTTTATTCTAAAAAAAATGACCATCTGGGTGAGCCACTCTGAGCTCTCCCTGCTCAATAAGTGAGCTGTATGGCAATGCTTTACTACTCACAGCTCCAGTGCCACTCAGGGTGTCGTTGGACCCCCCACGATCACCTCAGGGTCCTCAGGACACCCCACAGTGCCGCCCACCGTCACCCAGGGGGTCTCTGGGACCCCCCCACTTATTATACTTGGGTTCCCAGGACGCCCCCACGGCCCACAGGAGCTCAGGACCTCCCCACTGTCACCCCATGGATCCCAGGACCATGCTCCTTACCCCAGGGTCCCCTCGGTGCCACCCACCATCACCCAGGGGGCCCCAGGGCTCCCTTCCCCCCAACACCCAGGGGGTCTCTGGGACCCCCACGCTGTGGTCCCCAGAAGCTCCCCAGGAGCCCCCCGCTGTCACCAGGGGGTCACTGGCATCGCCCAGTGCCACCCAGTGGTTCCCTGGCACCCCGTCCCCCATCACCCCAGGGTACCTGTTACCCCCAGCCCCCCCAGCTCTGCCCCCACCATCACTCACTGGGCGGGGGGAGCCCTGCAGGGCAATGGGTGCAGGGGCGCAGCTCCTGGTGGGGCAGCTCAGCTGCGGGAACCCCCACACACACCCTGGGGGCCCCCGAGGACCCCCCCGCGGGACACAGGCGTCCAGGGACCCCCAAGTAACACCCGCGCCCCCACCAAGGGACCCAGGCGTCCGGGCGCCCCATCTCCTCCCCATGGGGCTCTGTCCCCGGACCCTCCCTCCCCGTACCTGGCCGGCGCTCCGGCGTGAGCGGCTCCTCGCGGCGAACCTGCGGCCCGGCCGGGGACGGGGGTCACCCCGAGACACCCCTGCAGGGGTGGGGACCCCAACACCCCCCGGGACAGGACCCCCCTGTTCCCCGGACCCCCTGTCCCCGCTCCCGCCGCCGCGCTCTGCGCCCCCTCCCGCCGCCGCCTTCAAACCCGCCCCTCGGCGGGCACGCGCCGCCGGCCCATTGGTCCCCGCTGCGGACGGCCCCGCCCCTACCCTCCTTCCTCCCTCCCCGTCGCGCTTACGCCGTTTCTCATTGGCCAGCCGCGCCGCCCGCCTGGCGGGCGGGGCGGGAGCTCAGCGCTGATTGGCTGCCGGGCGCAGCGGCGGGGCTGGCGCCTCAGGTCTGTCGGAGGGAAGCTGAGGCGGCGCGGGCGGCGTGTGACACAGGACAGATGGTGAAGAACAATAGCGGTAAGTATGTACTTTTTAAACAAGTCTTGCCAGTTAATGATGGATCCTACGCCAGCTGTTGCCTTGTCATGGTTTCTGGAAACCCTGGCTGTCTTTCTCTTCCCCTTTCCTGGTAACGTTGTGGGTTTGTTACTGGGAGGTTCCAGTCATGTGTTGATTCTGGAGATGTTGAACATGCCTGAGGAAGCTGTAAATACAGTGAAACTGGGGATTTGTAAAGTGCAGCGATACCGGCTGCACCTCTAGTGTTCAGTATTTTGTTCCGAGTGGCGTTTGGGAAACGTAAACCAGGAAAGCCCAGCTGCAGGAGTTTCAAACTGACTGCAGGGTTGGGGGTTTCTTTGTGCACAAGTTTAATTGGGCTGTGTAAATAATTCTATAGGTGCTACAAAGGTAAAAAACACAACAAGATTTGCAGAAAGTGTTGTCAGCTGTAATAGGGAAAAAAGGAAAAGTGCCGTTGAGTGTGGTTCGAGGGAGGTGTTTCAGAATGAGAAATGGAGGCGACGCTTTGCGTGGGGGGAGATCAGCTCAGCACGGGGAGCTCCTGTTCCCTGGGTTCCTGCAGCACAGACTCGGGCGTGGATTGGGAGACCATATATATATATACATATATATATATATACACAGAGCCATAGCACCCTGAGAATGCCTGATCTGGGAAGCTAAGCAGGGTCGGGCCCGGTCAGTGCTTGGATGGGAGACCCTATATATCCACAGCCATAGCACCCTGTGGCAGCCCCGGTGCAGAGCAGCTCGAGCTGCTGCTCCTGAAGAGGGAGCGGAGCAGGAAGAGTCCTGGGCAGTTCTGCCCGCACGGCCCCGTCAGCCCAAGTTCTGGTGCAGGGTTGGTGTTCTGCACCCGCAGCTCTGGGTCAGACCCGGTGGGACGCGGTTCTGTCCCCTCGCGGTGTGACGGACGCGGCTCCGCTCCCGGGGACACGTCGGTACCTGTGACCCAGAGCTGGGCTCCGCTCCGCGCCGGGACACCTGTGCTGGGCACCAGCAGCACCTCAGATGCTACCAAAGAGACTCCTTTGCCACTGTCCTCTCACGGGGGTGGGGGAGGGAGGGGGGGAGGATAAAAGTGACAAAAGCAGCTGGAAGGTTCAACTTGTTTCAAAAGAGCCCCAACATACTAAAGCCAACTGCGAAGCCAAACGTATTCCTGTGCACGCGAGTTTTTCAGGCAGTTCCGGTGGACTGGAGAGTCTTTTAAAAAGGTACAATAAAGGCAGCAAGCGGGGGGACCAGCAGCCGGTAACAGGAGTGAGGCAAATGTTGCTCAGTTAAAGCAGCTCATCTCACGCTCTGATCACGTTCCGCTGCCTTTCCAGCACGAGCGAGTCCAGCTCTCCTGCATCCCACCCATCAGCTGAGGCAGCTCGGCCACCTGTGCTTTTGTGTTTGGCTGCTTGCTTGATTTTTGTGTGTGTTGTTGGTTTCTCGTCTTCGTCTTCTCGTCTTCGTCTTCTCGTCTTCGTCTTCTCGTCTTCGTCTTCTCGTCTTCGTCTTGTTTTCTTCTTCTCTTCTACTTCTCTTCTTCTTGTTTTCTGCTTTTCTTCTTCTTCTTCTTCTTCTTCTCTTCTTCTTCTTGTCTTCTTCCTCTTGTCTTCTTCTTCTTGTTTTCTTCTTCTCTTCTTCTTTTCTTCTTCTTCTTCTCCTTCTCTTCTTTTTCTCTTCTTCTTCTCTCCTTCTTCTTCTCTTCTTCTCATTTTCTTGTTTTCTTCTTCTCTTCTTCTTCTTCTCTTCTTCTCGTTTTCTTGTCTTCTTCCTCTTGTTTTCTTCTTGTTTTCTTCTTCTTGTTTTCTTCTCCCCTCCTCCTCCTCCTCCTTCTTCTTCTCTTCTTCAACCAGGACTCAAAATGAATGGGGCAAGAAGGAAAACTGCAAAGACCAGGCCAGGCCTGGCAGAGACACTTAGCAAGAAATAGTTAGGACTGGCAATGCAATGCCATGCCACTTGCATTCTATTCTAATCATATACTCATCATTTAGCCATTTCTTTCAATAGTTTCATGAACAAATATGCTCAGAAAATATTGTATTCTGAAAAAAGTTACATATTCCAGTAGTATTTTCCTGCCCACAAAGAAAATCTGCTCTTCCAGTTCATCTGGGGGACCCAGGAGTTCGGGAGGGACCCAGGAGTGCCCCAAGTGACGGACCCAGTAGTGCCCCAAGGGACCCAGGAGTTCGGGGGGGACCCAGGAGTTTGGGACGGACCCAGGAGTGCCCCAAGGGACCCAGGAGGGCAGGGGGGACCCAGGAGTTCGGGAGGGACCCAGGAGTGCCCCAGGGGACCCAGGAGTTTGGGAGGGACCCAGGAGTTCGGAAGAGGGACCCAGGAGTGCCCCAAGGGACCCAGGAGTTCGAGAGGGACCCAGGAGTGCCCTAGGGGACCCAGGAGTTCGGGAGGGACCCAGGAGTTCGGGAGCAACCCAGGAGTTCGGGAGGGACCCAGGAGTGCCCCAAGCGACCCAGGAGTTTGGGACAGACCCAGGAGTGCCCCAAGGGACTTCTCCTCCAGCCCCTGTTCTCCTGTGGGTCTCAGCTGAGCCCAGCTGATTCACTGCTCATGTAAATTGCGCTAATTAAAGAAAGAGCTGGGTGACGAAGCTCTGATTTGAGTTGTCTGCTGAGCACTTAAAGGTGTTGAATGCTGCGGGGTTACAGCCCCTAGAATTGCTCACGGTGTTCTTGCCGCTCGGAATGCTGTGGTTGAACTGTTCCCTGGGTTTCCTGCAGCACAGACTCGGGCGTGGATTGGGAGACCATATATCTATATATATATTTATATACACACAGCCATAGCACCCTGAGAACGCCTGATCTGGGAAGCTAAGCAGGTCGGGCCCGGTCAGCACTTGGATGGGAGACCAGCTGGGAACAGCAGGTGCTGTGGGCTGAGCCAGCACTGGCCCTTGTGGCCAGGAAGCCAGTGGGACCTGGGGTGGGTTAGAAGGGGGTGGTCAGTAGGTCAGAGAGGTTCTCCTGCCCCTCTGCTCTGCCCTGGGGAGACCACACCTGGAATCTTGTGTCCAGTTGTGGCCCCTCAATTCCAGCAGGACAGGGAACTGCTGGAGAGGGTCCAGCGCAGCCACCAAGATGCTGAAGGGAGTGGAGCATCTCCCGTGTGAGGAAAGGTGCAAATAAACCTCTTGGCAGCCCCCAACACAATAGGATGAACCATTTAGCACAGGTCCTGGACCCAGTTTGGGTCAGTGCTGTCATGGCCCCAGAGCAGGCTGGGCTTAGTAGAGCCAGGACTGGCAGCAGGTGGGGACTGTCAGGGATGAAACTCAGCAAGATCTGGAGAAACTGGAGAAAGAAGTGGCAAAGGGGACTGTCATGGAGGCACCCGAGGTTGGTTTAAGGGACAACAGGGTCCAAAACAACTGGTATTAAACCAGTGAGAAACAGGGTTTTAGCACTCCAAAGTGACTTAAATACAGGTTCAGATATCAGTTGAGGAACATTATGAAGGGGCAGCAACTAATACAACAGGCGGTGCACAGAGTGCATGCACGTGGCTTCACCAAAACAATGCCGGAGCCGGCCCTGAGTCCGAGAGGAGCACGCACTTGCCTGAACACGGTGTGGGGTTACTGTAAAGAGATACATGTACTCGTAGTGAGTACGGAAAGCGTACACTCGCGATTCTGCGAGGGTAAATTTATAATACACTCGCAATCCTGCGAGGAGAAACACACGTGCAAATGTGCACGGAATATTACACGTGCTTATGTGGAAGCACGGGAGGAAAATACACTCGCGATTGTGCGAGGGTTAATTGATACACGTGCTCGTATTGAGCACGGAAAGTACGCGTGCAAATGTGCACAGAAAGTACACGTGCAAATGTCCTTTGGCCAAGTGAAATGACAGCTCATGTCCAAGTAAAGGCCAAAAGGCCCTTTTCCTACGCACTATTGTTATGGCAGTTTATGTTGGTATGCATAGGAATGGTTGCAGTCCTGCACCACAGGGACAGCTCGTTCTCTCTCGTGTCCATCAGCTGAATTTACAAGCTCTCCAGTGACTACACTGCCAGTTGTCCCATGGTCATCCCCACATTGCCTGACAGAACACAGGGTAGGTGTTCCATTTCATGTTCCAATTCAGGCCCACGTGAGATGCCAAGGCTGACATGGACCACACAGGACCTACAGGAAATCCATTTCCATTCAGGGCAGGTGCATCACAGCTGCCCCAGGCAGCATTGCAGAATGTGATTTATTGCCTGTGTACCGTTGACTGATACAATCAGTCCAAGGTATCAGTCATCAGATGTCACCAGAAAAGCAAGGTTGGTCTCTTCTCTACCCGACAGCTGCAGGCATTGCATGGACAAGCAGCACATCACACAGGGATCTTCACTCAGTCTCTTGATACATTCAACGAAAAGGCCAAATACTTTCACAATATGCCTGGATACATCTTGTTTTCAAGGACAGCGTCCTCCAGGCACAGCAATGGTTCACATCAAAACACAATTAAAACTCCAAAAGGAATTGAAGGTCATCAAGATAAGCTGTTGCTACTTCAGAAACAGCTAAAGGAGAATCCTAAATACTGTGAGACTACTACTGAATTTAGTAAGACAAGGTGTAGGTAGACCTGAGATGTCTCCGTGTCTTTGCATCAGTTGTCACCAGCAAAGTCTTCCAGGCCTTTGTGCTTCCAGGCAGGACTCTGGAGGGCAACAGCTGTGGTGGATGGGGATCAAGCCAGGGGTTTCATGAGCAAACTGCAGCCTCACCAGCCCTTGGGACCAGAGGGTTTGCAGCCAAGAGTGCTGGGAGAGTGTTTTCCCCAGTTGATGCTGGTCTGGTATGAACCCAGAAAGAAATGCACTCAGACTCTTGTTAGTAACAGAACCAGTTTTACAAAATGTTCCTGAAAGGGTGAATCAATTTTGTAAACTGTCCCTGAGAGGATGTTCAAGCATATCGTGTTCGAGTACACTCCTATCTTAACAACCTGGCTTTTACCTTAGCCTAAATACGTATAGAGTGAGGACACTGCACATGATCAAAATAGTTCCAAGATGTAGCAATTGATGTTGTAATCAATATTGAGTAACCGTTACGTATCTTAATGAATATATGAATATGTATGTGAATGGACTGTATAAATACTGTGTAACTTAAACTGACCAGCGAAGCCAGCTTTGGGTGCGAACCCCTGGTTTCCCAGCGCTGAAATAAAGCACCGCATATAACTACGCCCGTGGTTATGTGTCCTGATTGCTAACACTCTGAGGTATTGTTTAAAATGCTGTTCATTAGGCCTGGCTCTACGAGAGGGGTATCACAGAGGCAATCTGTGTCCCTCTGGATGGTGGAAACCCAGGTGGTGTAGCACTGAACAAGCTTCCGAACATCCACTGCCAGGAGGTGCCCATGTCTTGTCAAAGCACTGTGACATTTTTGGATTATATGAGGTGAGGTGGGGCAGCTTGTGAGCTGTGGTGTTTCAGTTGAAGGATACAGGGTCTGCTGGAGAGAGTCTCAGGGAGGGTGGGGACAGAGGGATCCCCCTGTGTGAAGGATCAGCTCGGATATATGGAGCTGCTCAATGACATTGGCAAGAGGTTGAGTTATCTATCTTGTGTGAGTGAGGATGACAGAGAAGTTGGTAAGGATGACACTGTTTCGGCAGTGAGCACTATGAAAATGTGATAGAAGAATTCCCCCATGGATACCGATGCAGTGTCTCCTGAGGAGGTGTGGACAGACAGGAAAAGCAGATTCAACTCCAGCAGATCCCCACCACAGATGACCTGTGTCCATCAGTGCCAGCCCCTCTCCTCAGACCAGAACAAGAGTCCTGCTCCAGCAACAGAGCAGCCTGACCCAAATGAGTGTCTGCAGAAAGAGGTTTCTCTTCCTCCTGGATTCCTCCCTGCAGGCACAGAAATGCTCCCTTGCTCTTCTCCAGGGACATCCCTTTCCCAGGTGAGGGTGTCCAGCCTGGCCTGGCCGGCTGGTCCTGGTTCCCTCCCTGTGCTCCCCACAGGGCCCTGAGCTGGCGATGCTGCTCTGCAGAGCGAGGGGCTGCGGTGCCCTGGGGCCATGGGTGACTCTGCTCTGGCCACGCTGGTTGGGCTGGGAAACAGACCCAGCTGGATGAGGATCACTGCTGCTGAGCCCTTTCCATCTTCCCAGCTGGCTCAGGAGCCGAGGACAAGGCTGGGCAGGACCATGGGGTGTCTCTCATGGCACAAAGGGCAGGGGAGGGCTGAACCAAGATGGTGTCCTGAAACATTCTCCAGTCTGACATCTTTTGGCATCCTGGCTCCTCACAGCCTGTCCTGGCATTGAAGGGCCCTTGTTACCCTGTGCCCTCCTCAGGTTCACCTCTTCCTCTGGGACACCTTGCATGGTCACTCCTTTCACCAGGACTGTTTTGTTTAACCCAGCAGGCAGCTGAACATCACACACAGCCCTTCTCTTACTCCCTCCAGCCCAGTGGGATGGGAGAGGGAATCAGGAAAGAAATAAACAGCTTGGGTTAAAATGAAGACAGTTTAATGAGACAGAAAGGCAAAACAATAACAACAGCAACAATAGCAACAATAGCTACAATAGCAACAATAGCTACAATAGCTACAACAGCAACAACAGCAACAATAGCTACAATAGCTGCTATAGCAACAATAGCAACAACAGCAACAACAGCAACAATAGCTACAATAGCTACAATAGCTACAATAGCTAATAAGTAAAATAATTATAGTACTAGTAATTATAATAATAATGATGGCAGTAGTAATAGTAGTAATTGCAAAAATAATCACAAAAATTGCAAAAAATAATAACAGGAGATATAAACCAAGTCACGCACAATGCAATTGCTCACAACCCACTGAGTGACACCCAGCCAGATCCCAAACAGCGGTCCCCCAGATAACTCTTCTCTAGTTTACATACCAAGCATGACATCATATGGTGTGGAACATCCCTTTGGCCACTTGGGCCAGCTGTCCTGCCTGTGCCCCTCCCAGCTTCTTGTGCACCTCCAGCCTCCTTGCTGAAAAGTCCTTGGTTTGGTATAAACATGGCTTAGCAACAACCAAAACACCCCTGTGCTATCAACATTCTTCTCAGATTAAATCCAACACACTGCACTCTACCGGCTACTAGGAAGAAAATTAACTCTCTCCCAGCTGAAACCAGGACAGTGCCCCCCCCTTATTCTGTACCATCTGTGTTGTGCCCGGGTCCCACACTCTCCAATACATTCCAGTTAATCAACAGCACTTTTCCTATCTCTGGAAATACACACAGATCTCATTCCTCAGTCTATAGGCCACGCCTCTAAAATGTCCAATGAGTTCATGTGGTCCATGGCTTTGGGCTCCAGGGGTCATAAGAGTCTTTCAGGACAGGAGGGATGGTCTTTGCTGTTGGACTGTTGTGTCCTGTGTCCAGAGCTCGTAGCTGGTGTATCTGTCACAGCCAGGGACAGTGTGTGAGTCTGGGTGGGCAGCGAGTGGCACCTCAGGGAGATCCTCTGACAGCGCCTGGCAGCTCCACTCCTCTCCAGGATGCATCTGCCCCTGCTGGTGGGACAGCGCCAGGCAGATCAGTCACAGACGTGTCCCTGTCTTTGGGATGTGTGCGACCAAGAAGGGAGCTCTTCATCCAGGCCTTGGAACCTGACAAATCCCCCTGGGACCCTGAGCTAAACCCCAACCCCAACCACTTCCACTGACACCACTGCCTAAGCCCTAACCCTAACACTTATCCATCCCTTACCCTAACCCTAATCCTAACCCCTGCACTTAAAACTTACCCTACACCTAGCATTCACCTAAAACTAACCATAACATTAACCCAAAAATCAACCTAACCCTACCTTTTGCCCAAAATCTAACCTAGAACAAACCCCCCCTAACCCTAACACAAACCCTAACCCTAGCCTTACCCTAACTCTTACCTAAAATATCACCCTAATGTGACCTAACCCTAAACCATAACCCTAGCCTAACCCTAAAACTAACCCTAACCCATCATATTAACACCAGCCTTAAACCAAACACTAAACTAAACCAAGCCCCAACCCTAAATCCTAACCTGTAACTCTTACGACTGACTCTAACCCTAAACTAACCCTAATTCAAACCCTAACCCATTCTCCTAACCCTAAAGCTATCCCGACCCCTAACCCCTAAACCTAACCCCTTACACTAATCCTAACGACTTACACTAACACTACCCCCTAACCACTAACCAGAATTGCAACCCGTAATGCCAACCCCAACCTCCATCTCCAATATAAATCTAAAACCTAACTCTGACCATTCCACTATCACTACTGCCTAACCCTAACCCTAATGCTAACCCCATCCCTAACTCTAACCTAAATCTAAAGCTAAAACGTAATCCTAACTCTAACCCAAAACATAAAACTAAGCCCTAACGCTAACTCCAACCCTACATTCTAACCCTCTTCTAAACCTAATCTAACTCTAATACTTACCCATAATCCTAACCCTAACCCTAGTCCTACCCTTCAACCCTAATATTAAAACCTAACCCTAACTGCTTACACTAACACTATTCCCTAACTCTGAAACCTGATCCTTAGCCCTAACACTAACTATAACCTAACACTAATCTAATCCTAACTGTAAACCTCATCCAAACCCCTAACCATAAGTCTAACTGGAAACACAATCCCCTAACTCTAATCTAACCCTAACCCTAAATCTAATCTGAAACTTAACCCTAATTCAAACCCTAAATCCTAAAACTAACCCCTAACCTTAACCACTTCCACTGACACAACTCCCTGGCTCCTAAACCTAACCCTAACTGTAAATCTAAAACTAACCACTAACCCTAACTCTAACCTGAACACTAACCAAACCCAAAATGTAAATCCAAACCCTAACCTTAAATCTAACCCTAGTACCTAAACCTACTCCTAACCACTTCCACTACTCCGTAACCCCAACCCGTAACACTAACGCAACACTTACCAAAAACCTAATCCTTATCCTAAACCCTAACCCTGAATCTAATCTGAACCCCAAACCCCTGTCCCGAAACCTAACTCTACCCCCAATCCCAGACCCTAACTGCAACCCTAACCCATCATTCTAACCTTAACCCTACCCCCACCCCTAACGCTACCCCCTTACAGTAATCCTAACCACTTATAATAACGCTACTCCCTAACCCCTAACCCTAAATAAACCCCTACCACCAACCCTAACACTAACCTAAAACTAATCTAACTGTAACCCCAAGCCCTTACCCCAATTCTAACCCTAACTCCTAACCCTAAACCTAACCCTAACTGTAAATCTAAAACTAACCACTAACCACCAACCCTAACTCTAACCTGAACACTAACCAAACCCAAAATGTAAATCCAAACCCTAACCCTAAATCTAAACCTAGTACCTAAACCTACTCCCAACCACTTTCACTACTCCGTATCCCCAACCCGTAACACTAACCCAACACTATTCCCTAACCCCTAACCTTAATCCTTACCTCTAACACTAACCCTAATACTAACCTTTTCCACTAACCACATCCCTACCCATAAACCCTAAACCTAATCCAAATCAAACCCTAATAATAACCCTAACACTACCTCTAACACCTATCCCTAAATCTAAACCTCTAATGCTAGTCCAATCACTTACTATAATCCTAAAGCAAAGGCTAAATCTAAGACCAACCTTTAACCCTAACTCTAAAACTAATTCAATGCCCTAACCCTGATTCTAACCCTAAACCTTAATCTAACCCTACCCCTAAATCTAACCCCAAAACTTAACTCTACCCCTAAGACAACTCCAGAACCCCTAATGCTAACCCTAATCCAACCATTACCCTAAACCAAATCCTAAAACTTAAGCCTAAATGTAAACTTAAATACTAATCCTAAATCTAATCCTAAAATTTAAGACAAACCCCTAACTCTAACCCTAAGACTAACATCACATAAACAGAAATCCAAACCCTAACCTAACAATACCCCCAACCCAAAATCTAACGCTAACATCAAACGCTAACTCTAACCTTTCTCCCTAACTGGTAATGCTACCCAATAACTGACTCTAATCTAACCCTAAAAGGAACTATAACCCTAAACCTAAGTCCTAACCACTTATCCTAACCATAATCTTATCCTTCAATCTAACCCTAATTCTTCTCCCTAATACCTAAGCCTAACACCAACCCCCTAAAGCTGACTCTAAAGCTCAGCCCTAAACCTTAACCATTATCCTAGCCAGTAACCATCATTCTAAACCTCACCCTTACTCGAGCAATAACCCCTAAACCCTGATACTAACCCTACCTAAGCCTAACCAGTTCCACTAACCGTAACACTGCTCCCTAACACAAACCAAACCCTTATGATAACTCTAATGCTGACCCCTAACACTAACTATAACCTTAATGGTAAGCCTAAACCCTAACACTAACTCTAACCCTAACTTGAAACCTAGTCCTAACACTAAACCTAAACCCTAACCTTAACCTAACCATAACCCTATCACTAACCTAACTTTAACCATAACCCTTAAAACAACCTAACCCAACACTAACCCTAACATGAAATCTAACCCTAACCTGACCTCTAAACAGAATCCTAACCCTAACTCTAACCCTAACTCTAGCCTCACCCCTAAACCTAATCTCCTATGCTAATCTTAACCATTTACAATAACATTACTCCCTAACCATGAACCCGAACCCCTATCTCCAACAGAATTCTAAAACCTAACCCTAACCACCTTTTCTAGCACTACTGCCTAACCCCTAAACTTTAATCTAACCCTTACCCTAATCCTAATTATATTTCCTATCCCTAACTCTAAGCCCAACCCCTAATTCTTATCCCAAACCCCAACCCTTACACCTAAGCTACTCCTAACTATGTCCACTAATGCTACTCCCTCAACCCTAAGCCTAACCCTAAATTCTACCCAATTCTCTTCACCCTAATGGAATGCTAATGCAAACCCCTAACCCTAACTCTAACTCCAACTCTAAATCTAACGCTTAGCCTTCTTACTGTAATCACAAATCTAAGCCTCAACCTAAAACCAAACTCTACCCCTAACCCAAACCCAAAAGCCCTAACCTTAATTCTAACCTTAATCCTAATCAAACCCTGACCCTACATCTAACTCTAACCCTAACCCTGATTCTAAACATAACCCTAACCCTAGCCCTACCTCCTAAAATTAACCCCTAACCCTAACCACTTCCACTGACACGATTCTAATCTAACCCTAAAAGGAAGTATAACCCTAAACCTAAGTCCTAACCACTTATCCTAGCCATAATCTTATCCTTCAATCTAACCCTAATTCTTCTCCCTAATACCTAAGCCTATCATCAACCCCCTAAAGCTAACTCTAACCCTAACCCTGACTCTAAACATAACCCTAACCCTAGCCCTACCTCCTAAAACTAACCCCTAACCCTAACCACTTCCACTGACACTACTCTCGAACTCCAACACTAATCAAATCCTACCCCTAATACTTGAACACCTAACCCAAACCCCAATGCAAACACATACCCGAACCTCAAACCCTACCTCTCAGACTAATCCCTAGCTCCTAACTCTAGCACTAACCATAACTCTTAACCCTAAAGCCTAACTCTAACACATACCCCTAATCCTAAACCTCATCTAACTCACAGTAATTCTAACCCTAACTCTGACCCCTTGCCCTACGTTTAACCCTATTTCTAACCCTAAATGTAACCCTTCCCCCTAACCCTAGCTCAAACCCCTAACCCCACTCCCTAATTCCTAAGCCTAAGCCTAACTGTAACTCCTAACACTTACCTTTACCCTAAATCTAACCCTAGACCTTAACCCTACCACGTAACCCTAACCTAAACCTCATATAACCCAAACACAAACTCCTAACCCTAACCCTTAACGCTATACTCTAACCTCTTGCCCAAAGTTTAATCCCAACTCTAAGATTAACTCTAACCCAAAACCTGACCCATAACCCTCACTCAAAACCTTAACCCCAAACACTAACCCTAACCATGCTCCCTAAGCCTATCCCAAACTCTAACCCTAACTCTAGTCCCTAACCCAAAACCTTATCTAACACTAACCCTCAACCTTATCTAAAACCTAACCCTTATCTAAATGCTAAACCTAAACCTAATCCTAACCCTAACTCTCAATCTAACCCTAACTTAACCCTTAAATCAAGCCCTAATTCTTACCCTAACTCTAACCTTTACTGTAAATCCTAACCCTAAGACCAAACCTGAAACCTAATGCTAACTCTAGCCCTGACCAAAGCCCTAACACCAAACCCTAACAATAACCCTAATCTAACCCTAAGCCTAACTATAACCATAACCTTAAGTCCTAACTGCTTACTATAACCCTGTCCTTAACTCTACTTCTAACTCTAACCACAAAAACAAACCCCTAACACTTATTCTAAACCTAACTCCTAAACCTTAACCCCAACCCTAGCTTGCAAGCCTAATTCTAAACCTCATACTTACTTTAACAATAACCCCTACACCTTAACACTAACCCAAATCCTATCCCTAAAACCAAAATTAATTCTTTTCCCTAAGGCTAAGTCTAACCCTACCTCTAATTAGAACTCGAAAACTAACCCCTAACCCTAACTGCAAACCCTAATCCTAACTATAACCCTAACCCCTAAACCTACCTGTAATCTAAACCTAACCTGAAACTTTACCTAATGCTAACTCTAACTCTACACCCAAACCCCTAACCTATATCTAAGCCTCACCATACACCTTATCTCAACCTAACACTAATCCTAATCCCTAACTGGTAACTCTAATCCTGACCCTGTGCTTTACCCAAAGCCCTATCCCTACATCTGACGAAACACTAGCCCCCTCTGACGCTAATACAAACCTAATCCTAACTCTAACCTGTAGCACTAATTCTCAACCTAACATATCCTCTAACCCTAGCCCCTAACCCTAACACTGAAGCCTAACTCTAAACACTAATCCTAACTCTAAACCTAACTAATACACGCTAGCCAAGAAACAATCACCAACAAATGATAACCCTAAGCAAAACTCTGATCCTGGTCCTAACGCTAACCCCAGCTCTACCCCAAATTCCAACCCTTACTCTAACACTCTTAACCCTAACCTTAATCCAAACACTACCAGACCCCTAATCCTAAACTCAAACCCAAAATCTAACCATTTCCCTTATCCCCAAACCCTATCACTAACTACAATGCCAATCTCTCATCCCTAACCCTACTCTAATCCTAACCACTAACTCTAAACCTAAACCATAAACCTACCTCTAACCAAAACCCAGCCTTAACTCTGTCCCTATCCCTAACCCTAACTACTTACCATAATACTCTTCACTAACCCCTAACACTCATCTAACCCTAACTCTAACCCTAGCACCTAACAGCAAACTCTAACTCTAATCCTAATCCTAACCCATAAACCTAACTTTAACCCTATCACTAACTCAAACCCTAAACACTAAACCTAAACCCAAGCCCTCATTCTAACCCTTACCCACAATCTGTAACCCTAATGCTAAACCTGATTCTAACCCTGAGCAGCACTCTTCTGTCTCCTCCATCTCCTCTTTCTCTTCCTCTTGAGGGGGCAGATGGGCCCTGTGTCCAGACAGGTCCTGGGGCCTGACACTTGCACCACGGGCCTGATCTTTCGGTGCTGACAGCTGGGTGCCTCCCTGCCACCGCTGGGACCCTTGCCTGCCACCTCCTTCCCTGCAGGGGACACTGAGCCCTCCTGTGAGATTCTTCTTCCCTGGGGGCTGGAGACTTGATCCTTGTCCTTCCCAGCCAGAGCACAGGGGCTGCTGTCTGCTCCACGGTGCTGCTTACACTAACGCTTTCTGGAGGAACCAGGGTGACCTGGCTGGGCTCCTTCTCGCTGCTGCAGGGAGGAAGGTGGTGCGAGGGGTGGGCAGTGGAACAGCTGGTCACGGGGAGGCTGGGAGCCAAAGGGCTGAGCTGAGGATGAAGCTGAAGGTCGGCTTTTCATGATTTGGCCAACGGAGAGCAGATGAGGACAGCCTGCAGAACAGGAAAAGAGGCTGACATGATCTGAAGGCCAGGTCAGGAGCAGGAGCCCCCCTCTTCCTCCACACTCCACAGTGCACAAGCACAGCACCCAACTGCCACCATCTCAGCCAATCCAAGAGAACAGGAGAGGTGGCTGCTGAAATCACTGCCCCGGGCCACCTGCCATGTCAGACAGTTGCCTCGTGGACTACTGGCCTTGCTGCCGTGCAGGAGCCTGGGAGCGACTGGCACCACTTACCTCGACTTGCCAAAAGGCCAAGGAGTTGGGGTAGGTGGTGTCCATGGGGTAGCTGTGGTTGGCCAATTGTGAATGAGGTGGTGTGCAATGGTCACTTCTGCTCGCCTTCCACAGGATGCTGCGCTGCAGCTATTGACATGAAAAAAAAACAACAAACTTGGTGATCTAAAGAAAAGAGGTTTCCATGAGCCAAGAGAAGAAAACAAGAAGGTGAGCCCAGAGAAAAAGGAAGGGTAAAGACACAGGAGGGGAGAGGAAAGTGGGGGGTGGTCAACAAATCAGAAGTGTTTTCTCTTAGAAGCAGAAATGAAAAAAAGGAAGGAAGGAAATTTAAACAACAGAAACGCCAGTGCACTGTCCTGAGCCCTGGTTGCACAGCGGCGCCCAGAGGGCCGGTCCCAGCCCCTGCGTGGGGAGGAGGAGACTCTGCAGCCTCCAGCTGGGGAGTCACCTGCTCCCATCACCCCAGGGGACAGGACAGTCAGAGAAGATTGGTGAGGCCACCCCGCTCCAGGGACTGGCACAGCGCCCCTCTGTCCTGAGCAAGAAGACAGGAGGCGTTTCTCCAGCCTTAATCAGGGATGGGAACAACAGCGGGGACCTGGCCCTGTACCCCAAACCAGAGCAACCGCTGCAGCCCTGGGGCTGAGGGGCTCTCCCTGTCTGCCTCCAGCTTAGCAAGACACCCAGCATCCGGTCTACACTCTCCCCAACACAATCTCCAGCTCAGAAGACACAAGGCACCTGTCGAAGACTCCAGGCAGAAGCTCAGACTCACTTTTTGGCAGAAAGCACCAGCTTCATGGCTGGTGGTGGTGACATGGTGATGTTCAGCTCCAGAGCAGCGCTGGCCAACAGGGAGGATTTCAATGTTGCCAGTTTGGAGTTTTGGGTGCAGCCATCTTGGTGCTGGAGCCAGTAGGGAGGTCCATGCCACAGCCTGATTCCTGAGAGGTGCAGAAGCTGCTGGTTCCACCCTGGGCCTTCTGGGATGCTTTGGGCAGATCCCCGCTGTGCCGTGCACTGGGCTGGCAGCACCGCTGCTGCAGGAGTCCCTCTCCAGGGTCTCAGCATTCTCCCCACTGCCCCTGGGCTCCTGGCTGGGGATGGGCTCCAGCAGCAGCTTGGGTGAGGTAGGTGGCTGCTTGCTCTCCCAGGAGCTCTGCCAGGACAGCTCTGCTTTGGCCCCACTTGTGCTGCTGGTGTTGCAGGAGCTCTGAACTGTTCTGGGCACAGGAGGCAGCTGCAGGAGGGCGAGCAGCTTTCTGGGCCTCCAGGCTGAATCACTGTGCCAAGGACACAGGGTGATACTGCAGTCCCATCCCCTCCAAGCTCACACAGCAACTCTTAACTGAGCAGGATCCTTCCTGCAAGTCATCCCCCTCACCCCTGTCCATTGGGTGCAGTGCCTGCCTCCCTGCCAAGCTGCAGCCCACCTGCCCTCGCAGAGCAGGCAGAGGGGCAGCAGCTCCCTGCAGCTCTGGCCCAGAACAGCCTTCAGGACTCACCTGGCCTGTCACTGGTGAAGACATGGGTCTGTTGGTCTCAGCTTTTTGCACCTGATCAGAGACGCTGGCCCCGAGAGATAAAACAGAGCATGAGCACAGGGCCACAGACTGCACCAAACCCCTGAGCCTGACCCCAGCCAGGCACTGGCCAGCATGCCGTGAGGGACGGCTGTACTGTCCCCAGTCCCATGGAGCCTCAATGGAGGAGTCGTGGCTCATGCTCAGGCAACAGGCTCTGCTCTGCCAGACAGAGGCAGCACAACAACAGAAGCTGCTTCCCTCTTGCCTGCACCCTGCCTGACACTGGCAGTTACGCAGCCTCGAGAGCAGTAACGGTGCAGCTGCAGGAACATCCCCTGTGAGAGCAGAGCTCCCCCACCCACACCCTGCCCCACTACCTGATCTCCAGCACCAGGTCCAGGAAAGGGTCAGAGGTCTCCCAGATGCTCTTGCACACTGAGAACTTCACTGCAAAAGCAAGAGCAGTAAGCACACCCTGGCACAACACCTGCACCAACACCACCCCAGCACAGCACAGGCAGCTGCCGTGTTCCCCCTCTCCAGCTTTGGGCTCTGGGGTGTCGGCACCAGGATTCACAGTGTGCAATTCCACTGTGTGCTGGGACAGCAAGAGCTGGTACATAACTGCCAACATGGGCTCCTCAGCTGGTGGCAAAGAGCTGGGGGCCCCCAGCCAACAGCTTTTTTCATCACTACAACACACGCCACAACCCACAGGAACCACAAGACTGACCAGCTGCACCTCTGGGTAAGTTACACACACTCAGCAGTTTTCCCAAAGATTTTTACTGCAAGGCTCTCAGGGAAACCGCTGCCCTGAGAGTCACAGGCCCAGGACCTGGCAGCCAGCGCTCAACGCGGAACCACAGGGATCCGCCAAAGATCTGGTGAACCAGCATGGTGGCCTGGGTCTGGTGATCCAGCCTGGAGACAGCAGCACCAGAGCTCACACTGCCCCTCCGCAATGGCCACCCTGTCACCCACCGCTGTGTCCTCAGGATCCAAACCCATCCCAGTGGCAGCTCCTCTCTCCCTTCCCGTCAGGAGCATCTTGCCAACATTTATCCAGCACTTGCAGTGGCCACTGACCAGGCCTGGAGCTGTCAGGAGAAAGGACTCCCTGGAGCTCACCCAGCTCTAAACTCAGCCCCAACTGCTGCTGGCTCGGCAGCCGGCACTGCGAGCAGCGCAGAGATGGAGCAGTTGGCAAAGAGCTTTGCAAGGCAGAGCCCTCTGGGGCACAGCACTGAGGCGGACCCACTTCCCCTCTGCGTGACCGAGCGTCAGCCAAGAACGTAGCAAGCTAAATTTCACAGGAACAGAAAATTAACGTGTAAACGCTCATTTGTTCCAAGGTCGTACCTGCGGGATCGCCCCGAGGCTCACGGACAGACTCAAGTCAAGAAGTCAAGTAGCCGCTGCCTACAGGGACAGCTGGAAACAAGCAGAAAGGAAAAGCGTTTCCATTTCACGTTGTGATCTACCTTGTCCTCAGTGACCTGCAGTGCCTGGACGGGGGTCAGGCAACAACATGGGGCCCAGACGCATGCTGAAATTTCCAAAGCTGCAGAGGGGCTGCAGACCCCTTGGCTGGGACCTGGCAGCTTCCAAACTACTGTGTCCAGGCCACATGCAACACCCCTCAAGGACCAGATGGACAAACATGGGGCCTCTCAGGGCCTTCTGACCAGGACACCTCTCACACACACAAAAGAAAACCCACACCAAGGTGGTAGCATGGAGCACCAGGGCAAAAAATGATCATCCACGTTTCTTCTAGCAAAGAGCCTGCTGGCTACTGCAAGGCGCAACTATTGCAGGAAAATGTTAACAAATAATAAACCAAATATTAATAAATGCAAAAGGCCAGTGACCAATGAAGACTGAACACTTACCCCTGGGATTGCCCCCAGGCTCAGGACCAGGATTACACCAAGAGGCTTGATCACCATGGACTGCAGGAACCAAACAGGGAGTCAAACATGGGCGAGGAGCTTCCATGGCATGTTGTGATCTCCTCCTTCCTCAGTCTCCTGCAGTGATGGGAGGGGGTGCGGTAATGACACAGGACACATACAAAGGTGTATGTTCCCACAGCTAGAAATGGAACATGGGTGACCTTTTTGCTGAGACCTAGCAGGATTTCAGGCAAATGAATATTCATTACTTGTCTGTGTAACACCACCAAGGCACAAAAAGCTTTTGGAAAGCCTCTGAGATGATCTTGGGTACAATCACACGTGAATAACCGATTAAAACACGAGTGTTTATTCCCTCAAGCAGACAGACAGTGACAACTTACCTCTGGGACAGCCCAAGGCTCATAACCAGGATCCAGCTGAGAAGCTCGATCACCTCTGCCAATGCCATGGCCTGGAGTCAAGCACAGATCAGAGAGGTTTCCAGGCTCACAGAGCAATACTCCTGCATTTCGGGTAAAAGAGGACATAAAGAAGAGAGAAAAAACAAAACAAAACACAACATATTTAGGACAACAATGCCCATACATTGCAGAGAAATAGCCCTATTTAGGGAGAAAACTGGAAAAATGACTAAATATTCCAAATATTTGGGGGCTAAATTAGCCAATACAGGCAAAAGATTCTGAGTATTTGGGCAAAAAGTGGCCAAAAGAGGCAAAAACGTCCACATTTGGGAGCAAAATTGCTGGCAAAGGTGAAAATATCCCATATTTGGGATCACAGCGCCTCTATTAGGGGAAAAAATGGGCAAAAGTACCTGAGTATATCGGGTAAAAAGAGCCAGAAAAACCAAAGCACCACTAGATTTGGATCAAAACTGGCCAAAAAGCGGTATAACTTCCCCAGAATTGGGGTGAAATTGGATCAAAAAGTCAAAGTATGCCCAGATTTGGGTAAAAAGTGGCCAAAAGTGGCCCAAACACCCCCAGATTTGGGTAGAAACTGGACTGCAAAGCCAAAGAACTCCCAGATCTAGGTAGAAAGGACCCCAAAGGACACAAATGTGCCCAGATTTAGCTCAAAACTGGCCCAAAGGGCCAAAGCAATCCCAGCTTTGATTTGAAACAGGCCCAAAGGCTCCAAGCGTGCCCTGGGATGGGGCCGTGTGGCACGAGGCTGGGGGGCAGGGAGGGCCCCACAGGGACTCAGTGCTGGTTTCTGCCCCTGCGCCACCACTCCCAGCCCCTGCTTGCCCAGAACTTGCCCCTGAAGCAGCTGCAGCCCCTCTCCCCTCCCTGCGGGGCGTCTGCCCCCTGCCCACACCCTGGTGCTGCCTGGCTCGCCCTGCCCGGCCCAGCCCGGCTGCTCTCCCGGCCCCAGCCCCAGCCCTGGCCCCACTCTGCCCTGCTGAGCTGCTGGGGCTGGTGCTGCCCCTGCCCGCCCACCTGCTCCCTGTGCTCGGCTGGAGCAGCCTGGGCGTCCCGGGCTGGCAGGGACACCAGGAGGAGGAGGAGGGTGAGGACCATGGCCCCCGCGCTCGCACCGTGATGCTGCTGCTGCTGCCAAGACACAGCACAGCACGTCACCGTGGGGCTGTGACCTCATAGTCACATTGGAATCACTAAATCTGCACACTACTGCATGGCCTTGTGCTACACGAGCATGGAAGGAACAGAAGTGGAGAAGGGTGCACCTATTTGGGAGGCAGCGCTGCCTATGGGAGTGCACAGGCTCTCTCTTCTTGCTTCCCAGAAATCAATCAAACAATCAATACCAAAAGCTCCATATTAAGACTAAATTAGAAAAAAAAAGCCAACTTCAAGGGTCTTTACTTGTAACTATTTTTGTCAGGCAGCTCTCTAGGAAGAAACTAGCTTTTCCTGCTAGTTTTACCACAGCTTCAATGCCTTTAAAGCCACCACTTCTTCCCTCTGCTGCTCCAACACAGCCTCACAGCCCAGCAAACTCATAGTGCAGGCAGAAACCTTCACCATACAAAGAGGGAGAGTCAGGAATACGTTACTCTCAAAAGCAGACACTGTCAACCACTCTTGCTGTCGCTTACCACATTCAGACAGTCTAAGAAAACAACAAGGAAGCGAGATTCTTATTTTATGGACCCCATTATATGGACCATTCAACATCAAGTCCAACCAGAGTCTGAACCTCCGAATAAGAAATATCATCTTAAAATTTCTAGGAAAATGAAGGGCTTTCAAGTGGCAAGACCATAAAATGTTCATAAAAGCACTGCTATGCAAGTCCACACCCCTGATCACAGACCACCTGCCCTGGTACCTAAGGCAGTGATGTTCTCAGCTGATTCGCAGTCACTGACGTCTGAAAAACAGCACAAAGTCTCATGTTTTTTAGTGCCAAACGTGTAGTTTGGAACTGAAACAGGCAAGAAAACCATCTACGGTCAGTCTGGTTTCATTCGAGGACATCAGGACAAGTTGAGTTCACATTCACCAGGAACCACAGCAGGTCCCACCCGTCCCTGCAGACCCCAACACCGGGTCCTGAGGAGCAGTAAGCACAGAACAAGAAACCTCCCTTCCAAAGAAGAACCACAGCCACTCTTCCAACAAGCTGCATAAGCAGCAGCTGAGAACAACCTCTGCTGTAGCTGCACCCAGCTCTGCCGTCTGCACAAGGAGACCAGCTCCTAATGATCCCCAGCCCTGCAGACACAGATCTTCCCCAGGGCAGGGATGAGGAAACACCAGAGTGCACGGACACCTGGTCATTCAGTTGAAGCTGCTGGGGAGAAGGACAGAGGACTAGAGAGAGACAAATGAGACAAGAGAGAAGACAGAGGAGCCCAGAGAGAAAGAAACACACAGGGAAAAGGATGGAGAGATGGAGAGATCAAGGCAGAAAGGGACAAGGAGCCGTGATGAGAGAGGATGGAAGAAACAGCAGCGCTGATGAGCAGGACAGAGGGATGGGGAGGGGGGAGGAGGAGAAGCAGGAAGGGGGTAGAGAAAGACAGGGAGAGGGATGTACAGATGGAGAGACAAAAAGAAAGTCTGAGAAATAAAGCAAAGTTCGGATCAAAATGAAGAGACTGGAAAGGGGAAACATGCAGCAATGAGCTGGAGGAAGAGGAAAAGAGGGCTGAGGAGCAGGAAAGAGGAAGAGAAGACAAAGAAAAGGCAGAGCCAGCTGGACAGGGGAGATATAGTGAGAGGGGATGGGACTGGGAACAGGCAAGGAAGACAGAAAGACAAACAGGACAGAAAGACATCAAGAAGGAAAAGGGGCAGAAATCTGGACAGAGATGGAGAAAGAAGAACAGGGAAAGGGAAGACAGGCAGAAAGACAGAGAGGGAGCAGGAGAGACAAACAACAATAAGGGTTGGGGGCAGGACAGAGATTGGGGAAAAAATCCTGGGGTGGGCAGCAAGATGGAGAGGGAGTAAAAAAGAAGAGGGGCAGGAATAGATGCAGGGAACAGGACAGAGGGATACAGTGAGAAATGATGGGGCAGGGAGCAGGACAGAGCAACAGACAAGAATGACAACACAGAGAAACCAGGGATGGTGAGAACACAGAGGGGTGGAGACGGAGAGGGAGATACGAGAAACCCTGCACAGAGATTCAGAAGGGTGGGGGAATAGGTGAGGAAGCAGCAGAGGGCCAGAGGAAGAAGAGATGAAGAGGAAGAAGGGCACAGTAGGAAAGAGGAGGGAGCAGGGAGGGACTGGGACACAAAACAGGGTGAAATGTCCCCAAGGGCCCAGGACTCACCGCAGTTCCTGCTCTCTGCACTGCCAGGCAAGCTGTGGAGTTCAGGCACTTCTGTCTGTGAGAAATGCAGTTGTGATTCGTGCTGAGATGTTTCATGTCTACAGATACAACAAAATGAGGCTCGGGCTCTGAACCTGCAAAAGGGAAAAGGTGGTTAAGTTCTATGTAAAAAGTTCTGAAACTTGTTTATGAGTTTATATTGACAGAGGGAGCTAACATTTTCAGGGTTAACCAACCACATAATAAGGGCCTACTAATGAACTAACACTTGAAGCCACATAATGAGTATCTAGTTTAGAGCTGTATGTAACTAGTTGTGTTAAGGAAAACCAGAACCTCATCGAATGCCGAGATCAGAAGTTTTACAGCACCAGCTGTAACCTTGAGGAGACAAGATAGCCAAGAGTTACAGCAAAAGGGGCGCCAGTCTGGTTTCGGTCGACTTGGCAGCTTGGGAGACCCATAGAGACCATAGAGCCTATAGTGACCCATAGAGACCAGAGACCATAGAGACCACAGAGATCCGTAGAGACCCATAGAGACCCATAGAGACCACAGTCCCATAGAGACCAGAGAGACGATAGAGACCACAGAGACCATAGAGACCCCTCCTCAAAGCCACCAAATGCCACTGCGCAGGCGCAACAGGGGAGGGTCAAGGAGGAGACTGGAAATGGTTCTCTGAGACTCATTTTAATGAGAAGCGGGAAAGGTTATGGATATGTACAGGCATTCCTGGGGTCATTATGGATATGTAACACCTCACTGTATTTAAGCACAGCTCTTGTTGTTCAAAGGGTGCGTGTTGGGCGGAGCGAATCCCCCGCGCACCCAGCGCTGTTTTGCTTATGCTCTAATGAACACGAGTTTAAGGAATACAATTAAGGAAGTTATTTATTTCATTGCTTTACAACAAGTGATTGAATCTGCTATAGAAAAGTTCAACCACCTCCTGTATAGCAAAGGATAAAAGAAAGTATGGATTTTTGTTGCATCTAATCCATAATGCAAGTACCAATTAAAAATACATCAGCAGTGGGTTCCTTCAAATATTCACTGTGAAGGCAGTTCCTGGCACGATTATATTAGCGTTCTTACTATTTTACAGGAGAAACACAGGGCACGGCCGATTTTGCCCACGTGCAGCGCAATGATCACACGAGTGCGGTGAACCGGGTGAAAGGCCCTAGAGAAGGAAAATCAGGCTCCGTGTGCTGAGCCAAAACAGAAACCCTTTTCAAACTGTTTAATTTTAAAAAGCTACAATGGGTATAAAGCAGAAAAAAGAGCAGTGAATGTGCATAATGACACAATTAGATGGTTTTTCAGTTCCATGATGTGCTCTTTTACTAAAAAGTGTCTGCTGGAGTGGATATCCTGGACACAAACAGGCGGGTTCCTGGTGTTGTGCCCATGGTGATTCATCCACTGTGGCCGTGGGTGTCAGGCCTTGATACAACAGACACAAAACCTTGGGAGGGAGGTGATCACAGTAAAACGCTTAAAGATAATGAGCTAGCAGACTTGATTTAACCTTCATTTAAAAACACACATGGCTGCTGTCTTTTTTCCAGTTTAGCTAGGACGGGCTCCAATATCTCTATTAATTCTAATTACAACACGTGACAAAAATTAAGGGGGGAAAGCTTTGTTTTTACAACGGTAAATACAGTCTAAATTGTAATTTGGGAAACAGATAAAGGGGTGTAGCAAATGAGGCACAGACTCTCTTTAAGATGCAGAGACATTTAATACAAACTCAGGTTTGCATTTGAAACATCGGGTACCTCTGTCCCTGATGTACCGATCCTGTATCAATCCCTCTGTCCCTGATGTACCAATCCCGTATCAATCCCTCTGTCCTTCATGTACCAATCCCGTATCAGTCCCTCTGTCCTTCATGTACCAATCCCGTATCAGTCCCTCTGTCCCTGATGTACCAATCCCGTATCAGTCCCTCTGTCCTTCATGTACCAATCCCGTATCAGTCCCTCTGTCCTTCATGTACCAATCCCGTATCAATCCCTCTGTCCCTGATGTACCAATCCCGTATCAGTCCCTCTGTCCTTCATGTACCAATCCCGTATCAGTCCCTCTGTCCCTGATGTACCAACCCCGTATCAGTCCCTCTGTCCCTGACGGTTCATGTCCCACACAGTCCTTGCTGCGTGTGTTGTTCCACCAGCGCTTGTTCTCACACTGTGACTCTTGCAGTTTCTCACAGGCCTGATGTCACAACCCTGCCACATCTCCCTTCTTTGTTTAACAATCGCAGCCATAGCAGCGTGTAACTGCACAGCCACTGCACCATTAAAGCTTTTTTCAGCCATTCGTTGTGCACAAGATAAGACACATGGTACACAATCAATAAGCACCAGACTCCACATACAAACATTCTAAGCAGCGGGTTAAAGGTCCGTGTTTCACAATTTTTGTGGCACCCATAACTGTTACAGAATCGCTACTTAATATTCCCTGCATAGTGTTTAACACAGAATAATGAGCTCCCAGTCAACTAAGAATTCTCATTCTCTGTTCTCCAAGTCAGGATCTATATTAATATATTACTGAGCTGTCGGTTTAAGATGGTGTAAAAACTCACTGGGAGACTCCTCATGATCCTGTTTAATCTCAGAAGGTTTTGGCATATTTACAGCTTTAGGCACAGCGTGTCTAATCCCGTATAAAATGCACTGTCCATACCAATGCAGCCTGTCCCCCGATATAAGGATATCAGGATCCCACCCTGGACTGACCGAGGGACAATTCTGATCTCATGTTCTCTGTGTATTCTACACCAATAGCTGTTCTTCAGAAACCTTTTACTGGTTTCCATTTCTTTCCCTGATTATCCTTTTTCAAAACAAATGGATCCGAAGGGGATAAAGACAATGCATATGTAACATTATGTATTGTGCAATATGCCTTATGTAATAGGCAATATATGATTTAAAATATATATCTTACTATATATTACATGTAGCACATTACTATACTACGCATCTCAAAGTATACCCACCTAGACCTGTGCAGCATATTTATATTATTTACAGTGGCCGCCATTAATTACAGTATTCAATCAGATTCTCCCTGTTTGACTCCCTGTTGAACCGCAAACGATCCTTTTCCAATGTCAGAAAACACAGCCCGGGGGGGATTTCTCCCGAATCCTCCTGCCGATTGTCCAGTACCTACTTCACAATCACAATAACAGACGATTGGTGAACCGTAAGTACTGGACTATAAAATCACCCAAGACACAAGCAACAACAACAACAAACCACTAACGACACAAACAATTATACAATTGCTAAGGCACAAACAGCAAAATCACTAAAGGTACCTTTATCAAATTACTGTTCCCTCATTTTTATTTCTTGTTTTCTCATTTTTCTCTTTAATTTTTTATTTCTTTCTTTTTTTAAGTTCCCCAGTTTACCAAAACGCGCAGACGCGGATGCGCAGACCCAACGCGCTGGTGTCGCCCACGTCTCGCGCAGGCAGCTGCCAACCCAACCAGACAATGGAAGTGCCTTATCCCATTGATGGGGCTTTACCCGCGTCCCGAGCTGGTCCGAGGGTCTGTGGTCCCTTCCGGGAATTCCCCGGTGCCGGCACAAGGTCCCAGAGATCCTGTTTTCCTGTTCCATGAGCCTGTTTTCAGGCCAGGAACAGAAACTTCATTTCTGGCCCCAAACCAGCTGCTTTCTCCCCTTTGTGTCCCGGGTGCGATGCTGAGGGCCGGGGGAGCTCAGCGAGGTTCTGCACAACAGAGCGTGAAGTTGGACAGCGGGAAGTCATCACACCACGCAAACCCCTTTGTTTTGTCCTGGTCAGCAGCTCTGTCTTCCATTCTCATCCATGAGACAAATGGGAATATCAAGTAGTCAAAAGGTTACCAGAAAACCTATTTTTTAAGGTTAAAACATAGCTTTTGTATTGTCAAACAACTTGTTTTAAAAAGGAGGCCAAAGAGCTCAGTGCATTCCCATCCATTACTCACCAGATTGTCTGCAAGGGAAGGAACTTACAGACACGGAACATTTAAAAATTGACACTCAGGCCATGAACATAAAACCCACAGAAGGTGTTTGGATTTCAAGTGTTCATTGTGCACTCCTCTACACTATGGAGATTAAAGGGGATGACGGTGCCTTTACTAAGTAAGTAGATGTTGTTGTCTTTAGGCTGCCCTGAAGTATCGCTCTTTATACCAGAGAAGAGCAGGGCCCGACCCTGCTTAGCTTCCCAGATCAGGCGTTCTCAGGGTGCTATGGCTGTGTGTATATAAATATATATATAGATATATGGTCTCCCAATCCACGCCCGAGTCTGTGCTGCAGGAAACCCAGGGAACAGTTCAACCACAGCATTCCGAGCGGCAAGAACACCGTGAGCAATTCTAGGGGCTGTAACCCCGCGGCATTCAACACCTTTAAGTGCTCAGCAGACAACTCAAATCAGAGCTTCGTCACCCAGCTCTTTCTTTAATTAGCGCAATTTACATGAGCAGTGAATCAGCTGGGCTCAGCTGAGACCCACAGGAGAACAGGGGCTGGAGGAGAAGTCCCTTGGGGCACTCCTGGGTCTGTCCCAAACTCCTGGGTCGCTTGGGGCACTCCTGGGTCCCCTAGGGCACTCCTGGGTCCCTCTCGAACTCCTGGGTCCCTTGGGGCACTCCTGGGTCCATCCCAATCCTGGGTCCCTTGGGGCACTCCTGGGTCCCTCTTCCGAACTCCTGGGTCCCTCCCGAACTCCTGGGTCCCCTGGGGCACTCCTGGGTCCCTCCCGAACTCCTGGGTCCCCCCTGCCCTCCTGGGTCCCTTGGGGCACTCCTGGGTCCGTCCCAAACTCCTGGGTCCCCCCCGAACTCCTGGGTCCCTTGGGGCACTACTGGGTCTGTCCCAAACTCCTGGGTCGCTTGGGGCACTCCTGGGTCCCTCCCGAACTCCTAGGTCCCCCAGATGAACTGGAAGAGCAGATTTTCTTTGTGGGCAGGAAAATACTACTGGAATATGTAACTTTTTTCAGAATACAATATTTTCTGAGCATATTTGTTCATGAAACTATTGAAAGAAATGGCTAAATGATGAGTATATGATTAGAATAGAATGCAAGTGGCATGGCATTGCCAGTCCTAACTATTTCTTGCTAAGTGTCTCTGTCAGGCCTGGCCTGGTCTTTGCAGTTTTCCTTCTTGCCCCATTCATTTTGAGTCCTGGTTGAAGAAGAGAAGAAGAAGGAGAAGGAGGAGGAGGAGGAGGGGAGAAGAAAACAAGAAGAAGAAAACAAGAAGAAGAAAACAAGAAGAAGAAAACAAGAAGAAGAAAACAAGAAGAAGAAGACGAGAAGAAGAAGACGAGAAGAAGAAGACGAGAAGAAGACAAGAAGACGAGAAGAAGACAAGAAGACGAGAAGAAGACAAGAAGACGAGAAGAAGACAAGAAAACGAGAAGAAGACAAGAAGACGAGAAGAAGACAAGAAAACGAGAAGAAGACAAGAAAACGAGAAGAAGACAAGAAAACGAGAAGAAGACAAGAAAACGAGAAGAAGACAAGAAAACGAGAAGAAGAAAACAAGAAAATGAGAAGGAGAGAAGAAGGAGAGAAGAAGGAGAGAAGAAGGAGAGAAGAAGGAGAGAAGAAGGAGAGAAGAAGGAGAGAAGAAGGAGAGAAGAAGGAGAGAAGAAGGAGAGAAGAAGGAGAGAAGAAGGAGAGAAGAAGGAGAGAAGAAGGAGAGAAGAAGGAGAGAAGAAGGAGAGAAGAAGACAAGAGGAAGAAGACAAGAGGAAGAAGACAAGAGGAAGAAGACAAGAGGAAGAAGACAAGAGGAAGAAGACAAGAGGAAGAAGACAAGAGGAAGAAGACAAGAGGAAGAAGACAAGAGGAAGAAGACAAGAGGAAGAAGAAGAAGAAAAGCAGAAAACAAGAAGGAGAGAAGAAGAAGAGAAGAAGAAAACAAGACGAAGACGAGAAGACGAAGACGAGAAGACGAAGACGAGAAGACGAAGACGAGAAGACGAAGACGAGAAGACGAAGACGAGAAACCAACAACACACACAAAAATCAAGCAAGCAGCCAAACACAAAAGCACAGGTGGCCGAGCTGCCTCAGCTGATGGGTGGGATGCAGGAGAGCTGGACTCGCTCGTGCTGGAAAGGCAGCGGAACGTGATCAGAGCGTGAGATGAGCTGCTTTAACTGAGCAACATTTGCCTCACTCCTGTTACCGGCTGCTGGTCCCCCCGCTTGCTGCCTTTATTGTACCTTTTTAAAAGACTCTCCAGTCCACCGGAACTGCCTGAAAAACTCGCGTGCACAGGAATACGTTTGGCTTCGCAGTTGGCTTTAGTATGTTGGGGCTCTTTTGAAACAAGTTGAACCTTCCAGCTGCTTTTGTCACTTTTATCCTCCCCCCCTCCCTCCCCCACCCCCGTGAGAGGACAGTGGCAAAGGAGTCTCTTTGGTAGCATCTGAGGTGCTGCTGGTGCCCAGCACAGGTGTCCCGGCGCGGAGCGGAGCCCAGCTCTGGGTCACAGGTACCGACGTGTCCCCGGGAGCGGAGCCGCGTCCGTCACACCGCGAGGGGACAGAACCGCGTCCCACCGGGTCTGACCCAGAGCTGCGGGTGCAGAACACCAACCCTGCACCAGAACTTGGGCTGACGGGGCCGTGCGGGCAGAACTGCCCAGGACTCTTCCTGCTCCGCTCCCTCTTCAGGAGCAGCAGCTCGAGCTGCTCTGCACCGGGGCTGCCACAGGGTGCTATGGCTGTGGATATATAGGGTCTCCCATCCAAGCACTGACCGGGCCCGACCCTGCTTAGCTTCCCAGATCAGGCATTCTCAGGGTGCTATGGCTCTGTGTATATATATATATATGTATATATATATATGGTCTCCCAATCCACGCCCGAGTCTGTGCTGCAGGAACCCAGGGAACAGGAGCTCCCCGTGCTGAGCTGATCTCCCCCCACGCAAAGCGTCGCCTCCATTTCTCATTCTGAAACACCTCCCTCGAACCACACTCAACGGCACTTTTCCTTTTTTCCCTATTACAGCTGACAACACTTTCTGCAAATCTTGTTGTGTTTTTTACCTTTGTAGCACCTATAGAATTATTTACACAGCCCAATTAAACTTGTGCACAAAGAAACCCCCAACCCTGCAGTCAGTTTGAAACTCCTGCAGCTGGGCTTTCCTGGTTTACGTTTCCCAAACGCCACTCGGAACAAAATACTGAACACTAGAGGTGCAGCCGGTATCGCTGCACTTTACAAATCCCCAGTTTCACTGTATTTACAGCTTCCTCAGGCATGTTCAACATCTCCAGAATCAACACATGACTGGAACCTCCCAGTAACAAACCCACAACGTTACCAGGAAAGGGGAAGAGAAAGACAGCCAGGGTTTCCAGAAACCATGACAAGGCAACAGCTGGCGTAGGATCCATCATTAACTGGCAAGACTTGTTTAAAAAGTACATACTTACCGCTATTGTTCTTCACCATCTGTCCTGTGTCACACGCCGCCCGCGCCGCCTCAGCTTCCCTCCGACAGACCTGAGGCGCCAGCCCCGCCGCTGCGCCCGGCAGCCAATCAGCGCTGAGCTCCCGCCCCGCCCGCCAGGCGGGCGGCGCGGCTGGCCAATGAGAAACGGCGTAAGCGCGACGGGGAGGGAGGAAGGAGGGTAGGGGCGGGGCCGTCCGCAGCGGGGACCAATGGGCCGGCGGCGCGTGCCCGCCGAGGGGCGGGTTTGAAGGCGGCGGCGGGAGGGGGCGCAGAGCGCGGCGGCGGGAGCGGGGACAGCGGGTCCGGGGAACAGGGGGGTCCTGTCCCGGGGGGGTGTTGGGGTCCCCACCCCTGCAGGGGTGTCTCGGGGTGACCCCCGTCCCCGGCCGGGCCGCAGGTTCGCCGCGAGGAGCCGCTCACGCCGGAGCGCCGGCCAGGTACGGGGAGGGAGGGTCCGGGGACAGAGCCCCATGGGGAGGAGATGGGGCGCCCGGACGCCTGGGTCCCTTGGTGGGGGCGCGGGTGTTACTTGGGGGTCCCTGGACGCCTGTGTCCCGCGGGGGGGTCCTCGGGGGCCCCCAGGGTGTGTGTGGGGGTTCCCGCAGCTGAGCTGCCCCACCAGGAGCTGCGCCCCTGCACCCATTGCCCTGCAGGGCTCCCCCCGCCCAGTGAGTGACGGTGGGGGCAGAGCTGGGGGGGCTGGGGGTAACAGGTACCCTGGGGTGATGGGGGACGGGGTGCCAGGGAACCACTGGGTGGCACTGGGCGATGCCAGTGACCCCCTGGTGACAGCGGGGGGCTCCTGGGGAGCTTCTGGGGACCACAGCGTGGGGGTCCCAGAGACCCCCTGGGTGTTGGGGGGAAGGGAGCCCTGGGGCCCCCTGGGTGATGGTGGGTGGCACTGAGGGGACCCTGGGGTAAGGAGCATGGTCCTGGGATCCATGGGGTGACAGTGGGGAGGTCCTGAGCTCCTGTGGGCCGTGGGGGCGTCCTGGGAACCCAAGTATAATAAGTGGGGGGGTCCCAGAGACCCCCTGGGTGACGGTGGGCGGCACTGTGGGGTGTCCTGAGGACCCTGAGGTGATCGTGGGGGGTCCAACGACACCCTGAGTGGCACTGGAGCTGTGAGTAGTAAAGCATTGCCATACAGCTCACTTATTGAGCAGGGAGAGCTCAGAGTGGCTCACCCAGATGGTCATTTTTTTTAGAATAAAGTGGTTGACTTGCAGTCAAATTGCAAACAGCAGGAAAAGTCTGCACAGAACCCCCTGCGCCAGAAACACCCTGCGGCAGAGGGGTCTGTGACACATACACTGTCCAATGCGGTTTGTGACACACACACTGTGCAATGGGGTTTGTGACACACACACTGTGCAATGGGGTTTGTGACACACACGCTGTCCAATGGGGTTTGTGACACACACGCTGTCCAATGGGGTCTGTGACACACACGCTGTCCAATGGGGTCTGTGACACACACGCTGTCCAATGGGGTCTGTGACACACACGCTGTCCAATGGGGTTTGTGACACACACGCTGTCCAGGGGGGTTTGTGACACACACGCTGTCCAATGGGGTTTGTGACACACACGTTGTCCAGGGGGTTTGTGACACACACGCTGTCCAGGGGGGTTTGTGACACACACACTTGTGGTGCTACTGTGCCCAGCATCCAATCGGCACTTGTGCTGCTCCTGTTCTCCACCCTCTCAAGAGAAGGTTCAGCCTGTGCCCCTACAGTCCAACAGCTGCCAGGGGGCGTGTGTCTCCCCTCTCGCAGCGTTTCTTTAGCAGACGGGTTCTCTCTGGCCCTTCTCTTGGCAGAACTGCAGACAAATGCAGACTGGAAAGAGGGAGGGTGGCTGAATGTCAATGCGGGCTGGCACGCAACGGGCAACCAAGGAAGCGCCAAAGAAACACTCTGGTGTCTGGGCCCTGCTGCCCTGAGCCTGATCTGCCAAAACACAGCACACACCGCTCTGCAAGGGGAAATTCCTCCTGCCTGTTCCAGGAGGCTCTCAACAGGCTCACAGCAACACTCATCAGGAATAAACAACCCCTTTTGTTCTCCCAGAGAACTCCTCGCACCCCTCGGAGGATCTCGAGCCCCTTTCCTGAGGCAGAGCCCTGGTGAGGAGCTGACCAGGTTTCCCAAGGAAACCTCCTCTGTCAGGAACACAGGTCAGACCCACGGCCAACAGAGGACACGCTGGTGTCCTTCTGGTCCCAGTGCAGAGGAAAACCAAGCAGGCTCAGGGACAGAACCCACCCTGCAGAGCACAATGCAGGACGGAGCTGAGCTCTCACAATTACTGCGGCAGGCTGTGTCTGGGCCACCCCTGGGACTCTCTCTGTCCCATCCAAAATGGAGCTGTCCCTCATTCTGCAGAGATCAAAGGCTTCTGGCCCAGCCCTTGCGTTCATGAAGAGACTGAAAGGCGACCCCCATCGACTCTCATGACCCCCATTGACCCCCATTGATCACCATTGATCCCCATTGAATCCCCCTGCCCCCTATCGACTCCTGTTGACCCCCATTGACCCCCATTGATCCCCATTGATCCCCATTGACTCCCATTGACTCCCATTGCCCCCTATCGACTCTCGTTGACCCCCATTGACCCCCATTGATCCCTATTGATCCCCATTGACTTCCATTGACCCCCATTGACTTCCATTGCCCCTAATTGACCTCCATTGACTCCCATTGCCCCCTATCGACTCTCGCTGACCCCCATTGACCCCCATTGATCCCCATTGATCCCCATTGACTCCCATTGCCCCTAACTGACCTCCAGCCCCAGCTCTCAGGCTGCCCTCGTGTTCCTCTCCTGCCCACCCTCCACCCACCCCAGCTGACGAGGTGGAAAACACACCTGGGGAAAGGGGAGGGGGATTTTTCAAACATACCTGTTCAGACCTTGAACCTTCTCTGTGTGTCCCTCGGTACCTGCTGAGGTGCACGTAACAAGCATCTTCCTTGCTCAGGAATGAGCCAAAAACTCTGCGCTCTCAGTTCCCTCAAGATCGAGAGTGACCGAGGCGCAGGGAGACCCCTGGTCTCATCCCCTGCTGCGCCGACCTCAGCGCTGACGCTGCTTTGTGACACAACGGCAGAGGGTGATGTCACAATGGAAGAGGCTACGCCACGTTTGGAGGCAAAGTCCCACCTGGCAGGAGCGGGTCTCGCAGTCCTGTCTGCAAGGGACGTCTCCCCCATGAGGTGACGCTGCCTCGCATTGGTCCCCTGGGCCATCACTCTGCCCTGTTTGGGGCCCGCCCTTCCCTGAGAGCGGCCTCTGATTGGCCCCAGCTGGTCAGGCTGCTCAGATGCAGTTCACCTGAAGTGACGCTCTCTCTGATTGGTCACCCGGGCTGGCACTCTGCCCTGGTTTGAGCCACCCTTTCCCTGAGGTGATGCTGGCTCTGATTGGTCACTGGCTGCTCAGACTCCTGCACTGCAGTACCCGCCCCTCAACTGAGATCTGACCTCTGATTGGCTGCCTAGGCTGGCACTCTGCCTGGGCCTGCCCTTCCCTGAGGTGACGCTCTCTCTGATTGGCCACCTGTGCTGTCACTCTGTCTGGCTGTGTTACCTCTCCATGTGGTGGCCACAGCAGAGGAGGAGACGAGGGTGAGAGGCACCAAATTCATCCTCAGTGCCCCAGGAGTTTTTCCTGACCTCGTGCTGACCGTTGATGTCGGGCTGTGCACAATCAGCTTTTGTTACAATACGGCCAGCAACTTCTGCTTTGGTAGAAATGGTTTCAGAAGCTGATGGAGTAAAAAGATTCTCAACCTCACGGCTGAAGTCGGAACGAACCTTCCTGGACTAAAGCTGGAGGAGCAGTTGGAGCTTTCGAAACGTAACCTTCTATACTGGGCGGCAACCGCCTTTGTTGGCTTGGCCGGCTGCAGGAGGCACCGGCTGCTTCGTGCTGGTGCCTTTCGCTGACATTTGGCGCTATGACAGTGAGCGAGGCTGCAATGACTGCCATGTCCAGTGCTCCCCAAACGCACAGGGAAAGGCTGCAGATCTTAGAGTGCTGCGGATCCTTGACTTCCTGACACAGCCGTGTTGACAGGGAGGTCTCTTATGTAAACGTAGAAGCTGATACGTCTCTCTGGGTCATAGGGGGGAAAAGTGGGGGACGTGCCCCCCGCTGTGACCCTCATGTGCCCTCCAGGTTCCCCGTGTCCCCCCCTTCACACAGAGTTGATGGCTCCGACACGGTGCCAAGAACTGGTGTCACCTTGTTTGGTTCCCGTCCGCAACCGTTCCCACGGTGGCCTTGACCCTGTGGTGACCCTGACCCCGCGGTGGCCTTGACCCCGTGGTGACCCTGACCCCACGGTGGCCCTGACCCCGTGGTGACCCTGACGCCGCGGTGGCCCTGACCCCGTGGTGACCCTGACCCCGCGGTGGCCTTGACCCCACGGTGGCCCCGACTGTCCCTGTGGTGGCCCTGACCCCACAGTGACCCTGCTCACGTCCCCAGTGGCCACGGCCACCCCTGCGGTGACCCTGGTGGCCCTGGCTGTCCCCTGTGGTGTCCCCTGATGGTGACCGTCCCCGTGGTGGCCACGGCCATCTGGCTGTCCCAATGGTGGCCTCTGATGGCCCTTGATGGCCCCGTTGTCCCCTGGGGTTCCTCCAGTTTCGTTGGTTTGACGCACTCGACCCAAAGCTGGTTTGGCAGAATTTTGGGGGGACTTTGGGGGAGGGGAAAGTGGCCCCCCAAACCTGGAGGGGAGGGACCCCAAGATCCAGGGGGGAGGGGGGAAATTCTCCTTCCCCCCAAATGTGGGGGTCCCCAAGTGGCCAGTGGGTTGTGGGGTGTCCCCTCTGCCCTGGGATAAGGGAGGAACACCCCAAAACCTGGAGGGGGTCCGGACCCCGTGACCCCCCTGACCGGGAGCTTGAGGGGATCCCCAAAATATGTGTGTGTGTGTAAATCCTGGGGGGGTCCCCCAAAGTCTGAGGGGGGATCCCCAAAACTTGGGGGTTCCCCAGATCCCAAGGGAGGATCCCAACGCCCTGGGGGGGTCCCCTCAAACCATAGAGGGGATCCCCAAATTCGGGGGAGTTGCAGAGCCCAGAGAAGTCCCCAAAACTTGGGGAGAGTTCCCCAGATCCCTGGGGGGGATCCTGAAGCCCTGGGGGGGTGTCCCCAAAATATGGGGGGGGGGGGGGGAGGGCTAAATACTGGGGAGTTCCCAAATTGAACAGGTGTCCCCAGACTTTGGGGGGGTCCCCAAAACTTGGGGGAGGGTCCCCAGATCCCGCAGGGGTCCCCAAGCCCTGAGCAGGGGGTGTCCTTGTCTCTTTGCCCCCCCCTCCATTTTTGGGGTTCATTCCTGGGGGTCCCCCCATCCCTCTGTACAGCACAGAGAGGCGTCCCCAAGCTGGGGGGGCGCTTGTGCTTGTGGGGGGGGCCCACAGGGGTGGGGGGACCCTTGGGAGGGTTTTTTTGGGGCGGGAGGCCCCCACCATTCCTCAGTTTCCACAGGTGGGGGGGCTGGTCCATTTACATCTATATTACGAGGAAAATGTGTCTCTTTTTGGGGGGGAATGTGAGGGGTTTTGGCAACAAAAGTGTCAGCCCGGGGCGGTCCCCACTTTGGGGGGGGGCCCCTCAGTTTTGGGGGGGTCAGCCCCACACCCCCACCCCCTCGCCCCGGCTCAGTGCTGCCAATGATACAGGGGCCCCCCCTCAAAATGGGGCCGTGTCCTCCCCACCCCCACATGTCCAGGTGGGGGGCACAAGGAGCCCCCACCCCCCCAGGTCCAGTGCTTTTGGGGGGCACAAGGACCCTCATGTCGACACGGGGTGGGGGGGCACGAGGGGCCCATGTCCAGCTGGGGGGGCACAGAGGGGCCCTCGTGCGAGGCTGCGTCCTCGTGCAAGGCCGGGTCTTTGCCTCAGGCTGGATCCTCGTGCAAGGCCCGGTCCACGTGCAAGGCCGGGTCCTCGTGTGCGGGGAGGACGGCGTGCGAGGCTGAGGCCCCGTGCAGAGCGAGGTCCCCGTGTGAGAACGGCCCCGCGCGCAAGTCCGAGCCCTCGTGCGAGCCCGGGCCCTGAGCGAGGCCCCATCCCCGCAGGCCCGGACCCTTCTGAGGCCGCTCCCCTCCCCGGGCGGGTCCGTCGTGCAAACCCTCGTGCGAGGGGGTCACAGGTGGTCACCAGCTGCATCTGCCCGTCGGGCTCGGCCCCCCCGGCCCCTCCCGCCCCCCCCGCCCTCGGCCCCCCCGCAGGCTGCAGCTGTTGAGGGAAAGCGGCTCTGGGGGGTCGCGGAGGCCGCCCGGGGGGGCTCTGCGGGGAGGGGGGTCAGTTGGGGAAATGGGGGGGAGGGAACGAAGTGGGGGGAGCAAGGGGACCCGGGGGACACAAGATGGGGGAGCACAAGAGTGGGGGGACACAAAGGAACTAGGGGGACACAAGGGGTGGCACAAGATGGGGGAGAAACACGGTGACTGGGGGGGGGGGGGGCGGGGCTAAACGAGGGGGTACAAGAGAGGGAATGAAGTGGGGGGAGCAAGGAGACCCAGGGGCACAACAGGGGGAGCACAAGATTCAGGGGGGCACAAGGAGACTGGGGGAGCTCATGGAATTAGGGGGCACAAGTGGGGGGCTTATAAGAGGGGGGGGGCACAATATGAGGGGCACAAAGGGACTGGGGGACACAAGGGGGGGCACAAGGAGACTGGGGGAGGCTACGGGGGGGCACAAGGAAAGGAATGAAGTGGGGGGTACGAGGGCAGACGGGGACACAAGATTTGATGGTTCTGTGATTCTTGATCAATTTGATTCTTCTGTGATTCTTCGATTCTTTGATTCTGTGATTCTGCGATTCTATCATTACATGATTCTATGTTTCTGCAATTCTAGAATTCTTTGATTCTTTGAGTCTTTGATTCTATAATTCTGTGATTCTATGATTCTATGTTTCTGTGATTTGATTATTCTGTGATTATTTGATTTTTTTATTCTTTGATGTTTTTATTCTTTGACTTTTTGATTCTATAATTTATTGATTCTATAATTTATTGATTCTAGGAAATTATGATTCTTTGATTCTAAGACTCTACGATTCTTTGATTGATTCTACGATTCTTTGATTCTACGATTCTTTGATTTTTTTGATTCTACAGTTATTTCATTCTATGACTCTGTGATATGGGTTTTGGGTTTTTTTTTTGCTTCTGTGATTCTATGATTCTACAATCCTGTGTTTCTGTAATTCCATGATTCTGTTATTCCCTGATTCTATGATTATGTGATTCTACGATTCTTTGATTCTGGGATATTATGATGCCTTGATTCCCTGATTCTTCAATTCAAGATTCTATGACTCCAAGGTTCTACGATTCCTTTATTCCGCGATTCTACGACTCTTTGATTCTTTCCTTTGAGCCCAGAGCAGTTTGGAGCCTCCAACCCTCCTGGAGCCCCCGTGTGTCACCTGCTCCATCCTCGGCTTGGCTGGAGATCCCCAGCGGTCCCCTGTGGGGTGACAATGGGGCCCTTTGTCACCTCACTGGTGACACCGCCTGTGGTCACCACGGCGCCGGGCCCGGCTGCACTTTGTGGCAGGACGGCGACGGGACCAGCGCGAGCCCGGAGCGCAGCCCACGGCTCTTTAGAGTCACAGACTCGTTTGGGTTGGACGAGACCTTCGGATTGAGTCCAACCACAACCCGACTCGAGCTGCCGGTGGCAGATTCGTGTGCGGAGCTCCCGAGCTCATCCCGCGTCTTTTTGTGGCGAGGAGCTCCCGAGCTCATTTCACATGTTTTTGTGGCGAGGAGCTCTTGATCTCAATTCACGCCTCTTCGTGGCGAGGATCTCCCAGGACCATCCCACATCTTTCCGTGGCGAGGAGCTCCCGAGTGCGTCTCAAGTCGTTCCTTTATGACAAAGCTTTTCCTTTTCACCAAAGGTTCCCCATGAGATGGAGCAGAGACCCCCCAGCCGCCCCGGGTGGCCTGGGAGGAGGCGAATGTTCCCCAGGCCATCAGACCCCGACGGCAGCGCGACGAGGTGACCAGGTTCCGGCTGCTGCCGCGTGAGTGAGGGGACAGAGGGGACAGCGGGGACAGAGGGGACACGGCTCCTGCCCAGAGGCCGCGGGGCCAGCAGGACACGGCTTCTCCACAGCCCTCCCTGCTGTCCATTACCAGACACCAGCTGGTTACCGGTGTACGAGTTCCGGAGAGACAACTTGGACTTCATTGTGAAGTTCATCGAGAGCCCGGCAAACAGCGTGGAGGAGAAGCTGAGGTTCCTCGACAACGTCTGCGAGCTGTGCAACTTCAGCAAGAACGACACCACGCCAAAGGGCCTGGAGACCTTCTGCCGCTCCTATGAGCTGCTGGAAAACGTCACGGTGAGGGGACACCTGGTGTGTTTGGGGAAGGGACTCAGGGCCCCCCAGCACCGGTACCTCAAAGCACAATATGGCACTAAACTCACTTCAAAACAAACACCAAATGGCGTCCCCAGGGGCACCAGAATCACCTCAGGGCTCAACATGGCACCAAATTCACCTCAGGGCTCAACATGGGGGAAACAAAATCACTTCAGGGCTCAAAATGGCGCCAGAATCACCTCAGGGCTCAACTGGCGGCCCCAGGGGTGTTGGGATCACCTCACGCCAAGAAAACCCTGAGGAGCTGGAGCGAGCTGAGAGGAGGGAACGGAGCTGGTGAGGGGCTGGAGAAGGAGGGTGAGGGTGGAAATTGGGGGTGATTTCTTCCCCAAAGGGCTGTGGGGCGCTGGAACAGGCTGCCCAGGGCAGTGCTGGAGTCACCATCCCTGGAGGGTGAACAGACGGGGTTCTTGGGGACGTTTTAGTGCCGGGGTTGGGTTAATGGACTCGATGACCTTGAGGGGCTTTTCCACCCAAAACAGTTGTCTAATTGGTCGATTTTGGGCATTCCCGCACAGCCGCTCTCTCCTGGGCTCGGGGGGACACTGGGGGTGTCTCTGCAGACATGGGGGTTCAATTCGGCTCCATTTCTCTCCCTCCAGCCCTCGGGATCCTGGAGCGGGACCCCGACCCCTCCACCCGTGCCCTGGCAGTTCAGACCATGCTCCTCCTCACCACCAGGACGAATCAGCCAAGACAGCGGCCGACCCTGCGGTCCCTCTGCTGCTGGCGCCACTAAGCCCGGCTTAAGTGCAGCTTTTCTCACCGAAACACCTGCATTTTCTGACAATAACTCTGGAAAAGGAGCCCGATCCATGGCGTCCTTCAGCCCTGAGGTGACGGCGGCGTTTCCGGCCTCTCCCGACACCGTTTTTCTGGGAAATCCCCCAGATCCTCAAGCTCAGGGACGTGAAGTCAGGATTTTTGTGCTTGCGTCTCGTTTGCTTTTTGCTTTTTTGGGGGTGTTTTGATCGTGCAGATGGTGTTGACGCTCTCCTCTGAGCAGGGCCGGCACAGACGCCTTTTCACTTTTTTTAAATAAATTGTGTCAGATCAAGATTCTCCCACTGGAACCAACAGACGCGGATGCATTGTGGGGAAGATCCCAATTAAGGAAATTCACGCTGATAAAAATGCCCAGTTTATCCCCATTAAGCGGCAGCGAAACCCCCGAAACTCCCCCGGGGAGTTCATCCCAGTTTGAGAAACAAAAACAGGGCAAAATGGGGATTTTGCTGCAAACGCGAGAACTTGAGCATCCGAGTGTTTCATCCGGGGGTCGCTCGGGGGGAATAAAACGCTCGAGGCCCAAAGGGATTCTGTGGTAAATCAGCGTCAGGTGTTTTGATTTCGGGTGTCGGGGGAACGGTTGGGTCTTTTCCAACCCAAATTATTCGGGGATTCTAAAACAGGAGGGAACTGGGGGTAAATTGTGGCGCAGGGAGGGAAAAGTGGGAGACGTGTCCCCCCCGTGATCCTCATGTCCCCTCCAGGTCCCCTGTGTTCCCCCAGCCACTGCCTGCAGACGGTGTAATGATGTTGTTGGGCTTTGTGGGTGGGTTGTGCATTAGAGAGGGACTTTTGTGGTTTGTTGTATTTCATGGTTTTTTTCTGTACATAGTTTTGTTTCTTTGTGTGTTTGTTTGTTTTGGTAAATATATTGATTTATGTTTTTTCAGACCTGTGCTCTCTGTCATTTTCTTGTATCTGCAGAGCTGAGGGGTGAGGATGGCTGCCGGGCATGACGGGATGGTTGGGAAGAACCGCTCAAGGCTGCATGGAAGTAGAACTGGTTGGGATTAAAAATGCGGTGGAGGGGGTAGAGTAGTACCTCCATAACCACCACTGAGGGGTGTCATCCCCATCCCTGCTGTGCAGCCAAACCAGAGTGCCCATGCACCCAGGTGTGATGTCACGGCCCGTGTTCCATCCGCAGCGCTGGTGCCCGGCAACGACCACAACAGAGAGAATCCCACCAGCACTGTGCAAAGCCCATCCTGTCTTCCCTTTTCGCTTTCTTACCGCTTGTCCTGTTCCCAGTCCAGCCCTTGTATCCCATTCCCCGTGCCTTGGCTGCAAAATCCAACCTTCTCACCTGCTCCCACCAACTCAGTCCCGTCTTTCCCTTCCCACTTTTTATTGTTATGAAGGTCTTGAAGAAGAGGAAAACTGCGCTGCTGGAGGTATGGCCCCCACTGCCTGGGGGGATGGCGTGGCATGGGACCCCACTCTGGGGAGCTCAGGGCCAGGAGCTCAGCTCGTCCTCTCCACCCACCCCTGCGAGGCCATGGGCTGGGAGGAGCCCTTCTGGGCTGCTCGTCCCCTGCTGAAATTGAGCATCCCTGCCTGGGGGACACGTCCCCATGGGAGCCCAGGGCACCCCGGGCTCGTGTCAGAGGGATGCTCAGCGGGAGCAGCTGGTGCTGCCCGGAGCCTGAGCCCGTGCCTCCTCTGCCCCTTTCCAGGCTGGAGCCAGGGCAGCCCAGCCCTGCCCGGGGAGCAGCGCAGAGGCAAAAACCCCACCTGTGCAAGGTAAGGAACTTCTGGGTCCCGAGGCAGGTGTGGGGCTGGGGTCTGTGCCTGGGGCGCCCCACAGGGCAGGGACATGGCTGCTCACCCCTGCCCTCTCTGCTCCCGCACATCTGCAAGATCATGTCACTCCCAAAGCTGCTGAAGGGCACAAAGCACAGGATCCACTGGCTGCAGGTGCTGGCCCGTGGGTGCTGGTGGCCCAGGAGCTGCCCAAACTCCAGGCAGCTCCTGCTGGGGACGTACCATGGGGTCCTGTCACACCACAGCTCTCCCTGGGCAGTGAGAGGGGTCAGGGGTGCTGAGACCCCCATCCCACAGGTGCGCTGGGCTGGTGAGGGCAGGACCAATGCACTTTTCTGCTTGTATTTTGGCTTAGGATACACCAGCTCTTGCTGCGGAGCTGCATGTCCGGCTGCTGGGATCAAGGAAGGAGAGATGGAGGAGAAGATGGACGTAGATGTGATGGTGGAAGAAGAGATGGAGGTTGATGTGATGGTGGAGGAAGAGATGATGGATGTGGACGAAGGGACAGAGGAAGACATGGAGGTAGATGCAGAGATCGAGGAGGCAATGGATGTGGATGCTTAGCTGAAGATCACAGATGGACGTACCAGCAGCCGGATAGGAACATGCTCCCCAGCCACTGCCTGCAGCCGCTGCAGTAATGTTGGTGGGTGGGTTATACAGTAGACAGGAGTTTTAGGGATTTTTGTATTTATCTGTAGTTGTTTTTTCTGTACATAGTTTTGTTTCTTTGAGTTCTTGTTTGTTTTGGTAAATATATTGATTTATGTTTTTTCTGACCTGTGCTCTGTCATTTTCTTGTATCTGCAGAGCTGTGGTTTCCGCTCGCTCTGGGTTCCTGGGGCTGGGGGTGGCTGGGGGTGCTGGCACGGCCACCCCGGGGACAGGGGGTCCCTGTGCGCAGAGGGGTCCCACTTGCAGAGACATGGCACTGGGCACCAGTGGGGTTGGTTCATGAGTTGCTGGAGAGCGGTGTCCCCAACAGCAAAGCTGCCACCAGCAACGAGTGAGCCATGAGAGCCTTGGGAACGGCTTGTGCCAGGATCAGGGAGAAGGTTTTGCAGCTGTAGGTGCTGCTGTTCAAGGCTCTGAACCTACACATGTGCAGGGCTTTGGAGATGTTCCCCACCAGGCTGGTGTCAGGACCGGGGTTGCTCCCAGCTGGCAGAAGTGTCTGGGCTGGAGCCAGGGGGAGCTGCTCCTCTCCTCTGGACGCATGCAAGGACATTCAAGTCCTTCTCAAATGGTGGGGCCCAGCCCGACACACAGTGCTCCAGGTGAGGCTGCACCAAGCCTGGACCCAGTGGGACAATCCCTTCTCTTGGCTGGCTGGTCGGGCTGTGTTTGACGTCCCCAAGACGCCGTTTGCCCTCTCCGAGCCAGGCACACTGCTGGCTCCTGAGCCGCTGCCCCCCAGCACCCCAGATCCCTTTCTGCAGGGCTGCTCTCCAGCCGCTCCTCTCCCCGTTTAGACTTGTGCAGCTGTTGCCCCCTCCCAGGGGCAGAACCGGCATTTGGGCTTGTTACACATCAACCCATTCGTCATTGCCCAATGCTCCAGTCTGTCCAGATGCCTCTGCAGGGCCTCTCGTCTCCTGAGAAACTCAACACGGAATCACAGACTGGTTGGGGTTGGGAAGGACGTCTAGAGATCACCTAGTCCAACCCACCTGCTAGACCGGGTTCACCAGAGCAGATGGCACAGAATGGCATCTACGTGTGTTCTGAGTGTTTCCAGAGGAGGAGACTCTCCATCCTCTCTAGGCAGCCTGTTCCAGGGCTCTGGCACCCCCACAGTAAAGAAGTTTCTCCTCCTGTCGAGACAGAACCTCCTGTGTGTCATTCTGTGCCCGTTGTCTCTCACCCTGTCATTGGGCACCACTGAAAAGAGTCGGGCCCATCGTCTTCACACCCACCCTGGCGATATTTAGCAGCATAAACACGATCTCCTGTCAGCTTCTCTTCTCCAGGCCAAACAGACCCAGTTCTCTCAGTGTCCTGGTTTTGTTAAAAACAAGTTTCTCTTTTAGTGATTTTGCCTGTCAGCTAAAGCCTTCACATTAGCTGCATTTTCCTGGAGAACCAGACCCATGTTTTGGTAAACCTAGCAATGGAATGCAAACTTATTGATAAGCATGGATGGACATCTCGTGAGAGGGGCGACGAGAAACCGGTGACCACGAAACTGACCAACTGTGTATAACATTCCATTCACGTGAATACTTCATGTAAAAGGGGGAGATCACGAGGATCTCGTCCCTTTTGCCCTTTTGCCTTTGCTTTTTTCCCTTCTGCTCTGGCCGACATTAGGAGAGGACCTTGCTGGTCGTCCCTGCGAACTGAGGCCAGTGACAGACTGAATCCAGCTCCGGTTGGCTGCAGAGTCCAATCCAAACTTTGGTTGCCGGCTCTGCAGTTGCTGAGACTTTCAAGACTGGTTCTGTATATTTTGTATTATTTTCTCTATTCTTATTAGTAGCATTAGTAAAACATAGTTAATTTTTCCAACTCTATTCTCTCTGTCCTTCTTTCACACCCGATCGCCTGTCTGTAGTAGGAAGGGGAGAGAGGGAGGGGCAAAAAGGGGGAAGTGGGGGGGGAGAGGGGGTTAACAATACATCTGCCAGGGTTTTATTGTCACCCCGCAATTTTAACCCTCGACAGATACAGTATCTAGGATGCTGTATCTAGGATGCTGTATCTAGGATGCTGTATCTGGGATACTGTATCTGGATGCTCTATTTGGGATACTGTATCTGGGATACTGTATGTAGGATGCTGCATCTGAGATGCTGTATACAGTATGCTGAATCTGGGCTTCTGTATCAAGGATGCTGTATCTGGGATGCAGTATCTGGGACGCAGTATCTGGGATGCTGTATCTTGGATGCTGTACCTAGGATGATGTATCTAGGATACATCCGGGATGCTGTATCTTGGATGCTTTACCTAGGATGCTGTATCTTGGATGATGTATATGGGATGCTGTTATCTGGGATGCTGTATCTAGGTTGCTGTATCTGGGATGCTGTATCTGGGATGCTGTATCTCGGATGCTGTATCTAGGATGCCGTAATACGAATATTATGTCTCGGATACTGTATCTGGGATTCTGGATCTAGGATGCTGTATCTAGGATACTGTATCTAAGATGGTGTATATGGGATGCTCTATCTGGGGTGCTGTATTGAGGATGCTGTATCTTAGATGCTGTATCTCGGATGCTGTATCTCGGATACTCTATCTAGGATGCTGTATCTGGGATGCTGTATCTAGGATGCTGTATCTTAGATGCTGTATCTAGGATGCTATATCTAGGGTGATGTACTTCGTATGCTGTATCTGGGATGCTGTATCTTGGATGTTGTATCTGGGATGCTGTATCCAGGATGCTGTATCTGGGATGCTGTATCTGGGATGCTGTGTCCGGGATGCTGTATACGGGATGCTGTATCTGGGATGCTGTGTCCGGGATGCTGTACCTAGGATGCTGTATCTGGGATGCTGTATCTGGGATACTGTATGTAGGATGATCTATCTAGGAGGCTGTATCTGGGATGCTGTATTGAGGATGCTGTATCTGGGATGCTGTATCTGGAATGCTGTATCTGGGATGCAGTATCTAGGATGCTGTATCAAGGATGCTATATCTAGGATGATGTACCTTGTATGCTGTATCTGGGATGCTGTATCTGGATTCTCTGTTTGGGATACCGTATCTGGGATGCTGTATCTTGGATGCTCTATCCAGGATGCTGCATCTCAAATGCTGTATGTGGGATGCTGTATCTAGGATGCTGTATCTAGGATACAGTATCTGGGATACTGTATCTGGGATACTGTATCTAGGATACTGTATCTAGGATGCTGTATCTGGGATACTGTATCTAGAATGTTGTATCTGGGATGCTGTATCTGGGATGCTGTGTCAGGAATACTCTGTCTAGAATACTGTATCTGGGATTCTGTGCCTAGTATACTGTATCTGGGATACTGTATCTAGGATGCTGTACCTTGGATTCTGTACCTAGGATGCTGTGTCTAGGATGCTGTATCTAGGATGCTGTATCTTGGATGCTTTACCTAGGATGCTGTATCCAGGAGTGTGTATCTGGGATGCTGCATCTGGGATGCTGTATGAGGATGCTGTATCTGGGATGCTGTATCTCAGATACTATATCTAGGATGCTGTATCTGGGATGCTGTATCTAGGATGGTGTATGTAGGATGCTGTATCTTAGATTCTGTATCTAGCATGCTATATCTAGGATGAAGTACTTAGTATGCTGTATCCGGGATGCTGTATCTAGGATGCTCTATCTGGGATGCTGTATCTGGGATACTGTATCTAGGATGCTGTATCTGGGATGCTGTATCTGGGATGCTGTATCTAGGATGCTGTATATGGGATGCTGTATCTCAGATGCTGTATCTAGGATGATGTATCTAGGAGGATGTATCAGGGATGCTGTATCTTGGATGCTCTATCTGGGATGCTGTATCTGGGATGGTGTATCTGGGATGCTGTATCTGGGATACTGTATCTGGGATGCTATATCTAGAATGCTGTATCTGGTATGCTGTATCCCTGATGCTGTATCTAGGATGCTGTATTTGGGATGTAGTATCTTGGATGCTGTATACGGGATGGTGTATCTAGGATGCTGTATCTGGGATGCTGTATCTAGGATGCTGTATCTAGGATGCTGTACCTAGGATGATGTATCTAGGATGCTGTATCTGGGATGCTGTATCTTGGATGCTGCATAGCAGATACTGTATCTAGGATGATGTATACGGGATGCTGTATCCGGGATGATGTATCTGGGATGCTGTATCTTGGATGCTGTATCTCGGCTGCTGTATCTGGGATACTGTCTCTGGAACACTGTATGTGGGATACTGTATCTGGAATACTGTATGTGGGATACTGTATCAAGGATGCTGTATCTGGGATGCTGTATCTGGGATACTGTATCTAGGATGCTGTATCAGGGATGCTGTATCTGGGATGCTGTATCTCAGATGTTGTATCTAGGATACTGTGTTTAGGATGCTGTATCTCGGATGCTATATCTAGGATGATGTACCTAGTGTGCTGTATCTGGGATGCTGTATCAAGGATGTGCATCTGTGATGCTGTATCTGGATGCTTATTTGGGATACTGTACCTCGGATGCTGTATCTGGGATGCTGTATCTTGGATGCTGTATCTAGTATGCTGTGTCTGGGATGCTGTATCTAGGATGCTGTATCTGGGATGCTGTATCTAGGATGCTGTATCTGGAATGTTGTATCTGGGATTCCGTATCTGGGATGCTGACTCTAGGATGCTGTATCTGGGAAACTGTATCTAGGATGCTGTATCTGGGATGCTGTATCTGGGGTACTGTATCTAGGATACTGTACCTGGGATGCTGTATCTGGGATGCTGTATCTAGGATGATGTATCTAGGATGCTGTATCTGGAATGTTGTATCTGGGATACTGTATCTTGGATATTGTATCTAGGATGCTGTATCTAGGATGCTGAGATACAGCTACCTAGATACAGGATCCCAGATACAGTAAACAAGATGCAGTATCCCAGCCACAATATTCCAGAGACAGCATCCTAGATACATCATCCTAGATACAGCATCCCAGATACAGCATCCCAGGTACAGTATCCTAGATACAGCATCGAAGATACAGCATCCCAGATACAGCATGCTAGATACAGCATCCCAGACACAGGATCCTAGATACAGCAACTTACTTACAACATACCAGATACAGCATCCTAGATACATCATCCTCTATATGGGATACTGTATCTGGGATGCTGTATCCAAGATACTGTATCTGGGATACTGTATCTGGGATGCTGTATGTAGGATGCTGTATGTAGGATGCTGTATCTGGGATGCTGTATCTCAGATGTTGTATCTAGGATACTGTGTTTAGGATGCTGTATCTCGGATGCTATATCTAGCATGATGTACCTAGTGTGCTGTATCTGGGATGCTGTATCAAGGATGTGCATCTGTGATGCTGTATCTGGATGCTTATTTGGGATACTGTACCTCGGATGCTCTATCTGGGATGCTGTATCTGGGATGCTGTATCTTGGATGCTGTATCTAGTATGCTGTATCTGGGATGCTGTATCTAGGATACTGTATCTGGGATGCTGTATCTGGGATGCTGTATCTAGGATGCTGTATCTGGAATGTTGTATCTGGGATTCCGTATCTGGGATGCTGTATCTGGGATGCTGTATTCAGGATCCTAGATCCAGCAACTTACTTACAACATACCAGATACAGCATCCTAGATACATCATCCTCTATATGGGATACTTTATCTGGGATGCTGTATCCAAGATACTGTATCTAGGATACTGTATCTGCGATGCTGTATCTAGGATGATGTACCTATTACGCTCTATCTGGGATGCTGTATCTAGGATGCTGTATCTGGGGTGCTGTATCTGTGATGCTGTATCGAGGATGCTTTATCTAGTATGCTGTATCTAGGATGCTGTATCTGGGATGCTGTATCTGGGATGCTGTATCCGGGATGCTGTATCTCGGCTGCTATATTTGTGATGCTGTATTTCGGCTGCTGTATGAGATGCCACCATGGCCACCAGCCGTGTGCTTGGAGGTGACCACCACGGCCACCAGGCATGTGCTTTCAGGTTGTCACCATTGCCACCAGTCACCCATGGCCATGAGCTGCCACCATGGCCACCAGCCATATGCTTGCAGGTAACTACCATGGCCACCAGCCACCAATGGTCCTGAGTTGCCAGCAATGCTCATGAGTTGCCACCATGGCCACCAGCACCAGACGTGTGGCTGCAGGTCATGACCATGGCCACCAGAACTGCTCAAGTAGGAGTAGTAACATTTATACAGTTCTAAAATTACATTCGGTCCTTTGAAGGCAACTGTGAGGCTGATGTGGCCCCTGGTGAAATGAGTTTGATAGCCCTGCTTTAGCCCATCGATCCAGCTGGTCCAGATCCCTCTGTATATATGTTTATTTGTATACATTTTATATAGATATGTATAAAACCAGAGAAATTAAATATACATAACCATTGTAATGTACATATAAAATGGATAACACCTTCTCCAATAAGACATAATGGAATGAAGAAGTAGATTTTAATGAGAGTAGAAAGAAAAGTACAAGGATGGGTCCACATTCCCCACTTTATCAGGTGCAGAAGCACCCACAGATGTGTGGGGTGGAGGAACTTCCAGAAGGTGGGGAGCACACAGGCAAGCTGGATCATGCCCAAGGGCCAAGATCCCCCAAGGGGACCACCAATGGACCCTCAGCGCAAATCCTTTAACATACAAAGAAAAGCCCAGTCCTGTGAGCTGGACTGGAAGGTCCCCACATCCAAGCCCAGCCCAGCAGGACAGGCCTTGCAGGATTACTGGGTCAGACTTTGAGCTCCTCTCGATGCTGCGAGACACAGAGAAACTGTCTGTGAACATGGGAAACCAGGAGAAAATGCCAGCTTCAGAAAAACATGTGCACGGGGACAGTATGGAAAAGACCCAAAGGGGATCTCAAAATAAACCACGTGAAGCAGAGGAACTTGTCAATGAACTGATGGCCCACAAACTGGATTTTGAGGTGCCAGAGGAAGGGTGGTGGGGAACTGCCTTTCCCCATGGTTGTAGAGCTGCTTGTAAGGGCACTGTGGGGTGCAGGCTGGTGATAAATAGGTTTCCTTGTCCTTAGTATCTCAAAGGGGATCTCAAAATAGACCACGTGAAGCAGAGGAACTCACCAATGAACCCTGAACCACGAATTGGATGTTAAGGTGCCAAACAGAGGCACCCCCCTGGTTGTGGGGGTCTCCCAGCTGCCTGTAAGGCCAATGAGGGGGTGCAGGCTGGTGATAAACAGGTTTCATTGTGTGACAACCTTGAAGTGCTCCCCCCATCCTTAGCAGAACAAAGACCTTGTTATGCCTTAAACGTCTGGGTTTTGTTGGTTTGGGAGGAAGAGATAGATGACACCTCATCTTTCCCGAAGTTTTATGGCCATGGAGGCAGAAGATAAGGACAATTAACAGTGTTGCTGTGAAAGGCCTCATGGTCTAATGGGGATGATAGAGATGAACCATCTGTCTGACAACCAACTACCAGAAGAAACCACGAGCCATCCATAGAGACCCATAGGGACCCATAGGGACCCATAGAGACCATAGAGACCCATGGAGACCATAGAGACCCATAGAGATTCATAGAGACCCATAGAGACCCATAGAGTCATCCCGGGACCAATGTACCCACAGGGTGGTGATATCTGTGATCTCTCTCTCCCCCTTTCTCTTTCTGATATCTTAGTTTTCCTCTTCTCTCTCTCTCTCTTCCTTCTTCCCTCTTCATCCCATCTGTTGAGTCAGAATTAACTCATCCCTCATCCCATCTGTTGGGACGGGACACGTTGTCCTTAGGCTCATAACCTGATTGAATGTTCTCAACTGCTCTGGCTGAGTGAGGGGAGAAGTCAGGAGTGCTGGGACCTGCCCTGGTCCACCTGAGCCACACCAGCCAAACCAGTGTGTGCGTGTGTCATGGCAAGTGCTGGGGAAGGGCTGGTGGTGGATGTCAATGTCTGAAGACTGTAGGACCTGAGCAGGGTGCACACGGTGTGGAACAAGGGCTGGAGATGGTACTGGCTGGGATGGAGCTGATTTTCCTCTTCACAACCCCTGCTGATGGTGCCCAGAACAGCTCTGACAACACTGACGTTGTAGCAGCTGCTGAGCAGCACTGGCTCAGCCTCAAGGCCTTCGCTGTTTCTCACGCTGCCCTAACAGTGTGGAGGCTGGAGGTGACAAGAGGCTGGAGGGGACAAAGCCAGGAGAGCTGACCCCAACTGACCAAAGGGATATTCCACACCATATGATGTCAGGGTCAGCAATACAACTGAGGAGGCAGGTGGGTTCTTCAAAACATCCTTTGCTCAGAGACAGGCTGGGCATATGTATCTCCTGCTGTCAGTAACTATTTCTCCACTTATTAAATGGTCTTTATCTTGACCCATGAGGTTTTCTTTCTTGCTTCTGCCCTTCCAGTTCCTGCCCAATCCCACTGGTGGGGTGTGAGCAAGTGATTGGGTGGGTGCTGCCACATGGGGTCACCCCAACATGTGCACAGAGCAAACAGGTTGTGCTGGTGAGGTCCCTGGGGTCTCAGTAGAGTCTTGTATCTGGGCAGGAACAACCCCAGTTTCCAATCTAAGTTGGGGAATGACCTATTAGAGAGCAGCGTAGGGGAAAGGGACCTGGGGGTCCTGGGGACAGCAGGGTGACCATGAGCCAGCACTGGGTCCTTGTGTCCAGGAAGCCAATGGGACCTGGGATGGGTTAGAAGGGGGTGGTCAGTAGGTCAGAGAGGTTCTCCTGCCCCTCTACTCTGCCCTTTAATAAAGGGTTTAGTTCAGTTACTATCAGGATATGCTTGGGGATCATATACATATATATGATATATACAGCCATATCACCCTGAGAATGGCTGATCTGGGAAGCTAAGCAGGGTCGGGCCCGGTTAGTACTTGGATGGGAGACCTTGTAGCCAGGAAGCCAATGGTGCCTGGCGGGGATTAGAAGGGAGTGGTCAGTAGGTCAGAGAGGTTCACCTGTCCCTCTAGTCTGCCCTTGAAAAAAGGGTTAGTTTGGATACTACCAGAATATACTTGAGGAAAAAAAAAAAAATATCTATATATATAATATATGCAGCCACATCACCCTGAGAACACCCCATCTCATCTGCTCTGGGAAGCTAAGCAGGGTCAGGCCCGGTCAGTGCTTGGATGGGAGACCATAGATATATACACAGCCATAGCACCCTGAGAACGCCCCATCTCGCCTGATCTGTGAAGCTACGCAGAGTTGGGCCCCATCAGTGCTTGGATGGGAGACCATAAAGACCAATGGTACCTGGGGTGGGTTAGAAGGGGATGGTCAGTAGGTCAGAGAGGTTCTCCTGCCCCTATCCTCTGCCCTGGTGAGACCCCATCTGGAATACTGTGTCCAGTTGTGGCCCCTGCGTTCCAGCAGGACAGGGAACTGCTGGAGAGAGTCCAGCGCAGCCACCAAGATGCTGAAGGGAGTGGAGCATCTCCCGTGTGAGGAAAGGCTGAGGGAGCTGGGGCTCTGGAGGTGGACAAGAGGAGACTGAGGGGTGACTCATTCATGGGGATCAACATGGAAAGGGGAGTGTCAGGAGGATGGATCCAGGCTCTTCTGGGTGACAACCAATGGTAGCACAAGGGGCAGTGATGTTGCTCCTGGCTGAACGGCTGATAGGCCAGGACCAGGTGCACGTCCTTAGAGGGGCTGGTGAGGTCACTGTCAGAGTAACCAATGAGCACACAGCGGTGGCAGTAGAGGGTGTGAGGTCACTGTCAGTGTAACCAATGAGCACACAGCAGTGGCAGTAGAGGGTGTGAGGTCACTGTCAGTGTAACCAATGAGCACACAGCAGTGGCAGTAGGAGCAGCAGTGCTCACGTCACTGGTGACACCCCATGGCCATGGAGCTCGGTGCCGACCGTCCATGTGCTGTCACAGGGTCCCCGGCAGGTACAGGAGCTGCCCAGCCCCGCGCCTGCGAGGCCGGAGGAGCAGCCCCTGCAGCCCTGGCTGCAGCCGTCGGGCTGGGGGTGTCTCGGGGGCACCGCAGGGATGTGCCGGGCACGGCGCCAGGAGGAAACCACAGACTTCCTGCCCGGGCGCCGCGGGGGGAGCGCGGGGGCTGTGGTTTGTGCACCTGCAGGCTGCAGCTCTGATCCACCCGTGGGGAATAACGGCCCCTCGGTGACTCGCTGACAGTCAGGGACACGTCTGAGCCTCTGGGCTGCACGTCTGCTGCCAGGACAGGGACGTGTCCCAGCTCCAGCTCCTGTGAGGGACCTTCCGCGGGTTCTCCAGGGAGCGGCGGGTGAGCCAGCGCTCCTGGGATGGGGCTCTGCCCTGGGCTAAGGCCCTTTCCCAGCTGCTGCTCCCCGCACAGCGGGCTCTGTCACAGGGGCTGTTTCCTTCCCTTCCTGACACAGCCCCGGTGCAGTCCCAGCCCCCTGGGTCTTATGGCACCGGGGTGACTGGACACTCTCACCTCGGGCTCTTGGATGTGCCTGTCGCAGCACATGCTCAGTGCTCCTGGTCCACACTCAGAGCTCAAGGGGTGAAAAACTGTTTCCCCCACTACAACCAGCCCTGTCCTGTGATGTTCTACCATTGCAGTGCTGTGACACCTGCAGCGGAGCCGTCCCTCATATATGGTCATGAACGGCGCTGGAGAAGTTCATTGGAGGACTGGGCCGTGTCGGAGGGGAGATAGCTCCCGATAATGTCTAAAAAGGTGCTGCTGCTTCGATTGGCTCCTCCTGTAACTGGGGGCATCTGCAGAGATATATTGCCCTCCTGTCATCATTGGTCCCACGAGTCCCTGGAGCTGTGGCAGGGAGTGCGGCACAGAGGGCTGTGCCATCAGGGCAGGAGGCTCAGGATGGGCACAGAGGGACTCGTGTCCCCTCAGACGCTGTGGCTGCTCCTCTGGGTACAGCTGTGCAGGGCTAAGTGCTGACTCATTGTCCCACCGCCCAGGGCCAGCGGGTACCAGTGTGGTCATGGGTCTGGGAATGGGGTTCCTTTGCAGCTGCTGTTGAGACAGGGGGCAGAAGGTTCTCAGATCCACGGAGCCTGTGCCTTTCCCTGTGCCTGTCTGGGTGGGAGACAGTATCTCCTTTTCCGGGGCTCCAGTGTTCTGTGCCTGGCTGAATTCACAGCCCCCTGTCCTGGGGTACCTTTGGGGACCCCTTGTTCCCAGCACTCTGCCTCTGGACCGGTGGTGGCCTCACTGGCAATGGCAGCACCCAGAGATCCCCAGGGCACTGCCAACCTCTGGGCTGCCCCAGAGGGTTTGTGTGCTGCTCACTGCCCCTTGTTCAAAGGGAAACCTGACCCCATGAGGGCAGTTTCTGCCCCCCAGAGAGAGAGAGGACGGGGACATCTGCAGTAGAGACATGTCCTTCCTGGGGGGCCTGGCCCAGGGCTGATGCCAGGAGAGAGGAGGGATGTGGGATCCTCTGGATCATCTCAGTGGGAACAGGGAACGCCCTGGGGATGGGGTTGGTTTGGATGGTGCTGGGACAGGTGGTTTACAGGGGAAGCTGCAGCCCTGGGTACACGAGGCTGTTCAGGGGGTGCTGGGGTGGGGGCAGTGGGTGCCCAGTGCAGAGCTGGGCAGTGTGTGGGTGGGCATGGTTGGGGCGTACGTGGCCATTGGGGTGTGAAGAGGTGCCTTGTGTGGTGGGATGGAGAATGATCGAGCAGGGCTGGACATGGGCACCCCCATCATTGTGCAGCTGTGGGGACAGATGGACCCTCACACTGCTCTGGGGACCTGCAGGGGAGGGGGCTCCCACCATGGTGCTCCTGACTCTGCCCAGGCAGGAGGTTCCCCCAGAGCTGCAGGACTGGGCTCGGTGCTCTCCTGACTCATCCCGTGTTGGTGTTTGAAGGTGCTGCGGAGGTGAGGCTGGCGGATGGCGGCAGGCGCTGTGCCGGGAGAGTGGAGGTGAAACACCGGGGACAGTGGGGGACCGTGTGTGGTGACAGCTGGGACATGAACGATGCAGCAGTGGTTTGTAAGCAGCTGGGCTGTGGGTCTGCTGTTGGAGCTCCTCAGTACAGACACTTTGGGGCAGGATCTGGCCCCATTTGGATGAATGATGTTGGCTGTAATGGCACCGAATCTGCCCTGTCTGACTGCAAACATGAAGGATGGGGTGAACACAATTGTGTTCATTTTGAGGATGCTGGAGTGACGTGTTCAGGTAAGGGGTCAGCCTGTTCCCACCTTTGGGGTTGGGAATGGGGGAAGGGACCCGGCTGTGCTCTCAGGAAGCAGCAAACGTGCTGGAGCAGGTCCAAATGTGGCCAACAAGTCTGCTGAGCTGGGACTGTCATTGCTGGTGCAACTGGTCCTTGGGGAATGCTGTGACAGCCCTGTGGGCACAGGACCCCGTGCGGGCAGCGCTGACCAGCTGCCCAACCCCTCCTGCCTCACCACAGGGTTGTATGATTTGCTTTTTGGTGTTTTTTTCCAGGATTTGTCCGTCTGGTGGACGGGAAGAGCCGCTGCTCAGGACATGTGGAGATCCGTGATGGGGACCAGTGGAAAACTGTTTGTGGTTCCCGCTTTGGCCCCAAGGCTGCTGATGTGGTCTGAAGGGCCCTGTCTGTGCCATAGGGAGCAACAAACATGCTGGAGTAGGGCCCAATGTGGCAATCATGCTGCTGAGGTGGAACTGTCATTGCTGGTGTCCTTGGGGAAAGCTGTGACAGCCCTGAGGGGTCAGGACCCCATGCCGGCAGCGCTGACCAGCTGCCCAGCCCCTCCTGAATGCCCACAGCTCCCCCCACTGACCCATGAAACAGGCTCTTTGCCAGCACTTACTGACTCTCGTCTGTGCTGCTGTCACCCTCTGAGGCAGCGGGAGGCCAGGGGGACATGCGGGTCTCCTGTCCCCAGCCTGGCCATTGGCCTTGGACCTGTGCACCCCTGGGCAGAGCACGGTGTCCCTGGATGAGAACATCCCCCTGGGGCAGGCAGGGGAGGGCTCTGGAAAGCACCAGCTGTGATAACAGCTACTCCATTTCTGTGCTCTGGGACATCTCCCACCTAAAAGGAACCTCCCAACACCCAGGAACACCCTGCGATCAGAGTGAGCCTCTGGTGGCACCCAGGTGATGATGGTCCTGCCTGGCCCAGGCTCTGCAGGCGCTGAGCAGCTGCAGCTTCGTCATCATCTGGGCCAGTTCTCCTGGACCCCAACGGCTCACACGGCTGCAGTGCTGAGGGAGCGTGCCGGGCAGCACAGAGGACCTTGTGTGGGACCCTTTGTCTGAGCACACCTGTGGCTGTGAGTGTGTGGCAGACACACACCTCGAGTGCTCTGGTGCTGTAGAGAAGGGGAGGAGGGTCTTGGACGTGTTTGTGGCACCAACACTCCCCCAACAGCTTCTGCTGGGATGTGCAATGTGCGGTTTGTCCAGGGATTCCTTGGAGGTGATGTGGGAAGTGGGCAAGTAAGTGCCAGAGGGCTCCGGGCACTCCCAGGTTTTTTGGTGTTTTTTTCCAGGATTTGTCCGTCTGGTGGACGGGAAGAGCCGCTGCTCAGGACGTGTGCAGATCCGTGATGGGAACCAGTGGAAAACTGTTTGTGGTTCCCGCTTTGGCCCCAAGGCTGCTGAGCTGGTCTGCAGGGAGCTGCAGTGCGGCGGGGCCCTGCCTGTGTCTGGAGGAGGTCACTTTGGAGAAGGGGCTGGTCCCGTGTGGGATGGAGAGCTGCAGTGTGTGGGGAATGAGTCCCTCCTGTCCTCCTGCCCCACGGGGTCCTCCAGGGACCAGGCCTGCCCCCAGATGAACAGCGCTGCTGTCAGCTGCACACGTGAGGACTCGGGGTGGGGTGCTGAATGCTGGGGCTGTGCCGGGGGTTGGGGACAGAGCAAGGACTGTGCTGGGTGGGTGTAGGGCCGGAGGGGTCATGGGACAGCCTGCAGCATGAAAACCATGCAGAAGGAGAAGAAAGGCCTCTGTCCCTCTGGCCTTTCTACCAGCTACCAAGGGTACAAAAGCACCAACCTGCCCTCTCTGAATGCTTCTTTGTCTCTGTCTACTCTCCCATGGCTGTCCTAGGAGCCCCGCACCACTGAGGCCCCAGAGGAAGGCAGGACAATGGAGGAGTTTGCCTGGGTTGATGAGGACTGGGTTAGGGAGCAGTCAGGCAATCTGGACATCCATAAATCCATGGGTCGGGATGGGATGCACCTGCGGGTGCTGAGGGAGCTGGCTGAAGTCATTGCTGGACCGCTCTCCATCATCTTTGCCAAGTCTTGGGAAACGAGAGAGGTCCTCCTTCCCCTCTACTCCGCCCTGGTGAGACCCCATCTGGAATATTGTGTCCAGTTCTGGGCCCCTCAGTTCCAGAAGGACAGGGAACTGCTGGAGAGGGTCCAGCGTAGGGCAACCAAGATGATTAAGGGAGTGGAGCACCTCCCTTATGAAGAAAGGCTGAGGGAGCTGGGGCTCTTTAGTTTGGAGAAGAGGAGACTAAGGGGGGACCTTATTAATGTTTATAAATATATAAAGGGTGAGTGCCATGGGGATGGAGCCAGGCTTTTGTCAGTGGCAAACAATGATAGGACAAGGGGTAATGGGATCAAGCTGGAACACAAGAGGTTCCACTTAAATTTGAGAAGAAACTTCTTCTCAGTAAGGGTGACAGAGCACTGGAACAGGCTGCCCAGGGGGACTGTGGAGTCTCCTTCTCTGGAGACATTCAAAACCCGCCTGGACATGTTCCTGTGCGACCTCACCTAGGTGTTCCTGCTCCAGCAGGGGGATTGGACTAGATGATCTTTTGAGGTCCCTTCCAATCCCAAACATACTGTGATACTGTGATCATCTCCACAGTGATGTGGCCCTCACTGGGGATCTGGCAGCTGTTCCTGGACAGCACCCTGGGGCTGTGCTGTTGGAGCAGTCCTGGGCTGGGACAAGGAACAGTTTTGGGGAGCACAGTGGGGTCCCATTGCCCCTCTGCCTGCTCCATGCCAGCTCTGCCTCTGTCCCCAGGCTCCAGGACAGCCCAGGAGCTCTTCCCCGAGGCCGTGTACGAGGAGATCGGGCACAGCCCAGCGTGGGAGAAGCAGGCGAGGTTTGGTCGCTCAGGTGGGTGTGGGCACATCTGCAGGACCCTTTCCCCTGGCTCCTCCCCAGGGCTGATCCCCTGAAGCCCCCAGCCCGTGGTCCCTGCAGTGCTGGGGCTGTGTGGTCTGTGGGGAGAGCACCCCAGCCCTGGGCCCGGGAGAGGAGCTGCCTCCCAACCCGCTTTGCCCATCGCAGCTGCACAGCCCCTCTCTTCCTGCCCCTGCACCCATTGACGAGTGAGGGAAGAGCTGTCCTGGGGCAGCTCTGGGAGCACCTTTGAGACAGGGCTTGTCCCAGGGGAGCAGGGTGAATTCCCAGCCCTCCTCCCCATGCAGCCCCAGCTCTGTGGGTCCCCCCTTCCCCAGCAGCACTGGCCATGAACAAGGTCAGTGGGCTCGCCCCATAACTCTCACTGTACATCTCTCCAGGCTCCTCTTCAGAGCAGTCCCTGACCCAGCTGCAGCCCTACCCTGGGCACCAAGAGGAGGAGGATGGTCTGGGATCAGCACCAGGTAATGAAGTAGGAAGGGGGTGATCTGCCTGCAGACAAGTGAAGGACAGAGGTGTCACTGAGTGTCACCATCAGAGAAGGGGAGGACCTGGGGGTCTCCTGTGCTGCTGCCAACACCAGCTCCTCCCATCCTCTGCTCTGCAGGATGTATCTTCTCACTGTCACCAGCTCTGCTCTCTTTTCAGATGTTCCTGTTCTGCCTGGGGGTGACCCAGTGGATGGCTCTGATGATGCCAGGGAGGTTTCTCACCCTGGGGAGGACGATGCCCCTGGACAGGGAGCTCGGGAAATGCCCAGGGTGCCAGCGGAGGGAGAAGGACCCAGCGATGCACCCAGAGGTGAGAGGGATACTCAGCGCTGCTGGTTCCTGGGGTGCCATCCCCACTGCCACCCTGGTTGCTGCTGCACTGAGACCTAAACCTCCCGGGAAGGGGGAACCTGCCCCAGGAGTTTCCCATGGAGGGACTGAAGGGTGGGAGAAGGAGCTGAGTGTGGTGAGGAGCAGGGGGGAAGGTGATGCACAGACCCCATGGGGTGAGCTGCAATGTCCCGCATTGCTGCTTGCAGGGGGCAGCCTGTGCTCCCAGGGAAGTGCCGGGGTCCCTGGAGCTGAAGGAGACACCGCGTCCCTGTCCCCGGGGAGCATGGGCTATGATGACGCTGAAGAGATCTCTCTGGCACATGTGTGACACACAAAGGCTGTGACAGAGCTGGGTGGCACTGGGAACTGCCTCCCTTTGCCCATGGGCAGCACAAACAGCACAGAGTTTCCTCTACTTTCCCCTTTTTTCCACTGTGTATCGTATTTGTTCTTATTGAAAGTGTTGGTGGACTTTGACTTGGAGCTGGTTTGTGTCTGCCCAGGCGTCAGGAAATCTTCCTGAGTTTGATCAGGGGCAGCAGAGACCAAAAAACACCCCTGGGGTGGTTTCCATCCTGCGTGCCACAGGCAGTTCCTAGTCAAAATGACTCTCTAACAGGTCCCATGATGCTCCCCAGTGCCCATCTCTTCACCCCGAGATTCCCCAGCTGCTCTTTCCCCCAGGCCCTGCCTGGGCCAGGCTGGTCCCACAGTGCAGAGGCCATGACAGAGCTGCTGTGCCAGGGTAAGTCCTGGCTGTGACCCCACAGATGTGAGCCCTAAGGTCATCACCGTGCCCTTTAAACTCCAGATGCCCCAGAGGGGATCACACCCCAGATCACCTCCCACGATGGTCAGCAGGCAGCTGTGCTCCCCAGTGCCCGGCACAGGGTGCGGAGCCACTTTCTGGGACACGCAGGGCTGGGGTTCCCTCTCCTCTGGCTCTGCCAGGGCCGCAGTCTCCATGGGCTGCTCCTGCTGCCTTGGGCCGTCACAGACCCCGAGCACTCTTGTCACAGCCACAGAGCCGTGTTCTTCCTGAGCAGGGGCTGTGAGGCCCCACGGCAGCCCTGGGACCCCGTCCTCCTGCTGCTTGCAGCCCCCGCCCTGCCCTCCTGCTGCCTCCCCGGGGTGTCAGCGCGGGTTTGTGTCGGGGCAGCACTTGTGTGCAGGTACGGGAGGGATGGGAGCGGGCGGGTGTCACGGTCCATTCGATGATGGACTCGTGATGGTTCTTCTAATTTGATCTCAGAGTGCAAAATTAAGGTGACCAAAAAACCAAGGGATTATAATTCAATCAAATAGCGTTACTTTATTAATTTGCCCGTAAAGCGGCACGTGATAGAGAGAGAGTAAGAAAGAGAAAGGGGAAAGAAACGGGGAAAAGTAAAGGTAAAGATGAGAAATGAGGTTGCGTTTATCACCAGTCCAGTTCCAGAAGCGTCCCTCTGGTCCCTCTGGTCCTGCCGGTTCTCTGCCACAGAAGGGGATGGACTCATTACGTATGTTGGGATGGGCTCATTACGTATGCTATCAAATCGGTGTTTGACGAGTAGGCATAATTAATAGAACCACTATAAAGGTCTGTGCTCTGTATCAATAAATTGAAGCATGTTTATCATCCGCATAGGATGGCCGCATTTCTTCCTCCGTCGCCGTCGGCCTGAACCCATGTCGGGGGTCTTGACCCCCGACACTGTACCTCAGATGCTGTATCTTGGATGCTGCATCTAGGATGCTGTGTCTGGGATGCTGTATCTTGGAGACTGTATCTAGGATGCTGTATGTGGGATGCTGTATCTTGGATGCGGTATCTAGGATGCTGTATCTAGGATGCTGTATCTAGGGTGCTGTATCTAGGATGATGTATCTAGGACAGTATATCTGGGATGCTGTACCTAGGATGCTGCATCTAGGATTCTGTATCTTGGGTGATGTATCTGGGATACTGTATCTACGATGCTGTATCAAGGATGCTGTATGTAGAATACTGTATCTAGGATGCCTTATTTGGGATGCTGTATCTGGGATACTGTACCTGGGATGCTGTATCTGAAATGATGTATCTGGGATGCTGTATCTGGGATACTGTACCTCGGATGCTGTATCTTGGATGCTGTATCGAGGATGCTGTGTCTGGGATGCTGTATCTTGAAGACTGTATCTAGGATGCTGTATGTTGGATGCGGTATCTAGAATGCTGTATCTAGGATGCTGTATCTAGGATGCTGTATCTAGGGTGTTGTATCTAGGATGATGTATCTAGGACAGTATATCTGGGATGCTGTATCTAGGATCCTGTAACTAGGATGCTGTATCTGGGATGCTGTATTAAGGATGCTGTATCTGGGGTGCTGTATCTGGGATACTGTATCTAGGATGCTGTATCTGGGATGCTGTATCTTGGATGTGGTATCTAGTATGCTGAATCTGGGATGCTGTATCTAGGATGCTGTATCTAGGATGCTGTATCTGGGATGCTGTTTCTAGGATAGTATATCTGGGATGCTGTATCTAGGATCCTGTAACTAGGATGCTGTATCTGGGATGCTGTATCAAGGATGCTGTATCTGGGATGCTGTATCTAGAATGCTGTTCTAGGATGATGTATCTGAGATGCTGTATCTAGGATGCTGTATTTATTACGCTGAATCTGGGATGCTGCATCTAGGATGCTGTATCGAGGATACTGTACCTGGGATGCCGTATCTGGGATGCCGTATCTAGCATGATGTATCAGGGATGCTGTATCAGGGATGCTGTATCTAGGATGCTGTATCTGGGATGCTGTATTTTGTATGCTTTATCTGCGATGCTATATCTGGGTGCTGTATCTAGGATACTGTATCTGGATGCTGTATCTAGGATGATATATCTGGGATGCTGTATCGGGGATGCTGAATCTGGGATGCCGTATCTGGGATGCTGTATCTAGGATACTGTATCTGGGATGCTGTATCTGGGATGTTGTATCTTGGATACTGTATATAGTATGCTAAATCTGGGATGCTGTATCTAGTATGCTGAATCTGGGATGCTGTATCTGGGATGCTGTATCTGGGATGCTGTATCTGGGATGCTGTATCTAGGATGCTTATTCTGGGATCTAGTATCTTGGATGGTGTATCTTGGATGCTGTATCTGGGATGCTCTATCTTGGATGCTGTACCTATTATGCTGAATCTGGGCTGCTGTATCCGGGATGCTGTATCTGGGATGCTGTTTCTAGGATGCTGTATCCGGGATACTGTATCTAGAATGCGGTATCTTGGACGCTGTATCTGAGATACTGTATCTAGGATACTGTATCTAGCATGCTCTGTCTGGAATTCTGTATCTGGGATACTGTATTTAGTATTCTTTATCTGCGATGCTGTATCTGTGTGCTCTATCTAGGATGCTGCATCTACGATGCAGTACCTAGGATGCTGTATCTGGGATACTGTATCTAGGATGCTGAATCTGGGATGCTTTATCCGGGATGCTGTATCCGGGATGCTGTATCCGGGATGTGTCGGGGGTCAAGACCCCGGCATGGGTTCGGGCCTACGGCGACGGGGGAAGAAATACAGCCATCCGTTGCAGATGATAAACATGCTTCATTTATTGACACGAGCCACTGGCTTTTATAACAGTTCTATTAATTATGCCTACTCCTCAAACACCGATTTGATAGCATACGTAATGAGGCCATCCCAACATACATAATGAATCCATCCCCTTGAGTCCATCCCCTTCTGTGGCCCCCCTGGTATGTGAGTTCCCTCGTTATCTCGGAGCTGCCTCCTGGTACTTGTTTATCCAGGCCTTTCTCAGGAGCTGCCTCCTGAGACTGTGAGACTTGTTTATGCAGGCCTTTCCCAGGCAATACCTTCTCACCCACCCTTGTTCAGCTCATGCTAACTGAGGCCTACTCATGCTAACTAGAAGAGATCCTCTCCGTGGAGAGGGTCTCCTGCCCTTTCTCTCTTGGCCATTCTCCAACATCTCCCCCCTTTTTCTTTTCGGACGAGCAGAGTTTGTCCCAACGTGTGCTCAAATATTCTCTTAATACAAGATAAAGCACAACTTAAACACAAAAGCCCAATAACTGCAATAATCACAATAGCTAACAGACTTTGCAAAAGGTCTTTGACCCATCCTTCCTGTCCCAGCCAGTTCGTCAAACTTTCTAGGCTGAAAAACTCCATATCCTTTTGTGAGTGGTCCATAAGTTGTTGAATTTCCTTATGGATTGAAATCTATTTATCCTTTAGATCCATACAGCAGAGACCATCACATCCTTCACACCCATGTCCTTGAGCCAATAACAAAAGTCTGTCGCAGCTTGTCACGAAATATTACACGGAGGCACCCCAAGGTTAATTTAAGGGACAACAGTCCACAGCAACTTTTATTAAACCAGTAAGAAACAGGGTTCTTGCACTCCACAAGTGACTTAAATACAGGTTCAGATATCAGTTGAGGAAATAATTTGAAGGGGCAGCAACTAATACAACAGCGGTCCACAGTGTGCATGCACGTGGCTGCACCAAAACAATGCCGGAGCCAGCCTTGGGTCCCGGAGAAGCACACACTTGCCAAACACGGTGCAAAAGAGATGCACGTACTCGTAGTGAGTACGAGAAGTGTGCACTCGCGATTCCGCGAGGGTAAATTTATAATACACTCGCAATTGTGCGAGGAAATAATTTACTTACCCGTGCCAGTGTGCACGGAATCCTACACGTGCTTATCTGAAAGCACGGGAGGAAAATACACTCGCGGGTGTGCGAGGGGCTCTCAGCGGCCACTCGCGACTGTGCGAGGATTAATTTAAAGTACCCGTGCAAATGTGCACGGAAAATATATGTGCAAATGTGCACGAAAAGTATAAATGTGCTCGCAATCCTGCGAGAAGTTTTACTTACACACGTGGCGGCAGGGCGAGCGGAGTCTCCATCCCGGGGAGCGGGGGGGCCCGTGGCTCCCGGCGGCAGCGGCCAAGCTCGTGCTCCGAGGGACCCGCACAATGGGCCGAGTCGCCGACGAGTGTCCCGTTTTTTATACTGGCTGATCAGATTATGACGTGTAGGCACTCTAGAAGCTTCTCTGCACCCCCACACTGGAGTGGGTGCCCCTGGAGCCTTCCATCATCCCACACACTGCCTGTGGGTGCCCAGCGACTGGGCTAATGGGCCTGGCCAGGGTGCTCTGGGGCCAAACAAAAGAAGCTGTTAGCCTCAAGTATCAGATAAAGAGGGAGACGTGCCTGCTCCTTCCAAACTGAAGGGGGGTTGCATTCCACGACAATCCCACCCTGTGACTACAGTCATAATCTGATATATATAACTCTGGAGTGGTGTTATATTCACCTCTTGCCTCCAAAGTAAAAAGGGGACAGTTCTGCCGGTGAGCCTTAATGTCCACTGTGGACCACCATGTAGCATGTGTTGACAGTTATTAATAACAGTATACAATAGAATGGAAGTAATTACAACAATCAACAATTGCCCAAGGTAATTATTGAGTCCCAGCATCAGTCACAGCTCATTAGTGCTTCCATTCCTGTGAAGGCCTTCCTTCTGAATGGCTTGCTGGTGTTAGCTGGAACCTTTTCCACCCCGTCATTGTTGGTGTTGTTTGGATCTTCTTCCACAATAGAAACAGAGATTTGTAGAAAAAAACCTACAGCAACACTTATCAGTTGTTTTAATCTGAGCGTTTGGCTTACCTAAGAGTAGCAGCTTTATTTTGCATTCCCCATCAGGCACTCGTGCACACACACACGTTAAATCACATGCGCCCAGACACCCATAGGCCATGTGGGGTCCCCGGCTGCTGCAGCAATGGGGAACTGGTGTAGCTAAAACTTTACAGCAAACACACACAAGCAAACACCTTAAGGCAACCACCGCAATGGGGGGTTTAAGTTAAAAGGTTACATGCCTCTTTAACCCTCCAAAAGCAATGGCTTATTGTTATTTAAAATCTTCAGAAAACAGCCTTATATTTATCCAAGGACATTTCAATTTGCTATTCCAATGGACAAACATAAGTTTTGTAGAAAAGAAGGAACCAGAAAAAGCAGCTTCAAATATGCATAAAAACAACAAAAATAGTTAAGTCTGAATGCAAAAGAATCTTAAAAGGTACAGTTCGTTCAAATGTCCAGGCCGAAGCAAACACTAGTGCCATGACTCTGCTTGCTGCTGGTCAAGATCCCCTATTAGTCCCTTAATATGAGACAGCTTGTTGTGGAGGTACACGCATCTGTACTTCTCTTCCACCCTGTCATCTTCCTTCGCCCTGCAAGAAAACACAAAACAGATCTCGGTCCCTTTGGAACCGGGCTTTCATAGTTAACATGTTGAACTAGCTCAGAAGTTTCTGAGCAGGAACTATCTCTTGGACCTTTTGTTCTGGGGGCAGGTCTTTATCAATATCATTAATGACCTCCATAATGCCTCATTTAGCTGCAGTGGAGTGCCAGTATATTATTTTTTTTTTTTTTTTGATAGCAAGTAATATTAGCAGCTACTTTTAGTAAGCAGCGGTGCTGAGGCACATTGCCGGGTCCTAGTGCGAGCTGCCTCTGAACCTCAGAGAGCACTGAGCCGGGGCAGGGTCGCTGGCCCAAGCCGCGGCTTTTTTTTTTTTTTTTTTTTTTTACTTCAGTTTGCGAGAGTGGGGGGGGGCGCTCCCGCCCGAAGCGAGGGGGGGGTGGCGGCCAACCTGGGGAAGGTGGTTGCCTCCCGGCGCTCGCAAGGCCGGGCTGCCCCGCCCCACACCGCCAGGGCTTGGATGCCAGGAACGGTGGCGGGGAGGGGGCCAGCCGGGGGGAGGTGCGCAGAGAGGCGGCAGAAGCTTCACGGGGAGAAGTTTGTCTCCGTTTTTCGGGTCACGCCCGTACTGGACATGTATTTCTAGCTGCCCTTTCAGGCTGCTCCGTTTCGCGCCGCCAGTCCCGGAGCGGTCGCCAGCACTCGCGAGGTCGGGCTTTGTTATGCCGGACCCTCCGAGTTGCTGGAGACTCCGCTTCGCGCCACCGGTCCCGGAGCGGTCGCCGGTCCCGGGGCGGTCGCCAGCACTCGCAAGGTCGGGCTTTGCTATGCCGGACCCTCCGAGTTGCCGGTACTGGGCGGGGACCGTTTGGACGCCGCGGCTAATCATTTGTCTTTCTTCAAGATCATTAATAACTTCCGTAGTGCCCCGTTTTGCTGCATTTGGCAGGGGGTATTGTGGAATACGGGTTATTGTAGATGTGGGTGGAGCAGGAGCAAGTTGCAAAATCCTAATGTCAGTAGTTCCTTCGAGTTGCAAGGGTGCAGAGGTAAATGGCAATATTCTAATGCGGGCTACCTCTGCTCTGTGACTCCCAAAGCTCCAAATCTCCCCATTAGGTAAGCACCACCGTCTACCTGCCAAAATATCGAATCCCAATATGTTTGCCTTATAAGGACTCAGGGCAACTTCCACACTCGTTGTCCGCTTTTCCCCAGGCAGCAAAAGGTGGGTTCGAGCTAAAGGGCACCTCTCTGCTACACCCGTTACCCCCACAATATTGATGGCTTTCCTTGATGGTTTAATCCCGAGTTTGTCAGCTTGCCGCTTGTTCAAAACACTGATTTGTGCGCCCGTGTCAATTAGAAATTTCACACTTATCCGCCTTGGACCAACGGGGATATGTATGTATGGTTCTTTATCACCGGACCATTGGCAAGAAAATACAAAGCGGGTGGGGCGGTCCTGGTTCCCATCCGCTCCTACCAGTTTTTTGGCTCCCTTTGTGAGGATACGAAAGGGTTAGTGTTTCGCTTGTCCTCAGGGAGGGGGGCGGTTACCGGTGCCTTCTCTTTGTTTTCTGATCTTCCCTCTAAATATTCCACCAGCTCCTGTAAATGCTCAGTGGAAAGCTTATGTAGCAGTGTTCGGGGCACACCCAGACCAGCCGCACGGCGCCAGAGACTGCTCCGCTGCAAACTGCTACTCTGATCTGCCTGGCAGCCAAAACGCTCCGGTTTCTGCGATGAGGGGGGCGGCCTGGTGGGGGGCGATCCCTGAAGAGGCTCGGCTCAGCTCGTCTTCCGGACCGTTCGGCTTCTGCACGGGCTGCCGCTCGGGTCTACCCACCCCATCTCGCGCCCATGTGTGATCACATTGTGTAAAATTTCGGCCCAGGTTAATACATGTTCAGGAGGACTTCGGGGATTTTGCTTATTACGATCAATAGCTCCCTGAATTTTTTTCCTTAAGGGACTGGACATATATTTTTAAGGCATCCGGTAATCCTTTAATAAGCAGCCGAAGGTGGACCGGATCCACTGGCGCCGCCATAGGGTGGGACTGCCGGCCTCGTTCATACATTGCTTGTATACAAGCCGCCTTTTGAACTCCCTCGGCAAGATCTGATATACCTTTTATAACAATTGACACTGGCTCCCCACGTTCCCTGGGATCTAGACCACCAGCCCAGTAAGCTACACGAGATGTAATGGACTGATCACCGTCTGGACCATCACTTAAAAATACTCCTGGGCCCCAGAAACCTGTGGCCTCGTCCTTACTCAATAATATTCTATCACCCCCAGTAAGTGAAACGCGCCAAAGATATTCAGTCTCTGTCTCGCCCGGCTTCCGTGAGAATCTAGTTTGTAAATCCCCTAGCTCCAGTCCGGAATATGGCGTGCTATGGGTAGCCGTGCGTGGATTTCTGCCTCGTCCATCCGTATGTGTCTCAGTTCTAATAAGAGGACGCACGTCCTTTGTTTCTACCCCCACCTCATCAACACTGTTTTCAGAATCAGTATCTTTGTCGAGAAGCGGGGGGGCCGAGGGGCACGCCTGAAATGGGGAGACGCTAGAGGCGGCTCTCATATTAACTAACAAAAATTCAAGTTTTTGTTCCAAAAAGCCAAGTTTCTGTTCTAACAAGCCAAATCTCTGTTCTAAATAATCCGACCGTATGCTTTGCCGCGAAAAGTCCTGTATTAGAGAGTCAAATTGTTCACTCTCCTGCGAAAGGTTTTCCTCCATTCGGTGCTTAAGTTTACACAGATCCTGTGCTACCTTTAAGCAAACACCCAAACTGAAACACACCGCAGCCCACATAACTGCAAGACCCCAGGTTACTGCAGAGATATTGCTTAACCCTCCAAATAATTCCTCCATTTCTGATATCCTGCACGACTACGCCAAAATTGTCACGAAATATTACACGGAGGCACCCCAAGGTTAATTTAAGGGACAACAGAGTCCACAGCAACTTTTATTAAACCAGTAAGAAACAGGGTTCTTGCACTCCACAAGTGACTTAAATACAGGTTCAGATATCAGTTGAGGAAATAATTTGAAGGGGCAGCAACTAATACAACAGCGGTCCACAGTGTGCATGCACGTGGCTGCACCAAAACAATGCCGGAGCCAGCCTTGGGTCCCGGAGAAGCACACACTTGCCAAACACGGTGCAAAAGAGATGCACGTACTCGTAGTGAGTACGAGAAGTGTGCACTCGCGATTCCGCGAGGGTAAATTTATAATACACTCGCAATTGTGCGAGGAAATAATTTACTTACCCGTGCCAGTGTGCACGGAATCCTACACGTGCTTATCTGAAAGCACGGGAGGAAAATACACTCGCGGGTGTGCGAGGGGCTCTCAGCGGCCACTCGCGACTGTGCGAGGATTAATTTAAAGTACCCGTGCAAATGTGCACGGAAACTATATGTGCAAATGTGCACGGAAAATATATGTGCAAATGTGCACGAAAAGTATAAATGTACTCGCAATCCTGCGAGAAGTTTTACTTACACACGTGGCGGCAGGGCAAGCGGAGTCTCCATCCCGGGGAGCGGGGGGGCCCGTGGCTCCCGGCGGCAGCGGCCAAGCTCGTGCTCCGAGGGACCCGCACAATGGGCCGAGTCGCCGACGAGTGTCCCGTTTTTTATACTGGCTGATCAGATTATGACGTGTAGGCACTCTAGAAGCTTCTCTGCACCCCCACACTGGAGTGGGTGCCCCTGGAGCCTTCCATCATCCCACACACTGCCTGTGGGTGCCCAGCGACTGGGCTAATGGGCCTGGCCAGGGTGCTCTGGGGCCAAACAAAAGAAGCTGTTAGCCTCAAGTATCAGATAAAGAGGGAGACGTGCCTGCTCCTTCCAAACTGAAGGGGGGTTGCATTCCACGACACAGCTCTACTCTACCGTGTGGCATGTCGTACAGAATCTACATCTAACAAGAATCTACTTAAAGCCCTTGAAGTTCTGTTAGTTTGCTTAACTAGCCAGCATCCAAATTTTCTAAAATATTTAAAGCTCTAGCTGTGCCAACACCAGATACAAGAGATCCTAAAACCCTTAGCCCTGAGCCCCAAAAATCTACAGTATCATCACATTTTGACTTATATGCATGCCAAAAGTGTTTTTCTCGTCTTGCTCTTCTGTGATTTATTGTCATGGATACATTGGGTGTTAAGAGAGTTAATAGTCCCAAAATACACAGTCCTCCAACAGCATTAGAAGGAATTCCCGATTAGGCTCTATCTTCACAGATCAAGAATACACCATACAGTCTGTCCCACACTACCAATGACATCCCTCGGATTCTTCTGCGAGGCATTACACCATCGAGTTACACTTCTATAATCACCAAGGGTAGCATTAATATTTGCAGTCTTATCCATCCATGCTTTAGCATATTGTCCTGGCACCTTTCACAAACCAGCTGTATACAAGCAGCCATGGGCACAGATCCCAGCAATTCCAGTTCCTGTGGTTCAATGTCTGTTTCCAGAAGACAGTTAATCCAAAGTGCCATGTTGGTATTATTACAGTTTGTTGCAATGCCTTTACGTAGACCACTATTTTGAAACAGTTGTGTGATGCTGCTGTAGTCATCAAGGGCGATGCCAACCAAGCATGTGTGGAACGGTCTTACCGGAGACATCGTAGTTAGGCATATAGAGTCCTGGTCAGTCACGTTGGCTAAAGTAATCCACATGTTAGTCCTTGTCTGTGCAGGCATTCAAAACACAGCAGCTGGAACACAGGTTTCACATTTTGTGCCAAGAACCATTGCGGCCCTTGATCTGTAAAGACACAAGCACAACCTCTCCCCCAGGTTATCAATTGATGTGGCCTTTTTCATTGACTAGTGATTTGACCATAACTAATGTAGGTTCTTTCTGATTTAGCATGGTTTTGGGTCACACTTGCAAAGTATTTCATCACATACAATGCTTTTGACAATTGGTTTTGTGATGTTTTCCCTACTTCTCTCCCCTTTTTCTTTTAAGAAGGAACAAAACTAAAACAAAAGCACAGTGCAGAATCAGATACGTGCGTTGGATTTTGACTACATACTTAGAATCACAAATCAAAATCAGAGGTTCCTCCTTAAAAAGCCCTAAGTAATTTAAAGCTGCGCCAAGTTCTGCTAATTGGGTTGAGCCTTCAATAATTTTTACAGAATGATGCCAGTTGTTATCTTCACACCTCCCAGAATCATCAATAAAAACTTTGCAAGTATGTAAGATCAGACCAAATACAAGTATGGCCTATGACCTGATGTTAAAGACTTGCAGGTTCTGCAGCAATTTACATTTTACATTTATGCATGCCAAAAGCTGTGCTGTTAAGAAAACCAGGTAGTGCAATTTATAAAGACATAGATCACAAACTAAAGAAATCAGAATTACATTTCACAAATGGTACATATGGCCTATTAAGACTTAAATTCATTTCCTGCATTTTCTTGATCAGAGTGACAATTGGCATATAACAGTGAGTATATCAGTGTGCTAGCAGTCTCATCATACTGTCCCACAATAGCCACAGGTTGTTTATAGGTGGTAGCTAGAAACAGACAAATCTGCAAGTCCAATCGAATGCAGCCAGCCTGTAAAGTTGTCATAAATTCATTCCTCAAAGTTCCTAACTCCATTTTGGCTGTCATAGTTATTGGATATTGCTTTCCCTTACCAGATCGAAGTCCTGTTTCAGATTTCTCAGCGTAGTATTTGCTCTATCAAGACATTGGCTGTTAATGCTAGTGGAAATACAGCATTCGAAATTTCCTTGGAGATTTCTCACTTGCACAAGCAGATCTGCACCATCCCAGCAGCTTCTTGTAGGCTATGCAACTAAACAGAATTCTCAGAAAACGTTATTTGTGCTTACAATTTACTTAACAAATCTTAACCTAAGAGAGGTATAGGACTTTCTGGCAACTATAAGTATACATGTATTAACACTTTTTTTCAAATTCGGCATTCCATTTGTCTCAAAAAACGGCCTTTCTTTCGTTTTCTCCCATGACCTCAAACTGCATTCTCGGACTGCTCCATTTAGTATTACATCGCCATATAGGGGGGAGAGAACCCCCCCCTTTCACTGCTTCAAAAGCAGGCAGCCAGGTTTTTCCATTTTTGTTTTTCTTTCTCTTCGTGCTGCAGTTTAGAGATAACCAAGGTCACGCAGCTGGCATAATGGCTGGTACGAAGTAGGAGGCTCTGGGAAACTTCTCAGTTACACATTCCTTAGCTCCATGTACCTTTTACAATTTAGAGATGTTAAAAAACAGTATAAACCAGTACAATAAACATCAATCCATTATTCTATTGTCCTAGATCCAAATCAGTTCATATTCCAGCAACCTTTAAATACAACTTCATAACTTCATACAATACCAAGTTCACATCCATTATAGCATTTAAAGTATCATGTCAAGTTTCTTTTTTTTTTTTTTTTTTTTTTTTGCGGAATTTAACACTTTAAATCCTTTTCTGGCCTCAAAATTACTAGATAACAATATAAGCAATTACTCTAATGTGTAAGGATGCAATCCTAAGGTGAAACAAGGCGGAATTTTAGCAATGGAACCAGTTCCCATTATAAATATGCAAATTAAAATACTGAGCTCAGACGTGAAAACCAAATACCCAGGTCAAATATGCAGATAGATCACAGTCACACTAAATGAAGACAATATCTCAATTTTTGCATTGCACCTTTGAGCCGCTCGCTGCTCAGGCAGGTGGAGGTACCTCTGGGTCTCCCTGACAAAACGGGTCAGTGGCGCCGGAGCCCATCAGCACTCGCCCCCCGCCATCGTAATGAGCTGAACCGGGCAAGGCTTCCTTTTTGCTTTGTTTTGTTTTCAGTGTCTCATCTGGTGCGCTATAACTGTTATTCCAAAACCTGGATTCTTTACTTGATGTGCACAAAAAGCCAAATTTAGTGTACCGAGATGAGAGACAGCCTGTCACAGAGTTGCGCAAGTCTGGATATTGGAATAAAGCTAGTATGCTAGAGAGAAAAACAACAGCTACTACACGCAAAATTTCCACGACCACATTCACGCAGCAAGGAATCAAATCACTCATGATCTTCCGAACCATCACAAAATGCACATTTTGAGTCAACGGATTCTCACGATTTAACAGATTACGAACTTACCTTACCATATAGCACGGACCTATCAAAATTGCAACATACTTAAACAGATACCCTCAAAGAAAACAGGTTAATGAGGAGAGAATCTTGCAGACTTTAACAAGTTTGCTGTGACCTATGTGTTACCAGTTAACTCCCTTTCAGCTGTCTGAAATGATTTAACGATCTCTTGTAGGGATTTATTCTGTCCTGCTCTTCTGGCCTCAAAAACAACATTAATTGCAACAAGATTCTATCCTCCGGACACTTTTCCCAATCATTTAACTTATACAGCAACAAACACCGATGTCAACATTTAACAAGATCTTCCTTCCTCACAATTCCGAGTGTTTTCCCAAGCCTTAAAACACCTTCCAACACTGATCTTCTAGGAACACAACTGAAAGCAATTATTCCTGACCCCATCTTGCAAGTAAAACCTTGAAAAGAGGGAGGGAGGGAAGGGGGGGGGGGGGGGGGAAGGGGGGAACGCACATTCCTGACAAGCTGCTTGATTTTCAAAGAGGCAATACACAGGAGCACATAATACGTACCGTAAAACTTGCAATTAACATGTTGATAGCAAACATTAGCATTCTTTGCTGCTAATCTCAATACTCGTGCTTCCTCAGCTTCTAAGTTTTCAACCTGCTTACTGATGGCCTCTTGGAGATAGTCAATAAATTGCGTGTAAGTCTCATTGGGACCCTGATTGCGGTGTGTCAATTAGTGTCTCTTCCAGGAGTTGTGGGATACCTGCCTCTTTTAACGAATCCGCATAGTTCTGTCCTAAATGATCTATGGCTGTTACCTTTCACAGAGTTCTTTTGCCCAGTTCTCATCCGGCGACTCCTTCCGCTCTCTCGTAGGGGTTAGAGGGTTGAAAGACAGTAAAAGCAGATTGGTAAAATTGGTAAAAGGACTGATAGTACACTTGTTTACGACTTTAGCATTCTCATCTTTCACAGGGTCTTTGAATAAGTTGTCTGACTCCAATCCCCCGGACTGGTTGTTAGATGACGGTACAGGTGGCCGCCCGCTCGGCATTTTTCCTCCCCCCGCCCTGGACTGCAACGGTGCAAAAATTCCGGCAGCAGCAGATCGTTCAGCCTTAAGATCTTCTAAGACAGTCCCATGATTTCCATTGCTGACTCTATCCCATTTTTTCTGCTCTATATTGTCCCAAAGTTCAAATTTTGAATCACTAATGCTCATAACAGTCTTTTCAGGTTTTAATTGCTTCATTGTAGTAATTATCAGTTTCCAAGCGGTTACAAGGCCGAGAATATATCTTTCACGGTGACTTACTGCCTTCCACAACACAGTTCCCATGCCTCTGCACCAAATTAATAGTCCTTTGAGGTTCTCCGTTGATTCATCATCATCTATAACCATATTCTATAGCACATCTCCTAGTTTTCTCTACTCTCCCTGTTGCCACTAGACCAGCTAGCTGTTTAACGCAACTATTATCGACCCCTCGCTTTTCTAAAAAGCTCCGTAAAAGATCGCTTTCCTAAAAAGCTCCGTAAAAGATCGCTTTTCTAAAAAGCACTGTAAAAGATTTAGGGCTACTTCCTTTTATCCATGTTCCTTTTATCCGTGCCGCCTTTATCCATACTACTACTGGCACGGTCCCCTTCTGTATCCCCTTATGTATCCCCTTATGTATCCCCTTATGAACTACTTACAGCGATATCCTTTTTTGCTCTGCCCTTTAGTAGCCCCTCAGCAGCGAACTTTAATCGGTTCAGGCATTGGAGACGACACACCGCAGCACAGTGTTCAGTCGCTCTGGCCCGCCAGTCGCTGTTTCTGGCACCGCTGTCGTTTCCGTCGCTTTTGGGCCCGCGTGCGTTGCTAGTTCTTGTAAATCCCTGTTAATCCTTGTAAGTGCCTGGTAGTCCTCCAGGTCCCCGCTAGGTCTTCAGGTGCGGGTTCGGCCTTCAGGTGTTCTGTTCGGCCTGTTCGGGCACCAAATGTCGGGGGTCAAGACCCCGGCAGGGGTTCGGGCCTACAGCGACGGGGGAAGAAATACAGCCATCCGTTGCGGATGATAAACATGCTTCGTTTATTGACACGAGCCACTGGCTTTTATAACAGTTCTATTAATTATGCCTATTCCTCAAACACCGATTTGATAGCATACGTAATGAGCCCATCCCAACATACATAATGAGTCCATCCCCTTCTGTGGCCCCCCTGGTATGTGAGTTCCCTCGTTATCTCGGAGCTGCCTCCTGGTACTTGTTTATCCAGGCCTTTCTCAGGAGCTGCCTCCTGAGACTGTGAGACTTGTTTATGCAGGCCTTTCCCAGGCAATACCTTCTCACCCACCCTTGTTCAGCTCATGCTAACTGAGGCCTACTCATGCTAACTAGAAGAGATCCTCTTTGTAGAGAGGGTCTCATGCCCTTTCTCTCTTGGCCATTCTCCAACAGGGATGCTGTATCTGGGATGCTCTATCTGAGATACTGTAGCTGGGATGCTGCATCTAGGATGCTGTATCTGGGATGTTTTATCTGGGATGCTGTATCTGGGATACTATATCTGGGATACTGTATCTGGGATGCTGTATCTAGGATACTGTATCTAGGATACTGTATGTAGTATGCTCTGTCTGGGATGCTGTATCTGCGATGGTGTATCTGGGTGCTGTATCCAGGATGCTTTATCTAGGATGCTGTATCTAGGCTTCTGTATCTGGGATGCTGTACCTGGGATGCCGTGTCTGGGATGCAGTATCTAGCATGATGTATCTAGGATGCTGTATCAAGGATGCTGTATCTGGGATGCTGTATCCGGGATGCTGTATCTTGGATGCTGTATCTAGTATGCTGTACCTGGTATCGTGTATCTTGGATGCTGTATCTATGATGCTGTATCTAGTATGCTGAATCTGTGATGTTGTATCTATGATGATGTACCTGGGATGCTCTATCTGGTATACTGTATCTGTGATGATGTATCTGGGATGCTGTGTCTAGGATGCTGTATCTGGGATACTTTATCTTGGATACTCTATCTGGGATGCTGTATCTAGGTTGCTGTATCTGGGATACTGTATGTGACATATTGTATCTGGGGTGCTGTATCTGGGATGCTGTATCCTGTGTGCCGTATTTAGGATGCTGTATCTGGGATGCTGTATCTATGATGCTGTATCTGGGGTGCTGTTTATTTCTATCCTGTCCTATCTCTCTGTCTAAACCAGTTCTTGTGTGCATGTCCCTTGTGGATGGTGGATCTCATCAGATCCAGCTTACACACACAGCAGAGGAAAGTGTTTTGCTCTTTATGAAACTGTGCAGTGTTCACACAGGAGAGCAGGTGGAGCTGGTGCACAGGAGCTGCAGCATCTCCTGCAGAGCTCAGTGGAGAAGTCTGATGGAGGAAAAGTGATGCCATCTCTGGTGGCCAATGAGGGAACCGGCAGACTGGGGGTGGGGGTGAGGAGCCAGGTTGTCCATACAGTGTCCAGCCTCAAGGGACCGTTCTCCTGCGTGTCCAGATGTCTTAAGGAGACCCTCGGGATCAATGTCCAGTGTAGAATGCTGCTGTCACTTCTTCCATACACTGAAAAATGCCAGAAAATACCCTGGAAAGAAAAAACCCTCCTTTATGAAATCGTCTTTGAAATCTTTATCAGCAAATGTCCCATTGAAACCTCTCCCGTTAGTTCTACAAGTCTGGAAGATTTGAAGGAAATTAGGGAAAGAAACATCGCTCCTTAGGGCTTTCTGTGTTTTAATGAGCCCCATGGCGTATTTGGTGCTGAGTCCATGAACCTCAGATACCAAGCACAGACTGAAGAGTCTGCTCAAGAAGTCCAAGTCAGAAGCAAACGCCAAAGTACCTTGAAGCATTAATGGGCCCCACTGAGGGCTGTTACTGACAAAGCCTCCCCAGGGACTCGTTAGAGCAGATATTTGGAGGCAGCGATTGCATCAGGCAAAGGCAAAGTGCAGCATCTCTGATGCTGAGAAAGCCCTTGGTTTGTCTGATGAAGGACAATGGCCAAGCCTTGAGCCCCTCCCCCTAGGAAGGGAGATCCTGTCTCTGACGTGTGGCTCAGGGCTCTTCCTGGGGCTGTGGGGAGTGTGATGCCCAGTGCAGGACAATGGTGTGACACCTCCTGGCCTGCATGGGGGGTGCAAGGAGGCAATGGGGAGCCATGGCCATGACAACCATGTGTCTCCTCTTAGGCCTGGCTGTCAGGGACATCAGCCATAGCCAAGGGGACAAAGACCTTGGCTCTTGCAGGAACATCCAGTGTCACCCTTGGCCATCTCCACCACAGTCCATCCGACACTGTTCCAGGCCTGTGGCTGTTTCCCCACAGGCTGCAGACACCCCATGCACATAGACCAGAGTTCTAACGAAGCTGGGAAATTAAACCATTCTTTTTTTAATAGACTTATTCTGTGGTAACTGGTTGTAAGAGACTTCTTAGTAAATTCACCGTGCTAGGTTTTGAGGTCATGGAAGAGAATGAAAGAAAGGCCACTTTTTGAGACCAATAGAATGCCAAATTTGGAACAAAGTTTTACCATAAGAATTCTTGTAGTTGCCAGGAAGCCCTCTACCTCTCTTGGGTCAGGATTTGTTAAGTAAATTGTAAGCTCCAATAACGTTTTCTGAGAATTCTGTTTAGTTGCATGGCCTACAAGAAGCTGCTGGGATGGTGCAGATCTGCTTGTGCAAGTGAGAAACCTCCAAGGAAATTCCGAATGCTGTATTTCCACCAGTATTAACAGCCAATGTCTCGATAAAGCAAACACTACACTGATAGAACTGAAACAGGACTTCCATCTGGTAAGGGAAAACAATATCCAATAAATATGACAACAAAAACGGTGTTAGAGACTTTGAGGAATAAACTCATGACAACCTAACAGGCTGACTGCATTCAATTGGACTTGCAGATTTGTCTCTTTATAGCTACAACATAGAAACAACCTGTGACTATTGTGGGACAGTATGATGAGAATGCTAACACTGATATACTGATTGTTACTCTGATCAAGAAATGCAGGGAATGAATTTAAGTCTTAATAGGCCATGATCCTTTTGTCGTATATGTACCATTTGTCAAATTCAATTCTGATTTTTTATTTGCAATCTACATCCTTGTAAATTGCACTAAGCTGACTTTCTTACCAGCACAGCTCTTGGCAGCATGAATGTAAATTGCTGCAGAACCTGCAAGTCTTTAACGTCAGGTCACAGACCATACGTGTATCTGGTCTGATCCTACACACTCGCACAGTTTTGTTGGTGGTTCTGGGCAGTCTCATAAAGCTGTAGTGGTCTGGCGTGAGGATAACGACTGGCATCATTCTGTACAAATTATCGAAGGTTCAACCCAATGAGCAGAACTTGGCGCAGCTTTACATTATTAGATCTTTTTAAGGAGGAACCTCTAAATTTGGTTTGTGATTCCGAGTACGTAGTCAAGGTCCAATGCACGTATCTGATTCTGAACTGTTTTTTTGGTTTTGTTTTTTCTTCATTTTTAAACAAAAAGGAGAGAGAAGCAGAGAAAACACCACAAAACCAATTGTCAAAAGCGTTGGATGTGATGAATCACTTATATCTAAGTGGTGCAGCCCAAATTTGCCCTGTGATGAAACACTTTGCAAGTGTGACCCAAAAGCATGCTAAATCAGAAAGAATCTGTGTTAGTTATGGTCAAATCACTAGTTAATGGTCAGTGGAAAAGGCCACATCCATTGATAAGCTGGGGGAGAGGCTCTGCTTGTGTCTTTACAGATCAAGGGCCGCAATGGTTGCTGGCACAAAACGTGAAACCTGTGTGATCCTCCTGACAATGACTGCTGCAGCTGCTGCGGTTTGGACGCCTGCACAGGCAAGACTAACATGTGGATTCCTTCAGCCAACCTGACTGACCAGGACTCCATATGCCTGGCTATGGCGTCTCCAGAAAACCCATCTGTGCCCATGGACACTTGTATCAACCTGGGTTGTGAGAAGTGTCAGAACAATATACGAGAACATGAATGGATAAACTGCAAAATGTTAATGCTGCCCTTGGTGAGTACAGAAATGAAACTCGATGGTGTAACGCCTCGCAGAAGAGTCCAAGGGGTGTCATTGATGATGTGGGAGAGCGACCCCAAAACCTCCTGCATGGTGTGTTCTTGATCTGTGGAGACAGAGCCTGGCCAGGAATTCCTTCTAATGCTGTTGGAGGACTGTGTATTTTGGGACGATTAACTCTCTTAATGCCCAATGTATCCATGATAGTAGATCACAGAAGAGCAAGACGAGAAAAACACTTTTTGCATGTATATGAGTCAATATGTGATGATAATGTAGATTTTTGGGGATCAGGGTTAGGGGTTTTAGGGTCTCTTGTACCTGGTGTTGGCACAGCGAAAGCTTTAAATACTTTAGAAAAATTAGGATGTTGGCTAGGTAAGCAACTAACAGAACTTCTAAGGCTTTAAGTGGACTTTCGTTAGATGTAGATTCTGTAAGACATGCTGCACTGCAGAATAGAGCCGCAGTAGACTTTTTGTTTTTAGCTCAAGGGCACGGCTGTGAAGATTTTGGTGGTATGTGCTGTATGGACTTGTCAGATCATTCTGAGTCATTTCATAAAGTATACAATTGTTGAAAGAGGGGGTACAAAAGTTGCAAGTTGATGATGGATGGGATTGGTTAAATAAATTGTGTAGTGGCTGGGGGCTCTCAGGGTGGTTGTTATCAGTAGTGAAAACGGCACTGATTGTCTTGATGATTGCTGTGGTTGTGTGTCGAGGGTTAAGATTGCGGGGTGACAATAAAACCCTGGCAGATATATTGTTAACCTCCTCTCACTCCCCACTTCCCCCTTTTGCCCCTCCCTCTCCCCCCTTCCCACTCAGGACAGGCGATCGGGAGGGAAAGAAGGACAGAGAGAAGAGAGTTGGAAAAAATTAAAGATGTTTTACTAATGCTACTAATAAGAATAGAGAAAATAATACAAAATATACAAAACCAATCTTGAAAGTCTCAGCAACTGCAGAGCCGGCCACCAAAGTCCTGGATTAGACTCTGCAGCCAACCGGAGCTGGATTCAGTCTGTCACTGGCCTCAGTTCGCAGGGACGACTCGCAAGGTCCTCTCCTAATGTCGGCCATAAGGAAAAAGGGCGAGATCCTCGTGATCTCCCACTTTTATATGAAGTATTCACGTGAATGGAATGTTATACACAGTTGGTCTGTTTCTCGGTCACCGGTTTCTCGTTGCCCCTCTCGCGAGATGTCCATCCATGCTTATCAATAAGTTTGCATTCCATTGCTAAGTTTACCAAAACATGTGTCTGGTTCTCCAGGAAAATGCAGTTAATATGAAGGCTTTAGCTGACAGGCAAAATTCACTGAACGAGAAACTTGTTTTTAACAAAACCAGGACATTGTGTTACTAGTGTTGCCATGCGTGATTTCTCTGCTGCAAAGGGCCCTGCACTGGACAATGAAGGCAATTTTTTTAGCACAAATACAAAAAGGGGGAATTGTGGGACTACGGTGGGTCCGTGCATTCCCTGACAGAGAGCATGGGAACAGAAATTAGCCTTGAAGATATGAAGGCCCACCCATGAGAAAGATGGGAGTAAAGGAGTGTCCGGAGATGTTCAGGATGTACCCGTGAGAGAGAAGGGAGTAGAAGAGTAACATTGATGAGAGCAAAAATAGCCAATGAGATGTTACTGCTGTAACTTGTGACCAATAGTGAAGAGACCCATGAATTGGTAAAACTGTATGAAAATGCACTTGTGGCAATAAATGGCATCTACTGCTTTCATCCTGGAAGAACTTGGTCCATGTCGTTTGTCCGTCTCAACCGTGACAGTCACAACAACCCCAGGCAGCGCTACAGGTTCGGGGAAGACGGACTGGAAAATTGCCTGGTGGAGAGGGGTCTGGGGGTGTTGATCGACAGCAGCTGAACATGAGCCAGTGTGTGCCCAGGTGGCCAAAAAGGCCACCAGTGTCCTGGCTTGTATCATGAATGGTGTGGCCAACAGGACTAGAGAAGTGATTGTGCCACTGTTCTCAGCGCTGGTGAGGCCGCAGCTCAAATCCTGTGTTTAGCGGTGGGCCCCTCATCATAAGAAGGACATTGAGGCACTAGAGAGAGTGCAGAGGAGGCGACGGAGCTGCTGAGGGGCTGGAGCACAAGTGTGATGAGGAGCAGGTGAGGGAACTGGTGGGTTCAGCTGGAGAACAGGAGGCTGAGGGGAGACCTTATTGCTGTCCTCAACTACCAGAAAGGAGCTTGGAGCATGGAGGGTGTTGGTCTCTTCTCCCAAGTAGCAAGTGATAGGACAAGAGGAAATGGCCCCAAGTTATGCCAGGGGAGGTTTAGATTGGATAGTAGGAAAACAATTCTTCCTGGAAAGGCATGTCAGACGCCCAGGGCAGTGGTGGAGTCGCCATCCCTGGAGGGGTTTAAAAGGCATTGAGACGAGGTTCTTAGGGACATGGTTTAGTGCTAGAGTTAGGTTGTGGCTGGACTCAATGCTCCTGACGATCTCTTCCAACTGAAATGATTCTATGATTCTATGGTATCAACTGGAAAATTCTTCTATCGCATCTTCTAAGTGCTCTTCACACACCTGCCTCTTTACCTACAGTCCTGAAACTGATCTAATTAGGTGCACAAGTCTTGAATACCAGATGTAAATGACGAAAGTGATGTGGCTCTGTCAGTCTGGTCTGATACCTGCCAGTCCCAGGCAAACACCTCAGGTATGCGGGAGCCCCTCGAGGTTTGCACTGGGTGCTCATAGTGACACCATGGAGCTCAGTGCGAAAATCTGAGCACTCCCCTCAAAACTTAAAAAAAACCCCAACTCAACAACAACGACGACAACAAGAACAAAAAACCCCGCACTCTCTTTTTCATCAGATTAAATAATTCAGTATTTCCAGGAGATAGAGTGAGAGAGCGGCTACCGTGGATGTGATCGCTAGCTTGAGATAAATTCATTTATCAATAAATTCATTTATTAATTCATTTAACAAATAATTTACGAAGGGCAAACCCTGGCCAATAGATGAAGGGGATTATAGCGGTGCATATATGGAAGTACAGAAGGAGGAGGGGTAGTTACTGAGGATGCACTGGATAGCGTGGCACCTGAGCATGGCACAAGTGGCATGCAATGGCAGGAGAACCCCAACAGCATCCCGGGACGCCCACTCACCAGCCCCGTCTCTCAGGAGCCCCTCGGAATCCTCCAGCAACCCCCAGGAAACGCTCTTGCCCGTCAGCGAGCTGCCCCGAGCCCCTGCCCATCCTACACGCTGTTGGAGCTGCCAGGAACACAGAGTTCCAACCCTCCCCAGCCCTGGAATGCCAGTGCTGAGGGGAGGGCAGAATAGCAACGGACAAAACGCTTCAAAATTCCACGTCGACACTCATTAACCCGACACAAATGAACCTCTGACACAGATGAGCCAGATCAAGAACACGAAGGTTCATGGGCTGAGGAATCGGGTTTGCAAATCTTCTACACCAATCTGAACAGACACAGCATTTTTTATTTTTTGCCTTTGTTTCTGCTCTGGTTTCAGCTGAGGCTTTCTGGTTTTGCCATCTTCCCGTGAACCCGCACTCGATAAATGCAGGTATACTTCGGGTTTCCCCAGTTGCTCTTGACAAGAAATTTGATGTATGAAAAGGCTCTGGGAAGAGCCTGTGAAGAAAAGAGGCAAAAGGAAACGGAGGCGTTAAGAGCCAGAGTGCAGTCAATGGATCTGCCCCTGCCAGCCCGGCTCCTGCGCAGGAACCAGCTCCCAAAAGTGCTGCGGGCCCCAGTGCCCAGCGAGAAAGCGTTCACGCTCTTCCTGCTGCGGACGTGCGGGCAAACCTGCTTTGCTCCCTGGCATCTCTCCCCCGCGTGTGGACCGTACCTGCAGCGGGAACGTCTGGATGGGCTCTTTCGCCACGTTATACATGAACGTCCCAAGCAGAGTTTCCTCTTCTCCGTCCGCATCCAGTCCCTCAGGGGCAAAGCACAAGGAGAGCAGCTCAGACTCATCCCAGCACCGTGGGGATGTACGCGCTGGATGAGCCCCGTCCCGTTCCCAGCCTCTCCTGGGACCCCAGCACTCGTCTGGTACTGGTTGGACTGGAGCTCAGTCTCCGCCTGGAGTTTTGGTGAAGAACCCTGAGGTGCCCTGGCCAGTATCACAGTATGTTTGGGATTGGAAGGGACCTCAAATGATCATCTAGTCCAATCCCCCTGCCAGAGTAGGAACACCTCAGATGAGGTCACTCAGGAACATGTCCAGGTGGGTTTTGAATGTCTCCAGAGAAGGAGACTCCACAACCTCCCTGGGCAGCCTGTTCCAGTGCTCCATCACCCGCACTGAGAAGAAGTTTCTTCTCAAATTTAAGTGCAACCTCTTGTGTTCCAGCTTGATCCCATTAGCCCTTGTCCTATCATTGTTTGCCACTGAGAAGAGCCTGGCTCCATCCTCATGGCACTCACCCTTTATATATTTATAAACATTAATAAGGTCACCCCTCAGTCTCCTCCAAACTAAAGAGACTCAGCTCCCTCAGCCTTTCTTCATAAGGGAGATGTTCCACTCCCTTAATCATCTTTGTTGCTCTACACTGGACTCTCCCCAGCAGTTCCCTGCCCTTCTGGAACTGAGGGGCCCAGAACTGGACACAATATTCCAGATGGGGTCTCACCAGGGCGGAGTAGAGGGGAAGGAGAACCTCTCTCGATCTACTAACCACCCCCCTTCTAATACACCCCAGGATGCCATTGGCCTTCCTGGCCACAAGGGCACAGTGCTGGCTCATGGTCATCCTGTTGTCCACCAGGACCCCCAGGTCCCTTTCCCCTACACTGCTCTCTAATATGTAATCTCCCAACCTATACTGGACCCTGGGGTTGTTCCTGCCCAGATGCAGGACTCTACACTTTCCCTTGTTAAATTTCATCAGGTCATTCCCAACCCAACTCTCCAGCCTGTCCGGGTCCCGCTGGATGGCAGCACAGCCTTCTGGCGTGTCAGTCACTCCTCCCAGCTTGGTGTCATCAGCAAACTTGCTGATAGTACACTCTATTCCCTCGTCTAAATCGTTAATTAATATATTGAATAATATTGGCCCCAGTACTGACCCCTGAGGCACTCCACCAGGTACTGGCCTCCAACTCTCTGGCTTCTCTCCTTAAGCCAGTTTGCAACCCACCTCACTACTCTATTGTCCAGACCACACCTCCTCAACTTAGCAACTAGGATGCTATGGGAGACCGTGTCAAATGCTTTACTGAAGTCAAGGTAGACCACATCCACCGCTCTGCCATCATCCATCCAACTTGTTGCATTCTCATAAAAGGCTATGAGGTTGGTCAAGCATGACCTACCCTTGGTAAAGCCATGCTGACTGCTCCTAATAACCCTCTTAACCTTGATATGCCTTGAGATGGCACCAAGGACAAGCCGTTCCATTACTTTCCCAGGGACAGAGGTGAGGCTGACCTGTCTATAGTTACCCGGGTCCTCCTTCTTGCCCTTTTTGAAGACTGGAGTGACATTTGCTTTCCTCCAATCCTCGGGCACCTCTCCCGTTTCCCAAGACTTGGCAAAGATGATGGAGAGCGGTCCAGCAATGACTTCAGCCAGCTCCCTCAGCACCCGCGGGTGCATCCCATCTGGAACCATGGATTTATGGATGTCCAGACTACTTAGTTGCTCCCTAACCCAGTCCTCATCAACTAAAGCAAACTCCTCCATTGACCTGGCTTCATCCGGGGTCTCAGGGGTACAGGGCTCCTCAGGACAGCCTCCAGCAGAGTAGACAGAGACAAAGAAGGCATTCAGTAATTCTGCCTTCTCTGTATCTTCTGCCACCAGGGCACCCACCCCATTTATCAGTGGGCCTACATTGCCTCTGGTGTTAGTTTTATCTGCTATGTATTTGAAAAAGCTCTTTTTGCTGTCCTTGACCCCTTTCACCAGGTTGTTGTCTCTATCAGCATTATTCACGTCCTCAGAAGAGGGCACAACAGGGCTGCTCTCCACTGCTTCTTCCCCTTAAGAGCAGCACTGACTAGATGGACATCACGCAGTTTGCTACAGTGGCCAAGGCAAGGCTCCTCACCAACAGCACTTAAGTGCCGTGACCTGTGGGGTTCATTACCTTTCACATCAAGATATTCATTGTTTACACCATGTAGTTTCTTGGCCCCCCACACCATTCCCAGAGAGGGGGTGGATGAACCATCCCTGAGACATCCCAGGCCAGGCTGGACGGGGCTCTGAGCACCCTGAGCTGGTGGAGATGTCCCTGCTCGTGGCAGGGGGGGCACTGGGGGAGCTGGGAAGGTCCCTTCAACACAAACCATTCTATAATTCCCAAGGCACCTGCTGTTGCTGTTCCGCAGACAGGGCACACAGGGGCCAGAGAGACCTTTGGTCTGTTCTCAACACCTGCTATTAAATCCTGTCCTTATTCGCTTCTCCACACAGCAGCAGGCTGGTACCCCTGTCCCATTTATTCTCAAATCAGATAAAAAATTGACTGTAGACATCTCATTCCTTATAGTCTTGCTTTAGATCTGCTGAGAGAGCGACTCTAATAATCACGTGGGCAATAGTGGTTTTGTCACAATGATGTACCCACGTGTAGGTAGGGAACAGGAGAGCTACTGAAGCCTCTAAATGTCCATGAGGATCCTCATGATCCAAACAGCTGCAATTCAATGAGAACAGCACAACTGAAATATTAAAGTTGAAGTCTGTTATAGGAAAACAAAGTGTTTAAGGTACCACTGCCACCCAAAGACTGAGAGCCCAGCCTCATTTAAACATATAAAACCTTTCCCTTTGGGGTCAAGAATGTTTTTAAGAGCAAAAACTAGAAGAAAGAGCAGGTGCATCACCTCATCGATCACAATAAGTGGATTCTCTGTCTTGGCTTTCTTCAGGCACTGGATGATCTTTCCTGGTATTGCTCCGACATACGTCCTCCTGTGTTAGCAGAGACTCTGTTTAGGGAACCATTGTAAAGCGCAAACACATCGCACACCACAACATGCAGCTGATGGAACATCTTTATCCCACTGGTAAATAAGTCTACATTGCTTCTACACCCATCAAAAGCATCTCCATCACCACACTAAGGACCAGACCCATCAAGTCTGTTTCTAGTAATCAGACATGAATGTTGGCCACATTTAAATGTGAAGCAAAGAGTTAAGGCCGAGAACAGAGATGTTTGAGTAGTGACTTCTTGTTTCTTGGGTAAAGAAACATTAGCAAAGGGAACGTTTCATTCCCTCATGTGGTAGGGACAAAAAAGGAAGATGAGTGTAAATCAAAAGATACCGAAGGAACAAACTGCGGCCAGCAAAACGATTTTTCTGCTAGAGGGAACTGGCATCCAGGTACACGGAGCAGCAAAGAAGAGGGTAAAAGGTGTGAACGCCAAGAGAACACCCTGAAAAGTGTGTATTAATAAAACACTTCTCTCTGGTTCTGTATCATATAGGGCAGAACCTCACAGGTTCACCTTGCGCTCCAGAACAGTTACTTTTACTAGTTTGAAAACACTGTTAGTTTTATTTTCAGGTGTTTGTGGAAGGGAAATAAACTTGTGGCAGGGCTGGATATACTGATTTTTGTATCCATGTCTTGTGTTCTCCCCGGGAATATCCCTCTTCCCAGCTTCTCCTCAGGCAGCGCTTCCTGATGATTAGAAACCATTCGCACTTGGCATCAGTGCGATGCTCTTGGGGGGGCTCACAGCTTTTCAGTGATCTCCCCATAGCAAACCCTAGAAACAGGGAGCGACTGCACTCATAGACACGAATCCGGTATGTTCCAAACTCCGCCCTGTGCTGTCCTTTCCACCTCCTGCATCCCAGCTCCCAGCCGCAAGGGTTGGCAGAACACACACGAAAATCAAGCACGTTGTCCAACTTCAGTGAAGCTCCTATTTTGAGAACATCCGTAAAAACTGCTGGACAGAGAAACCGCTCAGTTTACACTGACCTGTGTCCTTTTATTTCTGCTACGTCGGTCATCCCTCCGACGCTGAAGTGGAAATACTCTCTGTTTAAGGCTCTGGTAGGGAGCGGGCAATGCTGGTTTTGCCAACCCCGGGGGGGCCATAGAAACACAGGATCTTGCCCTGGGTGGATCCCCGCTGGCTGACCGCGATGAACTCCTGCAGAACGGAGGAAGCGCCCGTGGTGAACAGAGGGAACTGCAGCAACACCAAACGGCCCCGTTACCAGGTGAGCAACGATGACAAAATGGGCACCGTACACAGATCTGGTCCTCGGAGGAGCTGGGGAGGGTGAGGGGAAGGATGCTGGTGCAGCTCTTTTCACTCTGGTTATTTACACACTGGGTTTTGTGCTCTGTACTCATGTCACCAGGAGAAGCAGTCTGTCTGTCTGTCTGTCCGTCTGTCTCTCTCCACCGTCCTGAAGCGGGCAGACAGACTTCCAGTTCTTCTCCCGGCTTCCCTGGTTCACCCAGCTACCTGTGAGCATCTCCCACCGCATCAGTTCCTCTTCGCTAAATTAAACTCATATCTTTTCACACTCCTGCACTGGGTAAACCTCAAATAACCCTCAGCACTTGAGAAATCAAAAGATGGGAGCTCAGAACTGAAACCTCAACTGCTCGTGCGCTTACAGTGGAGAAATCACTATGCATGCGGGCACAGAGATGTGGTTCGCCTGTAACAAGCTGGTTATTGAGCAAAGATGAGCCTTGATCTCTTCCACCTACAGCACTGAATGCTGCAGCAATACATGGACGATAGAACTGATTAATTAAGGCTCAAACCTGCAAAGGTATTTCTCAGTACCCTAAAATTATCCACCTCGCTTGCTTTGCTACAACTGCGGAATCTTCGCTGCGTGGAATTAATCACATCAATAATCAAAGCCCCAGACCCATACGAGGCAACTCAATCTGTTGCTGTATAAAGGCTGGGCCTAATGGGCATTAACATAAGAGACTGATACTCAAAAGGGGATTTCTGCTTGCAAGTGTGCAACAACAGGCTTACTGTCGGGGGTCAAGACCCCGGCATGGGTTCGGGCCTACGGCGACGGAGGAAGAAATGTGGCCATCCGATGCAGATGATAAACATGCTTCAATTTATTGATACAGAGCGCAAGCTTTTATAACAGTTCTATTAATTATGCCTACTTGTCAAACACCGATTTGATAGCATACATAATGAGCCCATCCCAACATACATAATGAGTCCATCCCCTTCTGTGGCCCCCCTGGTATGTGAGTTCCCTCGTTATCTCGGAGCTGCCTCCTGGTACTTGTTTATCCAGGCCTTTCTCAGGAGCTGCCTCCTGAGACTGTGAGACTTGTTTATGCAGGCCTTTCCCAGGCAATACCTTCTCACCCACCCTTGTTCAGCTCATGCTAACTGAGGCCTACTCATGCTAACTAGAAGAGATCCTCTCCGTGGAGAGGGTCTCCTGCCCTTTCTCTCTTGGCCATTCTCCAACAGCTTACCATCAATCATTCAAAATCATAAATCACATAGTGGGGTTTACTCACAAGTCTTGGGCACTGCTAGGGAAGGAGCCCCTTTGGCTTCAAAGATACTTCAAAACCTTTCTCTTTTTCGGGAACAAGGCAATTTAATAAAAGCAAAACCCCAAGATGTCTCAGAATTTACTATTTGTTATATAAAATGACATTGTTCTGTTATAAATAGGGCTTCTGTGCACAATTACTGAGGTGGCCTAAGTACCATCAGTGCTGCCCCCGAGGTAACACAAATCTCTGCTTCGCACAGCACATGGGAGCAGCGGGAGAACCTGCCTGACCGCAGTTTGGGGAAGGGAACGGCCAAATTGAAGCCTGGCTACACTCAACACTTCACCAAACCTGCTAAGCTCTCCCCATGGTTTGTTAATGCAAAGTCGGTATGTGCACCTGTCTCCCCTCTCTCATGCCCAGTACAATACAAATCCTGCCAGCACTGGGATTGTCTTTCACCGCTGGAATGTGCTGGAGGAGCCTGTTCCTGTCCCCTGGAAAGGAATGCGGCTCCCACACCAAGTTGTTGCTTATTTACTCGTAGCTCCAACATTTCCTTAACAGCGAGCACAGGCAGGACATCCTCAGGCTAAAGCAACAGAAGTCATGGAACAAGGCAACGCTGAACACTACCCCATCTGAGACAAGGACTGGATTGCACTGACCAGAAACCCTTCAGCATCCAGCACAACTCCGGGGACAGGTAAAGGCTGCGAGGCAAACACGCATCTTAGCTAATTTCCCCTCCTAATTTGAGAAGCGTGAGTAGAGGATCAGCGTGTTTTGGAAAGGCAGTGGCTCTGCCAGTCAAGCAGAATCATTTTCATAGTCTCTGAATGATTTAATTAAAATCCACAGACTGCTTCCCTTGGACACTTATTGACTCGCTCAGCATTAAGCAGCAGAACAGGATATTGCTGTTTGAAATCAAAATCTGACCTTCATTGCCACGAGTTATTAAACACGGGTTCCCAGGGACACGGGTTAGTGCTGGGGTTGGGTTAATGGTTGGACTCGATGATGTCAAGGGTCTTTTCCAAGCAAAATGATTCTGTGGTCACCAGAACATTCTGCTCTTTCATTCAGGTTTCTGTTTGATCCATGGATTAACACAAATTCAACGGAGGGCTGCAATCTGGAACAACCGAAAGGCCTGATGCTCAGCAGTGTGACATGGGACACGCTGCCTATGCCGGCCTTACCAGAATTCGCTTCTTGACGTCATCCATCCCATAATGATCCTCCTCCAGCACTGCTCGGGCTCTGGTCAGGTCCAGGTTCTCCTCGCTGCACTTGCCCCACGGGATGGACGTCAGCCAGTCCAAGTAGTTCCATGTAACACTGACGGAGAGACAGAAATCAGAGTGATTCGACCACAATCAGCTCACGCCTTCCAAAAGCACCTCATCCGAACACATGGGGTATAAACTTCTCATGGAAAGGAGACCATGAAATGAACATCATTACCTGGGTGGTCTTGTCATGGCCTTCACTCCCTTCTCCTTTCCTCCGCAAAAACAAAAGAAAATAAAAGCTTTTTTTTCACAAGTGTTGCTTTCCTGAGGCAAAGAACCTCCAATGCGCCACACAGAGATCACACCAACTCCCTGCATGATTTTCTGTTGTGCTGTGTGTTGAAGGATTGTTTGTAACCTCAGCGCTACTGTCAACTGTTTGGATCAGGTCACGGAACTTAAAGACAGAAAAACAGTTTTCTCCACCTCCCCAGCAGACCAGGGTGATGCAAAGAAGAGATTCCAGGAGCAGGAAAAGCAGCTGGATGTGCCATATGACAGAGGAAGATTTAAACCCAGGAGATAAGGGTGTCAGAGCTCAAGTTAACAGCAGAGATTATCAGTTTAAACAGACTGCTGCTGAGAACACAAGTGCATGAAAGCAGCACTCTCGGTTCTAAAACTCTGCCCAGTGTGTCTTTCCCAGCTTTCTCCCTCCTCCTCCTAAGAGACGATTATCAAAATGTTCCTCATCCAAATGACACGTCTGCTCTCAGTCTTTACCCATAAAAGATGTCTTGTTTGGAAGCAAAGACCCAGGACATTAAAGTGCTGGTGAGCACACTGACTGCTCTGTTGGATCACACGCAGTCTGGACGGAAACATTGAAAGCAAGCTCGGTTTCTGACAATCCAAGTCATGGATTATGCGGTAAAAGCTATTCAGAATCCCAGCCCTGCCCCAAAATTTCAGGGCCAACCTCAGCTCAGCCAATATCATGTGTCAGCAACCAGCTGCTCTTTTCTTACATGAAAACACTCGAGTACAAAAGAGCCAAAATTAAGGGCTGAAGGAATCACTGCACATTTCCCAAGAGGTAACGAACCACACAGTTCTTATCCACAACACAGGCTGCAAGAGAAGAGCTGAAGTGGTCAAAAGAGGTAAACTACAGTAAAACACAGGAGATTCGGAGAACGATCCTCTAGCTGGCATGTGATCGTATGCTACACTCAGGGAAAGCAACTATGACAAAAGGAGAATAGAAACTCTAAAGGCAAGAGCTCCACAGAATTGTACTGATTTCCCTCATTCTCCCGACTCACCGCAGAGGACAGAGCCGTGAACTCACTTGAACTCTGAGGAGTGATTGTCCAGCAAGCTCAACTTGTTCAGCTCCTCGTCAATCACATCCATGATGTGTTTTGGCACCACCAGCTCCTTCAGTCGCTCCCGGAATTTCTCTTCTATAGCATCCTTGTCTTCTTTTTCCAGTCCTAACTCTTTCTTTATGATCTTCAGTTGCTCTTGGAGAAGATATTTGCGGTGTGTTTGCTTGATCTTCTCCTCAACCTAAACCCAGCAACAAACGCAGTCACTATTCTGTTCCTGCTGCAACCTATCAAACAACAAATGCTTCCAAATACTTCTCAGCAAGTGAAAATACTATTCAGAAATCATTTGCACTATTCAGAAATCATTCGTACTATTCAGAAACCATTTGCAGCGTGTTCTATAAGTGACTCTATGACATACTCCAGCTCCCTCCACATCTTGGTGGCCCCCGCTGGCCATGGTTCAGTATTTCAGTGTTTTGTTTGTGCTGGGGGATGAAAAGCTGGGCAGAGCGAGCCAGACGTGATCCCCTCGTGCCAATAGAGGGGAATAACTGTAATACTTCTCTTGACCTGCTGTCTCCACAGCTGCAAACAGAGCCCAGCGCGTCGCTGGCCTTCCTTGACAAGGACAGACCGCACATTCAGGGTCAGCTTCCATCAGGGCCTCAAAGTCCTTCTCTGCAAAGCTATTTTCTATCTGGCTCCACCCAGCTGCACAGGGTTATTCCAGCCCCGGTGCAGGACTGAGTTTCAAGTTTAAGAACTTGAGGAGGTTCTCGGTGACTCCCTGACAGACACCAGCGGCAGCTCGGTGAAGCCAGACTTCATAGTGTTGATCATAACCCTTTTTGCTCAGTCCAGCCAATTCTTTCACCCACCTTGTACATCTTTCCAGTCCATGACATTGCAATTTGGTCATAACACTATCACTGGCGATAACAAAGGCCTTGCTAATGCCATATACAATAGTCATTCTTAGCAGAGAAGGCAATCATGCTGATGAGGCACAGTTTGCTCCTGGAAAATCCCTTCTGGCTCTTCCAAATCACCTTCATTCACCTGTACCCACCTCCCAGGAGGTTTCTCCCCATAACCTTCCAGGCATTGAGGGCAGGCTGGCGTGTCTGCAGCCTGCCGACTTCTCTTTCTTGAAGCCAGGCTTGGCATTTACCTTTTTCCACTTACCAGGATCCTCCCCAATCACCACAGTGTTTTAAAGGTGACCGAGACAACAAAATAATGACGTAGATAAGCCCTCTCGGCATCCTTGGCTGCACCCCATCTGGTCCCGCAGACTGCATGTGACTAATTTGCTTAAGAGTCTCCAGCAATTCCTACACTGGTCCAAAAACATTTTGCACTTAACGTGAATTTTTAGAAGCGCCAATTATTTGGAGTTAATAAACTCAGGAACTTTTGACTCAGTATACACAAATCTCTGTATTTTATATACTTAGTTACCATTTTGATGCAGTTATTGTATTCTGATTAAAACATACAAGAGTCAGGAACTACCGCAGCTCGCAGTGGTGAGCAGAGTCTTTTAAAGTAATGTGTGCTATTTAAACTACGTGCTATATACAGTACTATGCTGTATTTTCACACAGATGCTTGGTAACTGCAGTCCTCGAGGATTTTCCTGCTTGCGTGAAATTACAACTTGGACACAATTTAACAGCACGCAATGTGATATAAATACGTTCAAGGTATTTGTTACTTGAAAAACTTACCTCCCTTCCAAGGCGCTGCTGAAGTTTGCTCAGCTCATATTCCTTCTTTAGGAGGGAAAGGGCTTTGTAAAGCCGTTTGGGAATCCGGAAAATATAGAAATGAGTTTTCAGCCAACTCCCAGTGAGAAAGGGAGAATAAAAAGCTCCATCAGGTTTTCTGGGAGAACTTTCCAGCACCTGCAGATGTGGAAAGATGAACCACATAGCAATTCCACAACATGCAACCAATACATCAAATAGAATGATCTGCCATCAAAGACGCAGAGCATCCAACCTTAAGGCATGTTACTAATGACTTACTACATCCTTCAACAGGAACCTAGCGATAGTAACCTAGCAAACACGGTACTGAATTGCCCTCCGTACTGAGGATGGTACAGAAACCGTGACATAAACCAAACACACTTTTAATGCAGTTCCCACAGGTTTAGTTAAAAGCTTCATCTTACACTGGTCTCTTCCAAGATGTCTTGAAGCTCTTGCGACTCTGCCCCTGTCAGCGCTGCCCCCATGTCGCTCAGGTAGATGGGATTATCGACCACACGCTGGCCAGCCTGCATCATCTGGAGCACAGACTCTCTGAAAAAATGGTGATAAACCCCCAAATGCTCAGTCAACATTTACATTCCTAAGGGAGCATCCTTATAGAGTTATTTACGTGTCATGACACAGTAAAGAAATGAAACACAGCTCAGTTTCATAGCTAAATAAGTAATTTTTTAAAAACTGTCTAAGCCAATAGTCAGTAACAAACATATACATCACTTATTCAATATATTCATCAATGATTTGGATGAGGGAATAGAGTGACTGTCAGCAAGTTTGCTGCTGACACCAAGCTGGGAGGAGCGGCTGACACTGGAAGCTGTGCTGCCATCAGAGACTTGGACAGGCTGGAGAGCTGGGCAGGGAAAAATGTAATGAAATAGAACAAGGGCAAGTGTAGAGTCTTGAATCTGGGCAGGAGCAACCCCAGGTTCAGTGTAAGTTGGGGAATGACCTATTAGAGAGCAGCGGAGGGGAAAGGGACCTGGGGGTCCTGGGGACAGCAGGGTGAGCATGAGCCAGCACTGGGCCCTTGTGGCCAGGAAGCCAATGGGACCTGGGGTGGGTTAGAAGGGGGTGGTCAGTAGGTCAGAGAGGTTCTCCTGCCCCTCTGCTCTGCCCTGGGGAGACCACACCTGGAATCTTGTGTCCAGTTGTGGCCCCTCAGTTCCAGCAGGACAGGGAACTGCTGGAGAGAGTCCAGTGCAGCCACCAAGATGCTGGAGGGAGTGGAGCATCTCCTGTGTGAGGAAAGGCTGAGGGAGCTGGGGCTCTGGAGCTGGACAAGAGGAGACTGAGGGGGGACTCATTCCTGGGGATCAATATGGAAAGGGGGAGTGTCAGGAGGATGGAGCCAGGCTCTTCTGGGTGACAACTGATGGTAGGACAAGGGGCAACGGGTACAAACTGGAACACAAGAGGTTCCACTTCAATTTGAGAAGAAACTTCTTCCCAGTGAGGGTGGCAGAGCCTGGCCCAGGCTGCCCAGGGGGGTTGTGGAGTCTCCTTCTCTGCAGACATTCCAACCCGTCTGGACACCTTCCTGTGTAACCTCATCTGGGCGTTCCTGCTCCAGGGGGGGATTGCACTGGATGAGCTTTCCAGGGCCCTTCCAACCTCTGACATTCTGACATTCTGTGTGATAAACAGAACCAAATATATTAAATGCTCTCTTAACAGTTACAGAAAATTTTTGTGTGCCAGAATGCAGAGACCTATACTGCGCTCATATTACAACGATCAAACTGTGATACTCATTGCAGTGATAAGTAATAGTATTTATTCACCTAGACCCACACCACCTGCCATAGGACTTATCATCCTACCTCAGATCGGAGTTTCACATCAGCTTTTCAAAACTCCCCCTCTGTTTCCAACCAGGGATGACAAAGTTTGCATCCCAAACCAAAATTCCAGCTGACAATCCAGCAAATCTCTCTTCTTCATTACGACAAAAGACAAGTGGCATAGAAATATCTCTGAGAACACGTGGGATATGTACCTGTACAAGGGGTTCAAGGCAATGATGTCCCGGATTGTTTTGACAATTTCTGCAGTAAGAGCCTATAAACAAACCAAAGATTTAATCAAGGAAAATACTGGAAAAGGACAAATAAGGCCTCAGTACAAATATGACATTCCATGACGTCTCCGGCACGGGAGCACAGCAATGCAGCCCCTGGTCCCCGCTGTGATGGTGTGTGAGATCGGTACCGCATGGTGGGACGGTTATTGCTCTGGAGACAAGGAAAGGCAAGAAGGGGAACAGGCTGGGGTCCTGCACACACAAAACAACTGGGTTTTGGCCAGAAGATATGATCAGGTTGACCACTCAAGTCACCCAGTTTGATGGAGGATATTACACAGATTTAAGCACAGCCCAGCCTCGTCATTCAGCAACGTTTTGAAGCAAATTGAGCTGTGGCAATGAAAAATAATTCTTTTCATCTAATCCCCTCATGCAGTGGCTGTGAGAAGCATGAACTGATGTTTCTGAGGCCTGAAATTAGAGCCTGATATTTCAAGCAACTCTACAGGACACGTCCAGGTTTGCGTGATTAATTCACTCACTTTAACCTCTTCTGTGATCTGAAAATCTTCATGAACCACGTTCTCGACTTCCACCATGAGAACCTCCTGCGCGGCCGCAGCGACAGGATCCAGCACCACTTCCACAGCTTGGTCCTTTGCTCCAGGCTCCTCCTCAGCCTCTTTCTTGGAGCGTTTCTGTTTCCCTCGAACCTTCTGCTTATTCTCGGGCTCCTCAGGCTCAACTTCCAGCTGCTTCTTTATACGGATCCTGAAAGCCAAAAGAAACCAGCTACAACCAATTCTGTCACATGTGATTTCAGCTCTTCGGCATAAAAAGGAAAGTCTAAATTATATTTTGAGTAAGCTAAAATTTCCAATTTTGACAAAGGTAACTGATTGTACGTGTTTCAACAAGATTTAGCTTTTGGCTTGTTTTGTCAAAATAAGGCTTGATTGAATAAAACATAATAAATGAGTGCTAGATACTGACAGGACTTACTAAATAAATTTACAGTAAGTAAGTTGTCATGCAAACAAATTTAACCACTAAATTAGTGGGTTAATGAGAGGGCAAGGGCGGCTGACAGCACCTTTATCGTAAACTCTATTAGTTTAACCAGTTGCAGAACTACAAAACCAGACTTCTAAGGATTAAAAGAACCTAAATAACATCAGACTGTCTGAATTCTCAGCCACATGCTGCAGCACATGAACAGAACAATTAATCAGGCATCATTGTTAATAGCTCAGGAGCTGCACGAACCAACAACTCTGATGTGGATTCATTCCCTCTTCTTGTCTCTCCAGAAAAGCAAGTTCGCTCTTGCATTTTAATTCTGGATATAATGGCTTTAAGTCACATCTGCTGCACTATCCACTGTAATACTAAATATTATATACCATGTGTAGAACAGATTTTGAAGTCATTCCATACATAGAGATTTGAAATTTTGGTTTGTTACACAGGTTTCCTAGATCATGATTTTGGAAGAGATGAAACCCACAGTATATTCCACACCAATTAATCAAGTATTAGTCCCTAAAAGGGACATGGCATGAGCACCTTCCAAAAAAATCAGTTTCCCTGTTACTGTTTTTAAGCTTTTCTGAGTTTTTCCTGCTGTGCATCCAACCCCATGTCAGATGTTTGCAGTACAGAGCATGAGTTCTCCAGACTGGGATCAAAGTCTTGCCCTCTCCACTGCCTTAAACTTTCCCCACCAGAGACCAGCGCTACACAAACGCTCAGGAACTGCAACAGCCTTTGACCAATCTGTCTTACTAGGCCGTGAATATGGAGTCAAAAAACCCTTGTGGTGCAGCAGACTCCCCGCTCACGCGATCACTGCATTATGCGCAGGGTGTAGGTCTTATTTTCCATGTGATCTTTAAAAACAAACAGCTCCCCAACTACTCCAACTCTCTGCCACTGGCAACTTTTGACTAATTTTGACTACTCTTGTCAATAGAGTTCAAAGCCATTTTCTGGAGGGTGGGGTTGCAGCATGGAAATAGCTCTGGATTAACTACAGAAGGTGTCTAGAAGGTGTTCGGGGAGAGATAAAGGAAGGATTTAGAAATGAGAGGACCCACACTTGCAGGACACCACATTTTGTTAATTTGGCTGCCAATCAAAGAGTTTCCTTTTCTATATTTTTCCCTGTAAATACAGCACGTTCCTCCCATCCGATGTCCCGTGTGGTTCCAGTGACTGACCACCGCTCTGTGTCTCAAATCAATACAGATGAATGCCCCACCCTTCCAAGGTCCAGGGAACTATTTCTATTCCAAGGAAACCAAAACCAACAGTTGCCAATTTCCAAAATCCAATCAAAATTGCGCTTTGATAATGCACTTCAAAGCAAAACCCACCCTCAATGTCTCCCCACGTTTCTGTCCTTTTGTTTTCCCTTCAAATGGAAATTCATTACTTGACACATTTAAAACCACGATTTTATATTGTCTTAGCTCAAACTACTTGGCACGATACAGCTACACCTATATTCCCAACAATAATCCTATTTTCTTCAGTTTGGTTCTTGGACAAGATTATAAAGACAAGACATAATTATAGTTCTGGATCACGTTTCTTTTTCTTAAAGCAAAAATACTGGCTTGAATTAGTTCCAGAGAAATTTTTTTCATCATTTCTGAACCTTGCTGTACTTGACAAAGAAACCACTATACTTCAGTTTAATGAGTGTTTGCTTGTATCAAATTAAAATCTATATAAGAATGACATGCACTAGCTCTTCCTTTTTGGGGTTAACCTGTTGGATCTGTAATATTACACAGAATATTGGGGCTGGAGCACCAGAGCTCTATCAGGATACGTGTCATAACAAAGCAAAAGGTTGTTATACACAAGTTGTGTATGAAAATGAATATACGTGGTGAAAACAATAAAGGGATATATCTGTTTATAAAGAAGTCTGGTGAGACACAGTGGAAGGACAAGTAAGAAATCACCTTCGGTGCCCCATGACGATCATGGGCAACTTGTCTCCAAGGTCCTGCATTTTGTGAATCTGCACAAAAGTTCCTATTTGGTAGATTTCGTTCAGATCCTCTACCACGTCCGATTCATTGCTATTGAGGGGAAAAAGGAGCAGATATTCAGAATCTTGAGAGAGCAGGTAACATTAAAAAGGACAGGAACGATCACTGGTTGCAGAACTTTAAACTGGACTCGGGAGCAAAGATACTCGACTTTATCCCCACTGTTACCACCACGTAGCTCCTTTCCAAATCACCCACCTGCCTGGATGGTTCATCTCCCTCCCAAATAATAATGGCAATAATAAACACCATTTCTGTAACATTATCCAGGGCAGGGAACTTCAGATCACAACTTTTAGTATAAACGCAGCCTATTAATGGAAATAACTTATTTTCAAAAAGATCAAGAGAAATTACTTACTTATCATCCTTTTTCAGAAAAACACCAGCATAGGGCTGGGCAAGACGAACTTTCCTCCTCAGCAGCTCAACCAGCTTCTTATTTTTCACCTAGGACAACAACGGCTGTTGTAATTTGGCACAATGTCTAGCAAAGCGATGCTTGCCAGCGTCACAGGCGTTAACAGAGAGAAGAAAAGTAATCATTCTCTATTCACTGCAGAGCCTTCACATCGTCAGGAAATAAAGTATTAAATGGCAGAATTAATTTGCAGAATGAGAGAGAATATTTAACAATTATTTTAATAGAAGACACTGTTGATCTATGCATTGAAACGAATGACTTGAACATAAAAGTGTGTGTGAAAATGTGCCTAAAGATCATAGTAATATATAACCTTCCCCTTCCCTCAACACATCTATAAGGACACTACAAGATGCACATATTAGATTTGGACATGCAGAAAAATACTACAGCAGATATTATTATCAATAACACTACGTGAACAGGAAAATATTGATTCCGTTCTTGTTACATTTACTCCAAAATCAGATTGATAAAATACTAGTAAGGTGCAAAAATATGAGTACTTGTTCCAAAATGCTTGCATTTCAGGAGGAATATGTATTTGTGGCCTATGAGCTCAAGTCACATAGCAAAGAGCAAATTTATGGCTCTTAAAAATACATATGGGGTGTAGAGGGGAAAGATCACGCTGAAATTTTGCGATGCCCATCCCCAGCCCTCACAGCCTCTCCTGTCACAGCAGCATCGCTCTGTATTGAATCTGTACTTTCTCCTGGCAGTTTTCACAAATATTGTTCTTGGTGCTACGACACAACCCCATGAAGCTGAACCAAAGACACATTTGCTCAACCTTCAGCAAAAGAACTCGGAGAAACCAGCAGACCCTGAAACAGCTTCTGTGTGAATCATTGACCTTCCCCGTTAGATGCAGCGTTAGTGATTCTGATGCAACACCCATGAAACACAAAGTCCGTATCCCAGAAGAAACCCCCATTCCAATGTGGTCAGGATGTATAGTTAGAAATCACGGAATCCCCAGCCCCCCCTGCTCACGCAGGGTCCCGGAGCAGATCACACAGGTGGGCCCAGGGGGTTGGAATGTCTCAGAGCAGGAGACTCCACACCCGCTCTGGGCAGCCTGGGCCAGGCTCTGGCACCTCCCAGCAAACAAGTTTCTGCTCATGTTCACGTGGAGCCTCCTGTGTTTGTCTGTGCCCGTTGCCCCTCACCCTGGCGTTGGGCACCATGAGCAGAGTCTGGTCCGTCCTCTGACACCCACCCTGAGATGCTGATCCACTGATCAGATCGCTCTCAGCTTCTCTTCTCCAGCTCAACAGCCCCAGCTCCCTCAGTGTCTCCTCATCACAAAGATGCTCCAGATAAACACTAAAAAGCAGAAGGCTGCACACCTTGCTACCCCCCCAAGCCTCTACGATTGAAATAAACCTGTGAGGACACAGAGCGCGGCTCTGAGGAGAAAAGCGCCCCTGGTCTGTTAGAGCCCCGGCCCCTCACCTCGATGATCCTGATGAATCGCGGGAACACGGGGTTGCGGGTCACGGCGATGAGCGGCACGCTGGGGAAATGCTCCGGGACGAGCAGCGGCGTCAGCGCCGTCATGACGGGCCCGGCCCCGCCGCCGTCCTCCCCGCTGCCGCCGCTCCCGCCCTCGCCGCCGCCGCCCTCCAGCGCGTCGCCCCCCGCCAGGCCCCCGGCGCTCCGCTGCCGCCACGGCGGGCCCGTGCTGAAGGCGACTCGGACGGGCGGCGCGGGGCCCGGCGGGGCCGGGGGCAGCGCGGAGGAAGCGGCCGCCAAGAAGCGGCGCCGCGGGGGCCCCAGCAGCGCCGGCCGCCAGCGCCCGCACAGCCGCAAGCAGCGGGCGGCCGACACGCTGCCGGCGCGCGCCCCGCGACACTTCCGCCCCCATGACTACCCGCGCAGGCGCCGGCAGCGCCACGGCGGGTTCTGCCGAGGGGCGCGTGGCGGCACGCGCGTCCGAGTGCACGCAGAGGTTGCGGGTTCGCGTCCCGGCCCCGGCAGAGCGCGCGATGGGCGCGGGAGCTGAGGGGGCCAAGAAGTTCAATGGGACCTGCGGTGGGTTAAAGGGGGTGGTCAGTAGGTCAGAGAGGTTCTCCTGCCCCTCTGCTCTGCCCTGGGGAGACCACACCTGGAATCTTGTGTCCAGTTGTGGCCCCTCAATTCCAGCAGGACAGGGAACTGCTGGAGAGAGTCCAGCGCAGCCACCAAGATGCTGCAGGGAGTGGAGCATCTCCCGTGTGAGGAAAGGCTGGGGGAGCTGGGGCTCTGGAGCTGGAGAAGGGGACACTGAGGGGGGACTCATTCCTGGGGATCAATATGGAAAGGGGGAGTGTCCGGAAACAGGCACACTGGAAGAGCTTCGTTCCTATTTTAAGTCCAGACCAAAGCAGCCAAGAGCCGTTTAGCGTCCCCTGGGCACCCTGACAGAATTCATGTTCCAGACCTCAAACACCGCTGCTCCGGGGGGTTACAGACAGAAACGGGGATCGCTGTCCTTCTTGACAGGGCTCCTAAAGTAGACGACCTGCAGTAGACACTGCAACTGCAGCAAGCAATCCAGCGGCCGCTCTGTCCTGCTCGGCTCTGCCCACTTGGTCACTTTGTCACTTGGAATCCGGCACTTCGACTCTGGAGCTCTGCCAGGAGTTCCCTGCTCAGCCAAGCTGCTCTTCTGCCGCTCGCTTGACGTCCGACCTTGGACTTGTCCCACCAAGTCCCCCCATACCAAGGATGTCCCAGCTCTAGGAACGGCCCAAGGCTTCCAGCCAAAGGCACTTGCAGCCCCAGCCCCTGGGAGCCGCCCGTGGGGGCCGGGGCAGCCCAGCCCCCCTGAACCCTTTCCCTGCCCAGGAGGAGCTGGGGAGGCTCTTGGGCTGGGACGGAACACGGGGAGCCCCAACATTCCCTCCTGGGACACCCCAAAGAGTCCTTAGATACCAACAGCCAGAGGGACGATGGCGCAGCCACCACTGCGGCTCCCAGCGCGCGGCCCCCGGGCCCCCCCGGTTTTGCGGCTCCTGCAGCCGATTGTGCTCCACCAAAGCTTCTGCCCCTCAGGTAGGGACCCACCCCGACCCCTGCAGCCCGGGACGCTCCTGGGAGCAAGAGCGGAGGTGAGCGCCAGCCATGGCTCCTGTCTCTCCTGCAGGCTCAGCCCCGCTGTGCCCACTGCCCGGGCAGGAGCAGCCCTTCCCCGCAGCCTGGGCACCCCCGGCGGGGGGGGCACCCCCGGCCCCCCAGGCCCCACCAGCAGGTACGGCACCCCTGCCTGCTCGGACACCCCGGCACCTTCGGCCCCTTTGCCATCCCCGACCCCGGGCACTCCCAGCACCCACCACCCCTGCCCTGGCCTGGCTGATTCATGCCCAGAGAATTCCATTTCCAGAGAACATCCCCCATCCCTGGGGCCATCTCTCCTGTTTCCTCTCCCAGAAGTGAGTCTCCTCCCCCTTGCAGGCCCGTTCCTTGCTCAGCAGCTCACCCCATGGGGATGCCCATGTGCCTGGGCAGAGCCGGGGGCTGTTGGTGATGGGGGGTGCTTGGGGGGTGCCCATGGAGGGTCCCCCCGGCCCAGCACGGCTCCCTCTCCCCCACACAGGGGGAGTGCAGAGAGCACCGTGCGGCTGCTGCTTCGATCCCGGGGTGTTCCACATACAGTGCACGAGTCCCTGTGGCCATCAGGGCACAGCAGTGCCCCAGCCCTCCGGTGCTGCCGACCTCCATCCCCGGCTACCGGCACGTCCAGGGGCAACGGGCACAGCCCTACAGCTCTGGCACGGCCACCGCCGCGGGGGCACCGTGAGTTGCTTTTCCCCAGAGTTCTGTGTTGCTGCAGCTGGCAATGAAGTATTTGCAGTTAGAGCGTGCTGGAGCGCCAGGGCAGCTGCTGGCAGTGCTCTGCTGAGGTTTCTGCTCTAACAGGTTGAATTCCTGTCAATGAGCAGTCTTTTCCTGGAACTCATTCGTACAGAAGCCGGGTGGCACGTGGCTGCCGTCTGGTGGCACGGCCCGGGATACTGACTGTGTGAGCGGGCGGCTGCCCTGGAGACGGGGGCTCTAGAACATGGGGGTGGCCGAGGGGGAGGGGAGGGAGGGAGGCACAGAGGCCCTTTCCTCTGATCGGCTGCCTGGGACTGAACCCTTGCTCCTCCCATCAAAAGATTGGTCAGAAAACCTGTCAATCATCCATGTGCCACTCTGCTTCCAGGTATGATTGGTGGAGCCAGCATGGCCCGCCCTTCACAGTGCCCAGCCTTTCAACCCTTGCCACCTCCCCTGCAGCCTCAAAGTTTATTGGTTGGTTACATATCAATCACAGACCTTCTCCCCACCCCCTCAAAGGCCATTGGCTGTCCTGACTCCCACACCGACTTCTGGGTGGTTGTTGCCAGGCAACGAGCTGCACTTAAAAATGAAGGTGGGGCCTCTAAGCAAAGGCCATGGGTAATGGAAGACATGGCAGGACCCTAAAAATGAAAGTTTGAGCACTAAGAAGGAGGCTCTGGGCACTCAAAAGGACGGGCAGATGCTACAGCTGGTGCTTTGGGCCCTGAACACGGGTGGTTCCCACCCGAGCTGGGTTTGGTGCCCGTGACCCCACGGGACAGACACCAGTGCTGTCCGGAGTGGCCACGAACAGACGGAGCCCAAAGCCACGGGCTCCGTGAGCTCAGCGGGGTGTTGTGACATTTCATGGACATTTCACAGGGGTGGTCCATGGGCTCAGGAAATGTGGGGGGAGAATCGGAATAAAACTGAGAAAACTTGTGGGTTGAGATCAAAAGCATTTAATAATCAAAGTGAAATAATGATAATAATTACAAATTGTAATGAAAAGGCAAATAGAGAGAGAAATAAAACCCAAGAAAGACAAGGGATGCAGCTGAAAACAATTGCTCCCCACCAACCGACCGATGCACAGCCAGGCCCCGAGCAGCGGCCCCCCCACCAACCTCCCTCCTCGGTGGAAAAAGGCACAAAAGGGCGACAGGGGTGGCTTCTGTGAGAAGCTGCGAGAAGCTTCCACTGTGTCCCATAGAGCCAAGTCCAGCCGGCTCCAAGACAGACCTGCCCAAGGCTGCCAATCAGCGGTGGCACCTCTGTGATGATGTGTTTAAGAAAAGGGGGAAAGCACCAAAAAGAACAACAAACTGCAGTAGTCAGGAGAGGGCCAGAAGCTGCTTGAACCTGTAGGACACTCCAATATCATCCTCAAGACTCATCACTGTTGTCTTTTTTTCCCCAGCACTACTGTCCATGTTTGCCAGGAGAACGCAAGCACCTGAGTCTCTAATCGAGCAGCTCTGGAGATGCTCTGTGCTTTGGCATATTTTCACTAAGAACTCTACATGCTAATTTATTATGCTCAGCAGCTGTAGAAAGCTTCTGCCCTTCTGGCTCACAAGGCTGCTTGCATCGATGAAGGCTGAAATTTAAAAAATGTAAAGAAATAAACAACCAAACAAAACCCAAATCAAGCTCCTCCATTCTTTCCTGAGTCGTCAAACTCTCAAGGGAAATCCGGTGGTGACACTTAGGACTGGGTTTGGCTATGACGGCAGTTTTATTGTTGCAAACACACATGTCAAGTTCAGCCGTCAGCATCCTCTTGAGAATGTTTGTCTGTGGCCTCTGATGGTCAGTGGCCAGTGTCGATGGCAATTTCAGTCACAAGTACTGAACGCTTCTGTCCATAAGCCGTGCACCTGGAACACCTGGCAGAGAGGTTGGCAACATTGCCAGGTGAGGCTGCAAACGCAGCCTCCTTTGCAGTCCTCCTCTCCCGAGCTCGCTTTGGATTTCTTGATCTTCTTCCCGTTCTGGCATTTCGCTTTCAAGGCTGGATCGCCAGAAGGCTCACTTCTATCCTTGCCGCTTTCTTTCGGGCGCACTTTCACCCTCCTCTGCACAGGTCTGTTTTCTCTTTCTGCACGGCAGTTTTTTGTTTGCAGCCTCTGGGTGAACAGGCACTGGGGAGAGCGCGCCTTGTTTTTCAAGCCAAAGCTGACGAGGAGCGCGCTTCTGTGTTTCCACAGGGCCGGTGCACCTGCGCTTGGGAGGGGGACAGCCTGGGTGGCTCCCGTCCAGCTTCTCCCCCTCCTCAGTGGCAGAGTGCCTTCTCTTCCTGCCGCAGCGCAGCTGCTCCCCTCCTGACCCGGGGTGCCAGTCTGCTCAGTGGCCGCTCGAGCTGTACAGCTGTTCCCAAATGGAGCTTCTGCCATAACCGGAGCTGTTTCTGTCCCTGTGGGAGGAGCGGCGCAGGATCCCTCTCCCACGCCGCAGCTGACGGGGAGCGCGCTTCTGTGTTTCCACAGGGCCGGTGCGCCTGCGCTTGGGAGGCGGACAGTCTGGGTGGCTCCCGCCCAGCTTCTCCCCCTCCTCAGTGGCAGAGTGCCTTCTCTTCCTGCCGCAGCGCTGAGGGGGAGGCGCTGCGGAGTCCCGTGGGCTCCCGTTCTGGTGGATCCTCTGTGTACTTGCTTCACCTTCCGGCTTTCTCGGTGCCACGAAGCCTCCAGAAAATGGACTCTTCGGCTCTTGAACCAACTTTGCCAACCCAGCACTCTGTGTCTCTTGGCGTTCAGCGCCCGCTCCGGGGGTCAAATCGTGGTGCCTGGAGAAACAACAGGGATCTTAGTCTAGGGTTGTTCTCGCAGCCTCCACGTGGCTTCACTCTCATCCTGGCATCTTCTGACAGCACTTGATATGACACGCAGAAGACTGAACCAGGACTGGAAGCTGGAAATTAGATCGTGCTCTGTCAGTCGTATCTGCCCCTTCCAGAGCAGGACTTCATCTTTCTACCTGCTCGGACCCCCGTTTCACCTCTTTTCACAGCCAGCCAGGCCCAGAGAGCAGACAGATAGCAATTTAGGCAAGCACAACAGATTAGTGCCAAACAAGGAAGAAGAAGAAAGGACGGGGCCATCTGCAGAGCAGACAGAACTCAGCTGGACGGTCTTTCTCTCTTAGGACAGAAAGCAAAGCCCACCGGAGAAGAACAGCAATGACAAGATCAGAAACAGGAGAGGGAGCGTATTCTGAACACCCTTTCACACTTGTTCTTACCTGACATAGAAGAGTAAATATGCACACTCGCCGAGAACCGTCTGGATGTCACACAGAACCACAGACGCATCATCCATCTTGTACCACCGTCCATCGCTGGCCTGCAAAGCAAAGCAATTCTATCTTCAGATGAACGGCAGGCTTTTCAAAACAAAAACACAGGCAGTACATCACTGAAGGACACAATAGACCAATGCAAATCACACTTTTACCTTTACAAAGCAGTAATAGTGTCCTTGCTGACAGCTGTGACCTTCATGGACCAGGACGGCATACAAGGAATAGAGGAGTGGTCCTCCAGCTGCTTCAGATGTGTATTTGCCAAGGTCCAAATATTCTGGGTACGGCACGACCTAAGGAGACACCAAGAGGATTCCCAAGTTATCCTGAGAGTCTTTGGGAAGCAGCCTGAGAAAATCCTGTCAAAGGATCTTCTCAGTTCATCAGAAACAGGTGTCGCCATGTCATCACCAAAGTGGCAGAAAACTGTTCTCAGCCAAACCAACTCTTCATGAGCACCCAGGTGCTCATCTTCACCCTGGAACTTTCCTCTGGCCACAAGGGCAAGAGCAAGGCAGAGCTGTTGCAATTCTTTTTCTCAGACGGCTGCACTCCATAGCCATCGTGTGCAGACACAAACAACTTCCAGAACAAGCGTTCTCCTTTGGGAAAGGACTCCTTCCAAGCAGACAACGTGGCTGTGCACTTGTTTACATACCTTGGTAATCTTTCTGCCAGAGAAAGGATCAAATCTCTTCAAGCACACGGTCAGGACGTTGGAGGCCTGATGGACTGTAAGTCTCTTGGACGCACTGACCCGCTGTTCACACCTTGAAAACACAGGCCCAACGGTTGCAACCTGTCTTGCCCACACTCCACCCCCCGTCCATCTAGGGCTGAGTTAAGGCTTGTTTTGCCCAGTTCAGGTAGAAGGGGAAAAAAATGTACCCATCTTAGAAACAAATGCATTTTATTCCAAGTTGTGGATGATTCAGGAGGTTTGCTTGTACGGGGAAGAAAACCAAACAAACAGAAAAAACCCCAAGCTGTGTCATGATTGGGTTTCTCAGTGACGTCCAAACTTAACTACTGCTTCCAGACATGCAAAACCATAACCCAGTATCTGCTATGAAGATGTCATTAGGAAAGATCTTACTTGCTACATTTATAGCTGTTTTTGCCATCCAGGTGCTCGGGTCTGACGAAGTCCTCCAGAGCTCCGGTGACAGATGTGGCTGCCTGGATGAGAAAGAAAGAAGAGCACTGAGCTCCTGGAAACTCAAAATCCCAAGAAATAGCTCCCCATGTGGTGCCAGCGCTAACCCAATAAACAGCTACTCCTGGGCAGCACCAGAGTGTCCTGTGCTCTGCCTGGTCAAAACCAGCAAAAACCACGAAAGCCACCCGTCCAGCATCATGTGCGTACTGAGGAGTCCAAAGCAGGGCGGTAGGACAGCGTCATCATGGCTGTCGACAGCATCCTTGCTCTTTGCCCAGCTGGCACCCAGCGCAGGGAGACCATTTACAGGGCTTCTACGGAGGGAGCACACAAGTCCAGTTCCCTTCCCATCCACCACCATCTTGCATGGTAACAACCCGCAGTTTGAAGTCAACGGAGTTTACTGGAGATAAACGAGGCCCCTGCAGGGACCTCGAAATATTTTGCACCACCATTTCCAAACATCTTACCTTGATATCCAAAGGAATATCACGAAATGCCTCATAGGTGTCTGAAACAGCTTTGCAGCTCCAGCATGTTACTGGAAGGCAAAGAGAAAAGGTTCTCAGGTTGGGACGGACACTAACTCTGCCCATGTAATGGACCAGTGCAGCCTGGACATGCTGCTGCCTGCAAAAAGCAGTTTTCCACAAAGGGAGAAAGAGCCACAGACCGTTCTAAGGACAGGGATATTTTTTAAAATTACCTCTGGATCTTAGAAGTCCTCCAAAGACCTGATCAATGACTGTGCTGCCTTGAGATGTGTCCTGGCTGGAAAGAAATGGTGATCGTGGCTCAGAAGGTGGAAGGCAGAGAGCTCGCTCTTGCAAGAGTTTTCCTTATTAGCAGAGCCCCAGAGAGCGGGTTTCACTGACGATTTACAGGAAGGAGTCAAAAGGGCCAGAGAACATTTCCATGGTCATGTGCTCATGCTTACTCGCTGCTGCTGCTCAAACAAGCTGTCTGCATGGCAGCCACGGCACAGCCGAAGAATTCATGCGCGTCTTCCTGGGCACCAAACTGGAAATCTCCTATTCCTGAGAAAGAAGAAGGTTTTCACGTTAATCTCCCCAAAAAAGGAAAGAAAACTGACCCTTCTAAAAGCTCTCCTCCTTAACCTGGACCCGGAAAAAACAGTTACACACGGGGTTCTTCGGCAATGAAAAATACCTCCAAATGAAACCATCTGAAATGACTCACGTGGCAGCTCGTTGACAACAGCCACAGGTGCGACGGCACTGCCCGAGCAAGACAGGACCTGCTCCATGTGCACTTCCATCGTACACATCATGCAGAAGCCTTTCTCCTCACCTAAGAAGGGAGGGAAAGAAGGAAGCAGCCCAATTAAAATATACACGGCTGTGGAAAATCTTCAAGGAAGAAAAACACCAAACCACCCCACAGGTTACAGGTACAACGTTCGCTCTCCCTTCTCCATCCTCTACATCTCATCCTCAGAGCTGTTTTCCCAGAGTCGCTGTGGTTTCTTCATCATTTAGAGCTGCCCAAGAGGTGTAAAAGAACGCGTAGCAAGGACTCACAGGACTGGCTGTGCTGGTGAGACAGCAAGTAGTTGGCCAGCGGAGGGGTGTATGTCAAACACTGCAGGACGGAATTGAGGAAGCAGGTGTTGTCCAGGTTGTAGAGGCCTCCTCCCACACTGCGTGTTTGCTGCCAGACCGTGCAAATCTTCTGCGGAGGATACAGGTCCCTTTGTGGCAGAGCCATTCTGACACTGGTGCCTGCAAGGAAATCAGATTTTAAAGGAGATCTCCTTGTTTGGATAAGGAAAGCCCTCGAGTGGTGTGCCTAGACTTGGCCCTCTTTGGATGTGCTAGAGAAAAGATAACTAGGAAACAGGAATGACGCTGACAGCCTGCATCTACCCAAACCCCAACGGGAGAGCCCAGTGGACAGCAAGGAAGGTACAGGCCAACCCACACTTCTACCCTCTCTCTATCTACGCCATCCCCTGTCTCAAAGGAATTGAAACATTACCTTTTCCACACACTGGAATTGTCAGGAAGGGGAGGGAGAAAAAAAAGGACGTAATTTCCAGAAAAAAAGAAGAGTATAGAATGAATCGCAGACAGCGAGGAGCTGAGTGGCTCCGCCGTCGAGCTCAGCCCGCGCTCACGCTCGCAGCACAGCCGCCAGCTCAGTGCGAGAGCACAGCAGGAGCTGCCGGGGACGCCCCTTATGAGCACCCGGCCCTGGGACGCCCTTTGTGACACGGGGCCGTGCGGGGCCGCACAACAATGGGGCTGGCGCCACCCGGCACCTCCCGCAGCTGCGGCTGCGGGGCCTCCCCAGGCACTGGCTGCAGGGCAGGGGCTCCTCCCCGGCAGAGCGCGCAACTCTGCCCACACCAGGGGCTCAGGAACAGGCCAGAAGGCGCTCCAGCCTTTTGGACACTGCACGATCGACTTCAAGACTCATCACTCTTGTACTTTTTCCGCCAACGCTACTCCACGAGGTTGTCAGGAAAGTCAACTTCTTCACTGAAACAAGGAAGAAGAAGGAGTGTGTTTGCAGTGCTGTGAGCTCCCAGAGAGGAGCATCGAGCTCTGGCAGATCTGCCAGGCTCTGAGTCCCCCACGCAGGGCGAGGTGCCCATTGGAAGGCTGAGAAGCAGCTTCTACTGTCCCCCTCTTCTCCTTTCAGGAGTTTTCCGTAAGCGCCGAGTGCTAATGTAACGTCGAGCAGTTGGAGCAGGTACTCAGTCGGTTGCTGCTGCATCTGGTTCCTCATGTCTGTCATCTCCCTCTCCTTTGCATCCAGCATCTTTGTGATCTTCTCCCGCTCGCCAGCCATCGTTTCCTCCAGCTCGCGAATGCAATCTTCCGTGGCGCTGGCCTGTGAAAAACACAGTTGGCATCTATGTGGGTACAATAAAAACGTTCAAAAATCCATCTCCCTCCCAAATGGACGTCAAGATTTCTGTCCGCAAAATTCAGGGAACGCAAAGGGACGGAAATGTCAATCCGTCCAAACACCACAGTGCTCTGGATTAGTTATGAGAGCAAATGTAGTGCCTTTACCTGTTTCTGAAGGCCACAGAGCTGGTAGCTGAGAACTTCTTTCTCATAAGAGCCTCTTCCAGCTCCTCTCGCGCTGCACTGGCCGCTTTGTCATTTCGGTCAGAGGACAGTTTGGCATTTTCCAGCTGGAAGGCAAGTTTGATACACGTCACTTGCACCGAGTTGTCTATTCTGTAAATATCCTTTCAGTACAAAATAGAAGCTATTTAATCTCTAATAATTTTAAATGGAAATCTGGGAAGTTTATTAGAAGAATTGCATAATGTTAAGGAAATGCCCAAAGAACCAGAAAAATCTATTTCAGTCCTATTCCTATAGGATTTGCTTATAGAGTCACTACCTAGATCACATCTAACAGGGGGGCTGTTGCTGCCTGGAGATGCCCCCACGGTGGCTGAAGTGCCCGGGATGTTCAGCGCTGCCCAATGCCCATCGACGGCCATTGGCAGCTCCAGAGGTGATGGGGCCACCGCATTCCCCTCTGTGCCGCTGTCACCCAGGTCTCCAGGCACGGGGCTGCTGCCTGGACCATCCTGGCTGGACTCCACCGCCCCCGGGAGCAGCCGAGTAGCTGCAGGGCCTCTTGGAGCAGCTCATCCTCCGGGATGGCCAGTTCAGCTGCCAGGTCTGCAGAGGCTGGTTCGGCAGCAGAGGGGCCGGATGGAGCGTCGCTGCCCAGGGCTGTCGCCAGGATGGTGGCCACCGCATTCCCCTCTGCGCTGCTGCCACCCGTGTTCCCAGGCGTGGGGCTGCTTCTGGGACCATCCTCGGTGACCCGCACTGTAGCTGGAGTGACACCAAACAGCCAATGGGCCTCTAGCAGGAGCATCTCCTCAGATATGTCAAAGCCATCGGTGGGGTTGTCAGGGGCTTCATTGAGGAGGGCAGCAGAGGGGCTGCTCCTGGGGATGTTCCTGCCTTCAGATGCCCCCACGGTGGTGGCCGTGCTGGGAACGCTGATCGGTGCCCATTGCCCCTGGACGTGCTGGTAGCTGGGGATGGAGGTCGGCAGCACCGGGGGGGCTGGGGCCACTGCTGTGCCCTGGTGGTCGTAGGGGATGGTCCACTGGATGTGGAACACCCGGGGGTCAAACCAGCAGCCGCACAGTGCTCTCTGCAGCCCTATGTGGGGGAGGGTGAGCCATGCTGGGCCGGGGGAGGCGTCCAGGGGCACCCCCGAGCTGGCACCCATCACTGATGGCCCCCGGTTTTGCCCAGTGCCGTATGTGCTGGGGAACAGGGGTGGTGGGTGCTGGGAGTGCTGTCTCCTGCGGTGCTGGGCAGGAGGGTCCGGGCTGGGCAAGGGGGGTGGGCAGGGCAGGCGAGGTGGAGCTGTTGCACGGGATGGAAGGGAGAGCTTGGATGCTGCAGCCCTTCCAGTCAGACATGAGGGGGCTCAGAGCCTCCGGGGGAGGGTCTTGGGAACAATTTCTTCCCCAAAGGGCTGTCTGGCATTGGAACAGGCTGCCCGGGGCGGTGGTGGAGTCACCATCCCTGGAGGGGTTGAATAGATGCAGAGAGCAAAAATGTATCCAGCAAAAATACGAATTTTGATAATGTGGATTAACTGTGGGAGGTGAAATCTTGACCTTTTCCTGGGCTTGCATTGCCAGAGCTCTGTCAGCCAACTGCGTATTTAATCTCCATGACCTTCCCAATATTTCTGCGTATCATTATTCAACCAGCCATGTCTGAAGTCATGTCTTCTGAAGCCTGTCTGGACATCTGCACTTTTTGTAGTTATCCAGAGGTTCCTCCTCCTCTTACTCTCTGATCACTCAGAGCCCTCTCACCCTGATTTGAGCTTCAGGCAGGTAAAGCTGAATTGTCTTTCAGCTGTTGCTCTCATACCCCTGTAGGCAACTCTTCAGTGGTGCTGATGGACCTCACTGGAAGTTGCTTAAACTAACCACACAGATGAGAAGTGGATTTTAGTCTGTATTAATTTCTACTATATTTTTTAAAATCATTTATTTATTCATTTCACCCAATTAAAACCAAAAACCCTCTGTGCCTGTTTACGTTGAGTTCTTCAAGGAAAGTAGGTGGGAATTCCTGCAAAGAAGCTCTAACAATCAGGTATAAACTTGAGAGGAGAAGCCTGAAAAGTGCACCTTTAAAATGTCCTCTTTACCTTACCTCCTGAAACCTCTCTAATTTGCTGTACAGGTCTTCAGGACTTGAACAAAATGATGAAAGAGACAGGGCTTGTCAGGCTTTTTGCCATTTTAAGAAGCCCATTTGTGTGGTTGAGGCTGCGTCCATGAATCACAGGTACTGAGAAGAGACTGAAAAAAGGCCTCAAGGACCCAAAGTCAAAACCAAAACCTCAGAGTTCCTTGAAGCATTAATGGGCCCCACTGAGGACTGTTACTGACAAAGCCTCCCCAGGGGCTCGTTAGAGCAGATAATTGGAGGCTGTTATGAGAGGTGGGCCAAGGCCCTGTGCAGGTGGCTCTGATGCTCAGAAACCCCTTGGTTTGCTTTCTGAAGCAGAATGGAGAAGCCCTGACCTGCAGGCAATGGGAAGGGGGATCCTGTTCCTCACACGCAGCTCAGGGCTCTTCCTGGGACCATGGGATGTGGGTGTGCAAGGCCGAGGGAAGGACAACACCGGTACAACAACTTCGAGCTTCCCCGTAGGGCTGCAAGGAGGCACCGAGGCCCCAGTGCCATGAGGACAACATGTCTTCTCCCAGACCTCAGTGGCAGAGACAACTGCCTTGGCCAAGGGACAAAGACCTGGGTCCTGTTGGTCTCTTCCAGCCTTGCCAGCGCCCTTTGCCATCTCCACCTCAGGCTGTTCTTTATGGTCCTACCCCTGCCCCTCTTTCCCTGCAGGCTGCAGATACCCATCTCGCTTCCCCACCTGCTCTCACCCCAGCATTTCTGCACCTTCACTGCTGTGTCTGCACCTTCACTGGCTGTTCTTTGGAACACAAACCATGGGCTGATCCAGACTCCCTCCTGGTGACATCTTGCACCACAGCACTGCCCTTCCGGTGACATTTTTTCCTCCTGATACCCAGTCTCCACCTTCCAATCTGCATCTGGTGGCTTTTCCTTCTCTCTCCTTCTTTTTGCGACTACCAAGGAAAGCTCACCCACCTCAGAAATTGCCCTTCAAACAGGGAACCCAACCTGTTAGGCTTTTTCTGGTCTTCCACTTGACCAGAGAGAAGTAACCTCGGCATGATCTTCTAGATCCCACGAGTGCTGCTGGCCATTCAGCTTCTCTGACAGACACGACCATGTCCCTGGGCACTTTGGCAGGTTCTTTCCCAGCCATGTCCCTGCTGCTGGGCTGTCACCTCCAGAGACAGAACTGACCACACAGTCCCCTTCGCAGCCACATGCATCTTACTGGATTAAGAGTTTCTGAGACATAACTGACCTTGTACACCACCCTCCGTATGGCCCACGACCTGACCAGATAGAAGTATGTTTGTTTTACGAATTTGATGAAATCTATTTCCTGCAAATGATTGGAGTGGAGAAACATTCTTCACAGGAACTGCTGTATTTATGTTGACACCTTTTAGTTCTCTTCCTCTGTTTATTTTTTGGGGTTTTTTTCCTTCTTCCTGACATGTTCCATTTTCAAAAACCTCTCCAAGGTGAAGATTCATTGAATCATAGAATAACTCAGGTTTGAAGAGAGCCCTGAATATCACCTTGTCTCACTCTCCTGTTCAAGGCCGGCTGAACCAGGTGAAGTTTTTCAGGGCCTCTGCCCAACATTTCATCTTCCAAAAGGAACTGAAAGTGCACTGTGTCACATCATTGAGAAGGAGAATAATGATGATGGCCCAAGTGCTGGTCACTGAGGGATGCTACTAATAACTGGCTACAGAGAGGACTTTGTACCACTGACAACATGTGGACTTGACCGTTGGGCCAGCTTCCCACTCAGCGTCCACTTCTTCAGCCCAGAGAACTCCAATCTGGCTGTAATGACACCACAGGAGACTGTTCTTGACCCTGCTTATTTGGGTTCAACAATCCTGTTCTTGTCCTTCAAGTGCCTGAAATGGCTACAGGTAGACAAGTGCCATCCCCTTCCCAGGGACAGAGATAGGCTGACCACCCCGTAATTCTCCCACTTGTCATTCCTGCCATTTTTGAAGAGGGGTTTGTTGTCTGCTGAGATGAATGTCACCGGGCCAGTGGGGTTTGTTCCTAGAGTCACACACAGAAATGTCAAGGCAGCCACCTCTGGCCTTGTGAACTCCTTAAGCACCCAGGGACACTCAGGGGCAAAGTCTTCCCCTTCTGCTAACAGAGGCAGGAGTGACAGTGTCTCTCTGATCTCCGGTTCCCACTACCAAAGGATGGGTGGCAGCTCAGCCCTGTGGTGTGCCTTGTTAGTCCAGAGTCATCTGAAATGTCCCACTTCATGAGGAACGGGCATGGGGACATTGGTTTGAGGAAGCACATTGCAGTGCTGCATTTACATGGTTTCCCATGGACTGTTGCTCACAACATGAAGTGACCTTGAGATATTGTCTGTCCCTCAGGCCTTCACGGAACACCGAGGAACAGCTGGCCTTTTAATTTGTTTCAACACACGTAGAGCACAGCTCCTCATTTACACAGCCACTCAGTCAAGAAGTTACTGCATCCTTGAGCTCCTGGTTCCTCATGCGGTAGATGAGGGGGTTCAATGTTGGAGGCACCAATGAGTAGAGAACTGTCATCCCCAGGTCCAGGGATGGGACGGAGAACGAGAGGGGCTTCAGATTGGCAAACATGGCAGTGATCAAAACCAGGGAGGCTGCGGCCAAGTGAGGGAGGCACGTGGAAAAGGCTTTGTGCCGTCCCTGCTCAGAGGGGATGCTCAGCACGGCCCTCAAGATCTGCACATAGGACACCACGGTGAACACAAAACAGCCAAAGAACAAAAAGTGGCTAATCCCAGGAAGCCAAACTTCCCTGAGGTGGGTGTCTGAGCAGGAGAGCTGGAGGATGTGGGGGATTTCACAGAAGAACTGGCCCAGAGCATTCCCCTTGCAAAAGGCAGTGAAAATGTACTGACCGTGTGCAGCAGAGCAGTGAGAAACCCAGTGGCCCAGGCAGCTGCCGCCGTGTGGACACAAGGTCTGCTGCCCAGGAGGGTCCCAGAGTGCAGGGGTTTGCAGATGGCAACGTGGCGGTCATAGGACAGGACACTGAGGACAAAATACTCTGCTGAAGCTAAAAAGAAAACAGAAAGACTTGAGAAGCACACCCTGTGTAGGAAATGGCCCTGGTGCCCCACAGGGTATTGACCATGGATTTGGGAAGAATGGTGGAGATGCAGCCCAGGTCGAGGAAGGAGAAGCTGAGCAGGAAGAAGTACATGGAGGTGGGGAAGCGCTGGTCCCAGACTATGGTGGTGATGATGAGGCCGTTGCCCAGGAGGGCAGCCAGGTAGATGCCCAGGAAGAGCCAGAAGTGCAAGAGCTGCAGCTCCCATGTGTCTGTGAATGCCAGGAGGAGGAACTGGGTGATGGAGCTGCTGTTGGACATTTATATGGGCATTTACACTCTAAGGCTTGATAGCCCATCCACAAGCACATACCTAAGTGGTTCAGATGAAGGATGGTCTTGCACAAGTCACCCTTTGTGTCTCCCGATGCCATGGACACAGGGTTGGTCTCTCCAGAGAGTGGCAGAGGATGCACTGGATCCCCTTCTCAGGACAGACCCCTTGCCAGAAAGACACAGGCACGGGGGTAACTCTGGGTAACTCATTCAGATGAAAAACATCTGAACAGCACCGCAGCCATTGGTCCCAGCCAGCGCGGGTTCGTGAGGGGATCTGGGGCTTCTGGTCGACAGCAAGTTGAACATGAGCCACCATTGTCCCTGGCAGCCAGGACATACTCTGATTCCGTTATTCCACCAGGGTCAGGATCGGGCCCAGGGCAGGCAGCACTTCACTCGAGGCTCCCGGTGCTGCAGCTGCTGGGAGAGCTCAAGAAACGGTGGCAGTTCCCATAAGTGCTATTTTTGGTCTCTCCCCATCGCTCCCTGGCCGGCTCCCTGCCCCGATTCTGTAATTCCCCCCTCTCTGTCTTTAGCCCATTGTGCTGGTTTAACTGCAATCGAGTTACTTTTCTTCAGACACTTAGAAACTCTTTTGGTTTAGTTTGGTTTTGGTTTGGTTGTCATAGCCAGCAAAGCCATTGTTTGGGTTCTGTTTGGGAACAATAAGATAGGATCCCATGACAGAATTAATGTTTTCCTTCAAGTAACTTTCCAGTGGTCTTGAGGTTATTTCTTTAACTGTATTTATCTCAATCCACAAGATCGTCCCTTCCCTTTTGATTCTCTCCCCTATTTGGAGGTGGGGAGTGAGAGAGCGGCTACCGTGGATGTGATTGCTAGCTTGAGTTAAATTCATTTATTAATAAACTCATTTATTAATCCATTTAACAAATAATTTACGAAGGGCAAACCCTGGCCAATAGATGAAGGGGATTATAGTGGTGCATACATGGAAGTACATAAAGAGGAGGGGTAGTTACTGAGGATGCACTGGATAGCGTGGCACCTGAGCATGGCACAAGTGGCATGCAATGGCAGGAGAACCCCAACAGCATCCCAGGACGCCCACTCACCAGCCCCGTCTCTCAGGAGCCCCTCGGAATCCTCCAGCAACCCCCAGGAAACGCTCTTGCCCGTCAGCGAACTGCCCCGAGCCCCTGCCCATCCTACACGCTGTTGGAGCTGCCAGGAACACAGAGTTCCAACCCTCCCCAGCCCTGGAATGCCAGTGCTGAGGGGAGGGCAGAATAGCAAGGGGCAAAACGCTTCAAAATTCCACGTCGACACTCATTAACCCGACACAAATGAACCTCTGACACAGATGAGCCAGATCCAGAACAGAAACATTCATGGGCTGAGGAATCGGGTTTGAAAATCTTCTACACCAAACTGAACCGACACAGCATTTTTTATTTTTTGCCTTTGTTTCTGCTCTGGTTTCAGCTGAGGCTTTCTGGTTTCACCATCTTCCCGTGAACCCGCACTCGATAAATGCAGGTATACTTCGGGTTTCCCCAGTTGCTCTTGACAAGAAATTTGACGTATGAAAAGGCTCTGAGAAGTGCCTGTGAGGAAAAGAGGCAAAAGGAAACGGAGGCGTCAAGAGCCAGAGTGCAGTCAATGGATCTGCCCCTGCCAGCCCGGCTCCTGCGCAGGAACCAGCTCCCAAAAGTGCTGCAGACCCCAGTGCCCAGCGAGAAAGCGTTCACGCTCTTCCTGCTGCGGACATGCGGGCAAACCTGCTTTGCTCCCTGGCATCTCTCCCCGGCATGTGGACCGTACCTGCAGCAGGAACGTCTGGATGGGCTCTTTCAACACATTGTACATGAACGTCCCAAGCAGAGTTTCCTCTTCTCCGTCCGCATCCAGTCCCTCAGGGGCAAAGCACAAGGAGAGCAGCTCAGACTCATCCCAGCACCGCGGGGATGTACGCGCTGGATGAGCCCCGTCCCGTTCCCAGCCTCTCCTGGGACCCCAGCGCTCGTCTGGTACTGGTTGGACTGGAGCTCAGTCTCCGCCTGGAGTTTTGGTGAAGAACCCTGAGGTGCCCTGGCCAGACTAAGTCTTGAGAAGCAGGAAACCTCTCAAGCCCTTGAAGTATCACGCCAGGGCACGGCCGGGCTCAGGAGAGAGCGGGACACAAACCTCCGAGGATGCACAAAGTCGCTGTCACGGTGTTGCCCCAGGGCAGAAGCACCCAGCAGACACTTACAAGGACGGCGACGTCTCTGGGGGCGCTAATGACGGACCCAGAGGGAGAGGCTTCCTTGGAGATGTGCTGCACGGTGACGGCGCTCAGGTGGACTCGTGCTGGCAACCGGATGACCGCCTGGCCCTGACGCCCTTGGAAAGGCCAGTAGTTCCCTGGGGAAACATCCAGCTGCACCCAGAACAGCAGAGAAATGAAGCATGAGAGAGCGCTGGGGCCAACACAACTGCTCCTGGAGCTTGCAGCGCAGGCACCGGGGTGTCTGTGGGGTCTGCTGCAGCTGGGAAATGTCCCTGAGATCAGACCCCAACTTCCCAGGAAGGAAGGAAACCAGCACTGAGGATTTCTGCTGCCCTACCTGCAGAACAGCCTCAGGAGGGCTGGCAGCACAAAACAGCTGTATAACGCTGCAGATCCAGTTCCCTTGGCAGCTGCAGGTTTGGGAAGTTCTCTGCGTGTCGATGGCGGCACCTGGAAGGAAAGGGGGGCAGATGACTGCGAGCGGAGGACTCGGTGCTCAGACACGACCCATGAGGCCGCTGCCAGCTCCTCGTTTTTCAGTCCTGTCCTCATCACCAGTCTGGAGAGTAGCGCCGGGAGCACGGCTGGGCTGCTTGTGTCCGTACCAGCGCTCTGCAGGGCCCAGTCAGACATCTCCACGGAGACTTGCGAAGCCGCCTCGGACGCTGCCTGGTTGAGGAACAGCACGGTCAGCAGTCCAAGCCCACCAACAACCCCAAGGAGGCTTTCTCGGGGCTTCTGCCCAGCCAAACCTCCTTCCCCAAATGCACGCTCACCTTCCTCGCGCTGATGAGCTGCACCCTCAGCTGAGCCACCTCCTGCAGCAGACGCCGCATATTTTGAGTTTGTGCCGCCAGCAAAGCCTGGTAATCGCTAAAGGACCAGGAAAGCAGATCTCGTCAGAGAGATGTCCATCCCCTCTGGGGAGCGTCGGAGCTCAGCACGGAGCACAGACACGGGTGCTCGCCCGGGCTTTGCCAGCGCTTCCCTCCTCACCAGGCTGAGCAATGCAAAGGCCAGAGGGAAGGACGGGAGCCCTGGCCTTAGGAAAATGGGTGCAGGTAGCACGAGGTGTTGGCTGAGGCTTCTGCACAGACCCAGTTCCAGCTCAGGAAACATCTCTTACCTCCGAGTCTTCCGTTCGATCGCAGACCCACAGATCTGCTCCTGAAAGGGAACAATTCCCCGTTAGAGTCTCCACCACCAGAGCTGCCGGGGCTCCCCGGGGAGGCTTCCCCAGGAGACATGGCACAAACTGCTCTTTCTTTGGGTCGCCCTGCACGGAAGCAGAAGAGCCCGTGATTTCTCCAGATGCTGTCAGCAGCGCTCCCTTGCAGGAGCCACCCACCTCCATCCATCCCTTTGCCCGGGTTGTCCACCCTGGCATCAAGGTTGTGCAATAAATGCCAAGAGCCACCAGGAGCAACAGGAGGATGACTCGGAAGCACCTCATGTCCCTCAAGAACTGTATCCTCTGCCTGTCCATCACAAACCAGTTCTTTTTGGGGCCATCTTGTGCCTGAAAAAGAGAGTCCAGGGGCTGTCAGGGAACCAAGTGCTGAGCGAACCCCTTCACAGCTGGATTTGCATTCTTAGGCTGAAAAGCTGGAGGAACCTGATTTCTGTCCACACTGCTCAACACTAATGGCAGCTCTTCCCCAGAGGAAGAGCTGCAGGAGCACCTTCTGAAAGAGAAGGAAAACAATCCATAAAGAGCAAATGAAGACTCTTGTCAGCAGCCTTGTGGTGTGGACCTCGCTCTCTCTTTGGCTGAGAAACCAGGATTGTTCTCACATAGAATCACAGAATAGTTTGGCTTGGAAGGGAGCTTCAAAGCACATCAAGTGCAACCTCGTGCCATGAGCAGGAACATCTTCACCCTGATCGGGTTGCTCAGGACACCGTCCAGCTTGGCCTGGGGTGTCTCCAGGGATGGTTCATCCACCACCTCTCTGGGTACCTGGGCCAGGCTCTCACCACCCTCAGGGCCAACGATTTCTGCCTCATGTCTGGGCTGGGGAACACGCCCTGTTGTCCCCTTTGTTTGCACTGACCCTGGACATCCCCTTCCCCCTGTCCACAGCAGAAACCTGCGCTATGTACACGGCAAAGACGGACACACTCAGCAGACGTGTCCACAGGGAGACCAGGGCACCTGTCCCATGGCAAGTGAGGCTGAAGACAATCCCTGGGCAAAAAAAAACAGAGACAAGTCAGGCCTGTTTCTTGAGGTCTCCTCTCCAGGAGTTCACCCCCTTTGTCTATTTCTTGTATATCTCCAACCCTGGCATGCCTGGGTGCGGAAGCAGAGGGCAGAGGTCTCACCCTGCTCTTTATCGTTTTAAGGGCTGTGCAGAGAAGTGCTACTTAGGTGCACAGTGCCACTTCCTCCACGATGTCGGCGAGTACATGGCCGCAAAGCTGGGCCACCTGGGCCGCAGCTGCGTGCTCTTCCAAACCTTCAGCAAGTGCGTTTACGGTGCCACCTGCCGCTTTGCCCAGTCCCACCTCGGAGCCGGCTACCAGAACATCGTCAACTGAGACCTGGCCAAGCAGTGGGAAGGGAAGACGCTGGTGAGGAACAACCTCTCCAAGGACCTCCAGCACCAGCTGCGCAAGAAGAAGTTTAACTTCAAGAAGGCCGATGAGTATCTCTGTGGTCTGGCCAAGCCCCACGGCGACAGTGGGAAGGGCGGCAAAGCCACCGGGTGCTCTACAGAGGAGCAAGAGGTGCCCAACTGCACAACAGCCCAGGAGGGCCTGGGAGACGGCCCCGAATGTCCTGTGCGACCAGAGCAGGGAGAAGATCCCAAACCAGACGCCTCGCAGAGCGATGAGGAGCCTTCCTCCATCAAAAGAGCCAGACCGGTGACAGATGAAGATCTTATAAAGCTGCGGGCATGCGAGAAGAAGGAGGTGAGAGTTTGGTTGAGGGCTGCTGTCTCTTGTCAAGTGGCTGAGATTGTGCTTGGGAAGACAGGAGGGAGCTCTGGGCTGGGTGAGAGGCAGAGGACAGAGCTGCCTGGGGACCGTGTTACTGTTGTGAGGAGCGGGATGTGGGAAGGTGAGCTCTTGGGGTCGTGGTGGTGTCCTTGGAGGGGGAGAAGCAAGAGAAGCTGCGGCTCCTTGCACGTGGAGGAGCTGAGCTGTTGGTGAGGGTGGAAACGAGCTGCTGGAAGAGTCGAGGCTGGGGCTGGTTGGTTTGTACTGCACGATGCCCTCCTCTCCTCCTTGTCACCTCCCGCCTCTCCTCCTCGTCACCTCTGTCCTTGCACCGGTTAGCCAGTCTCGCATCCCTTCGTCTGTAACTGCTTTGAGTTTTCTCCAAGCCGAGCAGTGAAAACAACTGGAGCGGTTCAGTTTCTGGTTCTTTCATCCAAACAATACATTCTCAGGGAATAGCTGAGGTTCCTGAACAAAACCGGTGATCTTCTGGTTTTCCCACTGAGTTATATTCACGGCAAGTGATAAACTTGCTGACTGGAATATCTTCCTCCATCCCTCTTGTTTCCCAGCTGGAAATCCAAGGCAAGCTCTACTTGGCTCCACTCACCACGGTGAGTAGATCATTCTCTCCTTTTGTCAAATGTTGCTGTTCCACATTTGGAGCAGGGCAGATCTGAAGAACCACATCTCTGCTGTCTCTCCCAGTGTGGTAACCTCCCTTTCCGAAGGATCTGCAAGCGCTTTGGGGTGGATGTCACCTGCGGAGAGATGGCTGTGTGCACCAACCTGTTCCAGGGCCAGTCCTCCGAGTGGGCTCTCCTCAAATGCCATCACACCGAGGATATTTTTGGGGTGCAGGTGAGTGCTGTCACCTTGATAACCTAAAAAAATGATAACTCACTTCTGAAGAGAAAAGCTGCTTCTTGAACTCAAGCAACCTGTCCCCTCCTAGGTAGCTGGAAGGGGTGTTTCCAGACACAACGACCAAATGTGCAGAGCTCCTGAACCAGACAATTGAAGTAGACTTTGTAGACATCAACGTGGGGTGTCCCATTGACCTTGTCTACAAGAAGGTAAGATGTTCTCTAGCACGTTTTGTGAGTCCTGTTGCTCCAAGTCTTGAGATACTCCAAGTCTCAGCTGCATCCCCTGAGCAGAGAGCTGCTGTGGAGCAGCTCCAAGCAGCATCTTCACTATGCGAGGAGGCAGAAAATCTTGACTCTCCCGCTTTTTGTCCCCCAGGGAGGAGGCTGCGCCCTGATGACTTGGACCAACAAGTTTGAACAGATGGTCCGAGGGATGAACTCGGTGAATCGGCGCATCTGCCAGCAGCGGGGGATGAGCTGATGGAGCTGACTCCTGCCTCACCCTCCATTTCTGCAGGTGCCGGACATCCCGCTGACTATGAAGATATGGACGGGGGTGCAAGAGAAGATGAACGTGGCTCACAAAATAATCCCCAAGATCCGTGAGTGGGGAGCCTCCATGGTCACGGTACAGGGATCATTGGCCGGTGTCCGGGGAACTCTGCGCAACACGGGGGTGACTTTACCACTCCCCGCAGCCCAGCGGCTATTTTAAACACCTTTGCCAAGCTGCGTACGAGCTTTTAGTGTTTTCTGCTCATGACAGTGAAAAATTCAGGTGCGGGGAGTGTTTTCGTGGGTGCTTCTGAGCTTTGCGTGCATGACAAAGGGAGACGGTCCCTGCGGTGCTCTGGGAGGGAGCTTTCAGCCCAATAAACCTCATTCCAGAGGGATCCTTGACCGCTGCCCGTGTCATTTCCTTTGCTGAAGCCCATTATTCCCAGTCTGCTCTGCCTCCTCCGGGCGTTTTTTGGGGTCTCACTGCAGGTTTCTTCGCCAGCTCCACGGCCGGTCCCGGGAGCAGCGCTACACGAGGGGCGTGGACTGGGACTACGTAGCAGAGTGTGCCAGAATAGCCAGCCCCATGCCTCTCTTCGGTAGGTGTTTCGTTTTGTCACGTGGAGTGGAAGTGCTGCGTGTTGAATTCAGGAGGATTAGCCTGAAGGAGGTGGAGTGTCAGCAACATCCCTGGGGGGCTCAGAACATGAGCTGCGGGGCCTCTTTGGGCAATCTGGCTCTTGGACCCCGTGTCCTTTGTGAATTTTCTCCCATGCCTGGATTCGCTCAGCTTGACTTGCCCTCTGTATAGCTCTGACCTCTGGCTTCTCCCTTCTGGACAGGAAACGGTGATATTTTGTGTTATGAAGATTCTAATCGAGCCCTGCAGATGGGCGTTTCGGGAATCATGATCGCAAGGCAAGTACTTGTGTTCCCTGTCGCGGTTGAGACGGACAAACGACATGGACCAAGTTCTTTCAAGATGAAAGTAATAGGTGCCATTTATTGTTACAAGTGCATTTTTATACAATTCTACCAGTTCATGTGTCTTTTCACTATTGGTTACAAGTTACAGCACTAACATCTCATTGGTTAATTTTGCTATCATCCATGTTATTCTTCTATCCCCTTGTCTCTCACGGGTATATCTCTTCTCTCTCCGGATACTCCTTTACTCCCATCCTTCTCAAGGGTAAATCTTAATATCTTCAAGGCTGATCTCTACTCCCATATTTTCTGTCAAGGATTCCACAGACCCGCTGCAGTTTCCCACAGTTCCCTACTCGCTTCTGAGCTCCATCGGTGCAAGAATAAAACGGGAATCAAATACCTGAACAGACCTGAAACACCAGAAGTTTCTTCTTGGCGAAACTACTCTTTGAAAGTTGGTAAAATCACTTTGCATCTGTGGGAACATCCAGCAGGTTCCTGTTGAAATTGAGATAAAAATTCAAGCGGCACTGGCTGGCAGGTGAGTGCTGGAAAGCCTCTTAGATTAGTTGGCATGTTCAGAAGCATCAGTGAGGGGAATAACAATGCACTTCTTTGCTGCAGAGGGGCGCTCATCAAACCGTGGCTTTTCACTGAAATTAAGGAGCAGCGCCACTGGGATAGCTCCTCCAGTGAGAGATTTGGGATCCTCAAGGACTTCACCAGCTACGGCCTCGAGCATTGGGGCTCGGACACGCAGGGGGTGGAGAAGACGAGGAAGCTCCTGCTGGAATGGCTCTCGTTCCTCTGCAGGTAACTCTGCCGGCCGGGGACGCTCAGCACAGCGAACCCGCATTGTCCGAGGCACCGCACCCACCGCTGTTGTGTTTCACTGCAGGTACATCCCAGTCGGCTTATTAGAACACCTACCTCAGAAAATTAACGAGCGACCGCCTTACTACATGGGGAGAGACTATCTGGAGACGCTGATGGCAAGCCAGAACATGGATGATTGGATTAAATTAAGGTAGGAAAGCATTGAATTTCAGTAAAATCAGTGGGAAGGGACAAGGCAGAGCACAAAGTCACCTTATGGAAAATTTTAGTTGAACCAGCATCCAGGAAATATGTTAAACCACCTCAACTCTAAAGAAAAGTACTGTGCACTGAAAATACAGCGTGCGTTCCAAAGTGTGAAATAGTTCAAGTCTTAAGCGAGGTCAAATGTGATCGCGCTAGCGCTGACTTCCATCATTTTGGGACCTGACCTTAATGCGGTTTGGCACGAGCAGGGTTCTGGCTCCGCACACGCACAGTGAGAGGTTGGGAGCAGCTTTTCGGAGGCTCGTGTTGGTTTTTGGCACGTCCCGGCCAGCGGTGACGCCGCGTTCAGGTCACCAAACCCGGCACCGACCCTGGGGACTCCCTGGCGAGAAGGACGTTGCCCTTACCTGGTGGTCTCATCCCTCCGGGGCTGTGGTTTGGGGCTGAAGCTCAGCACTGTGGGTGCTTTTGTGCAGCAGCCTTCATTTTTAGGGAGATTAAAGTCTTGATTTGAGACACCTGAGTGTAGTCACCATCGCTATAGAGCCACAGGGCCATAAAACAACTGTGTATGGTGCACTGAACACAAACCTCTCCTTATTTTTTTGTTATATTCTTCTCTTTCTTCCAGCGAGATGCTTCTGGGCCCTGTACCTACCAGCTTCACCTTCCTGCCCAAACACAAGGCCAATTCCTACAGATAGGGCTGAGGAGCCCTTTCCCGCGGCTGCAAGTCGAGCGGAGGCATCGAGGGGCGGGTTGGCTCCAAAATGAAATAAAGGTTGATATCTTTAGACATGTGCAGCATCCAGCCCATTTTTTGGGGAGCACACAGTGGTGGGTTCCGTCTCCTCCCAAGTGTCACCCGCCTGGGAAAGCTCAGCCCCTCCGAGGGGGATCCAGGGCTGCTCGAGTTTCCTGATCAGGGAACTGCTGGAGTGAGGTCTGGGCAACACGCACTGTATGACACCCCCTCGTGACCCTGAGGTCCCTTTTTCCTGTCTCTGCATCACTCCAGCGCACAGAAACACAGGCAATGGTCACAAATGTGTTCACTGTGTGGCACAAGGTGCAGCTTGGTCCCCACACACAGCTCAGCTGCATCAACTTGTTCCTTTTCCCCGGAAAAATAATATTTAAAGCAAAAAGCATTTGTACCCACCACCCACCCAACCCCCTGAACCCTTTCCCTGCCCAGGAGGAGCTGGGGAGGCTCTTGAGCTGGGGCGGAACACGGGGAGCCCCAACATTCCTTCCTCGGACACCCCAAAGAGTCCTTGGTTACCAAACGTCAGAGCAACCACGATGTTCCAGGCGAACGGCTCCTGGGTCCGCCCGGTCCTGCAGCTGCTACAGCTATTCGTGCTCCCCCAAAACTTCTTTCCCCCAGGTAAGAACTCACCCTGACCCCGGCAGCCCGGGACGCTCATGGGGACAAGAGCAGAGGCGAGCGCCGGCCATGGCTCCTGTCTCTGTTGCAGGCTCAGCCCCGCTGTGCGCACCGAGCGTGCAGCAGCAGCCCATCCCTGCAGCCTGGGCACCCCCCCAGGCCCCACCAGCAGGTACGGCACCCCTGGCACCCCGTCTGCTCGGACACCCCGGCACCTACGGCCCCTTCGCCATCCCCGACCCCGGCCACTCCCAGCACCCACCACCCCTGTCCCCAGCACAGGGGTTCAGTCAGCGCAGCCAAGCGGCCCTGCCCTGGGTCGTATGTGCCCAGAAAATCCCATTTTCTGAGCATTTCCCCAGTACCCGGGGCCATCTCTCCCATTTCTCCTCCCAGAACCGAGTCTCCTCCCACTTTGCAGCCCCATTCCCTGCACAGAGGCTCACCCCATGGGGATGTCCCAGCCACTAGCAGACCCAGGGGACATTGGTGATGGGGAGCAGCCCATGGAGGGTCCCCCCAGCCCATGACAACTCGCTCTCCCCCTCACAGGGCTGCTGAGGGCACCATGTGGGTGCTGCTTTGACCCCCGTGTGTTCCGTGTACAATGGTATAACCACCAGGGCACAGTGGTGGCCGCAGCCACTCCAGTGCTGCCAACTCCCATCCAGAACCTTGAGATGCAATTCGCACAATTGAGCATCTCCAGCAAGGCCACTGCTGCAGGGACACCCTCGGGCCACCACGTCCCCCCCCAGCTGCTCGGCTGCCCACAACAACAAAGCCCCTGCAGACCCCACAAGCCACCTTGCGGTCCTCAAAGAAGATCCTTCAACAAGATGCCCTAAAGCGCAGTGTCCCCAAGCCTGATGAGCCCCTTGTCACCATTGCCGCCGTGCCCCAGCAGGACTTCAGCTCACTGGTGCTGCCAAAGGACCTGCTAACGTCCAACGAGCAGCAGGGGTGCAAAAGGAGCCACGAGCTGGGGCAGAGCCCCGAGCCCCCCAGCAAGCGTAGCACAGCGATGGAGCTGCCGCAGTCCCAGGCTGCCCCGGCAGAGCAGCGGGGCCGCAAACGGAGCCACAAATGGGGGCAAAACCCCGATTCTGAGCCCCCCAGCAAGTGCAGGGCGGGGGTGGCAGGGGAGGATTAGACCAAGGTTAGGGGGTTAGGGGGCGTGGGGGTGGAGGGGTTTGGGAGGACACAATGCTGCATTAGGGAGGGGGGTGGAGGGGTTAGGGAGGATGGGATGCTGCATTAGGGAGGGGGCTGGAGGAGTTTGGGAGGACGGGATGCTGCATTAGGGGGGAGGGGGGCTGGAGTGGCTTTCATGGGACCTTTTTTCTTTTTCGCTTTCCATTAAATGCTGTTTTTCCAGATCTGCTCTATGCCTGTCTGGGGTGGAGTGAAGGGGCACTGAAAACCACAGACCCGGCTTCACCTCCCTGCTGCAGCAAAATAACCCCAAATCACCCCCAGAATGGCGAGGGAGGCACTGCAGGGCAGGGACCCTCCTGCCCTTGTCTGGCTGCACCTTGGTCAGCTGTTTTTCCCCTCCCTGGTCCTGCAACCAACCAAACAATCACTACACTGGCCAGAAATTGCCTGGAAATCTCATCTCCCTTCATTGCTCATTTCACACCCCAGCTCCACAACCTGGGGGCCATGGAGCACCCGGCAACCCCCGCTCCACGGGTCCGGCCGGCAGCAGGTGCATTGAGTCCCCATCCCGGTGATGGTGCAGCCCCCGCTGCCTCTCAGCACCCCGAGCTTCATCCTGGCCAAAAACTCGGGTCCCTGGAGCAGCTGCAGCACCCACCACAGCTCTGGGGGGGGCACAGAGAAAAGGAGAAAAAAAAAAGAATCCCCAAACCCAAATGTAGAGAAGCCTCAGCGCTGCAGGACGAGCTCTCCCCTCCCGATGTGCTGGAGAAGCCACCGGTGCCATTGTGGCCACGGGGCAGGTGCAGGACCCCCTCGCAGAGCCCGAGGAGCTCGGACACACTGGTTGTTGCTGGGGGGATCCCGGGGCGGGGTTTGGGATCCCGAGAGGAGCTGCCGGCCGAGGGGGCCCAGGCGGGCGCCCCGCTGCCCCAGGCACCGCAGGGGCTCTCGGGGCTGGAGCAGCTGCCGGTGCCCACGTTGGCGTCGAAGGGAGGGAAGAGGTCACCGGAGAGGAGCGATCCGGTGAAGGTGTCGCTCCAGTCGCTGGGACTGAAGTCGCTGCTGGGCCAGGTGGGTTCCGAGGGCTCCTTGTTCAGGAGGAGTGACGGCAACACTGAGGCACCGTTCAGCTCCTGAGCGCTGCCGAGCAGGGAGCCCCCGAGGCCGTAGGGGAACATCGCGGCTGTCGCCTGCGCTTTAAAACCCAGCTGATCCACCAGCTCCTCCACCGCCTCCGGTTTCTTCTTGGAGCCCTTCCCGCTGAGCTGGACCACCCTGATGCTCTGGCCACCCGGGTGGCCGAGCTCCTCCAGGGCTCTGCGGGCGCTCTCCAGGCTCTCGTACTCCACCAGCGCGCAGCAGCAGCTCGGGGAAGCGTGACACGTATTTGCGCACATCCGAGGGCAGCTTGCGGCCTGGGCGCAGGATGCGGATGGAGGCGATGGCACCGAAGGGGCTGAAAATCCTCGTGATGGTCTCCAGGAAGTTCTTCTGCAGCGGCAACGGCGCATCCTGCTCACGGGGCAGCAGCTCCCAGGCCAGCAGCAGTTTGCTGCGGGGGATGCTGAGCAGGGACTCGGGGATGGGGACACGCCGCCGCACTTTGGTGCCCTCCTCGTTCACTTCCAGCAGCTCCGAGAACTGCAGGGCATAGAGCGTGAGCCGCCAGTCACGCGTCAGGTATTTCACCTGTGGAAGAGACGGGGGTCACCACGTCCCCATGAGCGTCTCAGGCAGGGACCACCCTAAGCCTGCTGTCCGGGCAGGCTGCGACCCCATCAACCTGAAACCACAGCAAAGCAACGTCCCCATGCCACATGAGCATCTTTGGGGTTTGCAGGAGAACGTTCCCAATGGGCTCTGGAAATGGCAACCTGGACCTCCCCATATACCCCAGCAGAAGCAGCCAGAGGACACCCAGACACACGGACACCCTCCACGTGAAGACCACTTCCAAGCCCCGCTGGCCGGCACCAGGGGGCACCTACCTTCTTGAAGGACGTCAGCAGTTTGATGCTGACAAAGCCCATCTTGTTCTTCTGGATGTGTTTCAGCAGGAAAGCATCCTTGGCCAGGTTCTCATCAGAAAGGTAGAACTCCACCTGGGACAAGATCCTCTGGACCAGCTGTGGGTCAGGGATGGAGCAGCTGCGGTCCAACACATCAGCCTCCAAGGCATCCCTCATGTTGCTGAAGCTCCTGGCAGAGCAGCAGGTACACAGGTGTGTACTGGTGGCCTTTGGGATGTCAGCACTGCCCAGTCTCTGCCATGGGGGCAGTAGGGACACCAGGGACACCAGCTCTGCCCCGAACACAGGGGAACAGCAGCCTGCACCCTGCGAGGCTCCCGGTGCTGAGACCGTGAATCTAAACCCATCCCAGAGAAGAGACACATTCCCTTGGGGACAAACACGAGGTGAGACCCCGTGCACATCCCAACAGCCACGTACCCGCTGAAGCCCTTGCCGAATCCCTCGCGGCTGAGCAGGGCGAGCGAGCGGCTCCGGGACGCACGGATGTTCAGTGCCGGGACAGAGCTTCTTTGCGCTATCAGAGGCCACTCCAGAGCTACGTGACAACATTGTCCTTCATCTGGGATGGCAAAAAGGAGGAGGACAGGGCTGGGACACCTCCTGACTGCAGAGCCCCCGAACCCAGCCCAGCCATGGGGGAGCAGAGGCAGCTCATTGCTGTGTCCTTACCTGCTTGGCAGTGCTGGGAAGGGTAGAAAATCCTGATACTACATCCTAGGGACCCACAAGTAGCAAAGCCCAACCCTCCCCACCTCCAAAGTGAGGTTCCTGAAAGACAAAGTGAAAAAGAAGGGCAAAAACAAAGAAAAAAAGAAAAAGCCCTCAGGACAAGCAGGCTGCTGGTTTATAAGGGGAGCTGCCCACAAAGAGCCCAGGTGGGTGCTTATGAACCCACCAGGCTCCAGGTGAGACCTTTCATGGCTTAAACAGCCCCAGCTGAGCCCGGGAGCAGCTGGGCTGGCCTGCGGTGACCCAGACCAGGTGGAGGGGCAGAGACAGAGCTACTGGCACCCGGCATGGCAGTGGTACCCAGCCCGGCTGTGAACTGCTGCTGTGAAGTGGAAAATCATAGAATGATTTGGGTTGAGACCTTCCCAGCTCCCCAGTGCCACCCCTGCCATGAGCAGAGGGACATCTTCACCAGCTCAGGGTGCTCAGAGCCCCGTCCAGCCTGGCCTGGGATGTCACCAGGGATGGTTCATCCGCCACCTCTTGCTCAGGGTCAGGAGGTGCTGCTGAGCCCCTCAGGGGGAAATAACCCCCTTGTTTGGGCCCTGAGACTTGAGATCTGAAGGAAGAGGCTCAGGCTGGTCCAGCCACCCCTGCACGACTGGCACAATGCAGAGGGAGAGCGAAAAAGGATGCAGAGGGAGAGGCTGAGGCTACACCTTCCCCCTCCCGAGGGCTCCCAGCAGGAAGGAGCCGTCGCTGGTCACGTCCCTGTGTCCTGCTCCCATCCTCCACAATCAGTCTGGAAGCATCATTACAAGATGCTTCTTGCAGCCCCATCTCCCACTCCGTGGATTCTGGTCTCACCCCCCAAACCAGCCGCTGTTTCCAGTGAATCCACCTCCCTGCACGCACCGGATCCCCGGCCAAAACCGCTTCAATCAGACCAGACCCTGCATCTCCCCCCAGTGCTGCAGCATCCGCCCAAAACCTTTTAGTGATTGAAGAAGAAATGGGACCACAACAATCCTTGTACAGGCCTGAGCATTTGATAGATGTTTATTGCTATTCATGTTTAGCCGGGAACTGGGTGCATTGGATTGGGGGTCCTCCTCGCACAGTGCTGCACAGCTCCAGGGCATCTCCCTCACGCATCCGTGGGATGCCTTTTCTGACTTAGAGCTCCCTGCATATATATTTCATCCTTTCCTGCAATCAACCTTTCTTTTTTCCTGGCTTGGCCATTCCCAGCGAGTTCTTGAGGATTGGCTTCCTCCAAACTGCTTGAGTGCTGCTGAAGGAGGATGAAGGGACAGCTCTGGTGACCCAAGCGCTGTACTCACCACCAACAATCGTCCAGCACCGCAACCCAGGTTTCACATCTCCTCGTGTCCAGCCCTGGTGTGACCTGATTATAGCAGGGGGTGAAAAAGCTCAAGCAGGCAACAAGAGAACTGTAGAACAGAATCACAGAATCATTTTGGTTGGAAGAGACACTCAAGATCATCGAGTCCAACCATAACCCAGCCCTGGACTGCCCCATGTCCTGAGAACCTCATGTCCGTCTGTCCAACACTGCAGGGATGGTGACTCCAGCACTGCCCTGGGCAGCCTGTTCCAATGCCCCACAGCCCCTTGGGGAAGAAATTGGCCTCCTTAGAATTACAGCTGGCGAGAGGGGTCAAGGACAGCAAAAAGAACGTTTTCAAATACATAGCAGATAAAACTAATACCAGAGGCAATGTAGGCCCACTGAGGAATGGGGTGGGTGCCCTGGTGGCAGAAGATACACAGAAGACGGAATTACTGAATGCCTTCTTTGTCTCTGTCTACTCTGCCGGAGGCTGTCCTGGGGAGCCCTGTACCCCTGAGACCCCGGATGAAGCCAGGTCAATGGAGGAGTTTGCTTTAGTCGATGAGGACTGGGTTAGGGAGCAATTAAATAGTCTGGACATCCATAAATCCATAGGTCCAGATGGGATGCACCCACGGGTGCTGAGGGAGCTGGCTGAAGTCATTGCTGGACCGCTCTCCATCATCTTTGCCAAGTCTTGGGAAACGGGAGAGTTGCCCGAGGATTGGAGGAAAGCAAATGTCACTCCAGTCTTCAAAAAGGGCAAGAAGGAGGACCCGAGTAACTATAGACCGGTCAGCCTCACCTCCGTCCCTGGGAAAGTAATGGAACAGCTTATCCTTGGTGCCATCTCAAGGCATATCAGGGATAAGAGGGTTATTAGGGGCAGTCAGCATGGCTTTACCAAGGGTAAGTCATGCTTGCCCAAACTCATAGCCTTTTATGAGAATGTAACAAGGTGGATGGATGATGGCAGAGCAGTGGATGTGGTCTACCTTGACTTCAGGAAAGCCTTTGACACAGTCTCCCACAGCATCCTCACATCTAAGTTGAGGAGGTGTGGTCTGGACAATAGAGTAGTGAGGTGGGTTGCAAACTGGCTTAAGGAGAGAAGCCAGAGAGTGGTAGTCAATGGTGCAGAGTCTAGTTGGAGGCCGGCATCTAGTGGAGTGCCTCAGGGGTCAGTACTGGGGCCAATATTATTCAATATATTCATTAACTATTTAGACGAGGGAATAGAGTGTACTATCAGCAAGTTTGCAGATGACACCAAGCTGGGAGGAGCAGCTGACACGCCAGAAGGCTGTGCTGCCATCCAGAGACCTGGACAGGCTGGAGAGTTGGGCGGGGAAAAACCTGATGAAATTTAACAAGGGCAAGTGTAGAGTCCTGCATCTGGGCAGGAACAACCCCAGGGTCCAGTATAGGTTGGGAAATTACATATTAGAGAGCAGTGTAGGGGAAAGGGACCTGGCGGTCCTGGTGGACAACAGGATGACCATGAGCCAGCACTGTGCCCTTGTGGCCTGGAAGGCCAATGGCATCCTGGGCTGTATTAGAAGGGGGGTGGTTAGTAGATCAAGAGAGGTTCTCCTTCCCCTCTACTCCGCCCTGGTGAGACCCCATCTGGAATATTGTGTCCAGTTCTGGGCTCCTCAGTTCCAGAAGGACAGGGAACTGCTGGAGAGGGTCCAGCGTAGGGCAACAAAGATGATTAAGGGAGTGGAGCACCTCCCTTATGAAGAAAGGCTGAGGGAGCTGAGTCTCTTTAGTTTGGAGAAGAGGAGACTGAGGGGTGACCTTATTAATGCTTATAAATATATAAAGGGTGAGTGCCACGAGGATGGAGCCAGGCTCTTCTCGGTGGCAAAAAACGATAGGACAAGGGCTAATGGGATCAAGGTGGAAAACAAGAGGTTGCACTTAAATTTGAGAAAAAACTTCTTCTCAGTGAGGGTGACGGAGCACTGGAACAGGCTGCCCAGGGAGGTTGTGGAGTCTCCTTCTCTACAGACATTCAAAACCCACGTGGACATGTTCCTGTGCGACCTCAACTGGCCGTTCCTGCTCCAGCAGGGGGATTGGACTAGATGATCATTTGAGGTCCCTTCCAATCCCAAAAATACTGTCATACTGTGGTACTGTGATACTTTGATGCTGTATTGGGATACTGGCATGCTGCACCTAGGATGCTGTATCTAGGATGCTGTGTCTGGGATGCTGTATCTTGGATACTGTATCTAGGATGCTGTATCTGGGATGCTGTATATTCGATGTTGTATCTAGTATGCTGAATCTGGGATGCTGTATCAAGGATGTTGTATCTAGGATGCTGTATCGGGGATGTTGTATCTAGGATGGTATATCTGGGATGCTGTATCTAGGATGCTGGAACTAGGATGCTGTATCTGGGATGCTGTATCTAGGATGCTGTATCTGGGATGCTGTATCTTGGATGCTGTTTCTAGTATGCTGAATCAGGGATGCTCTATGTAGGATGCTGTATCTAGGATGCTGTATCTGGGATGCTGTACCTAGGATGCTGTATCTAGGATGATGTATATATTATGCTGAATCTGGGATGCTGTATCTAGGATGCTGTATCGAGGATACTGTACCTGGGATGCAGTATTTGGGATGCTGTATCTAGCATGATGTATCTGGGATGCCGTATCTGGGATGCTGTATATGGGATGCTGTATCTGGAATACTATATGTGGGATGCTGTATTTGGGATGCTGTATCTGGGATGCTGTATCTTGGATGCTGCAACTAGGATGCTGTGTCTAGGATGCTGTATCTTGGATACTGTATCTAGGATTATGTATCTGGGATGCTGTATCTTGGATGATATATCTAGGATGCTGTATCGGGGATGCTGTACCTAAGATGCTCTATCTAGGATGCTGTATCTAGGATGCTGTATCTGGGATTCGGTATCTGGGATACTGTATCTGGGATACTGTATCTGGGATGCTGTATCTAGGATGCTGTATCTGGGATGCTGTATCTGGGATACGGTATTTAGGATACTGTATTTGGATGCTCTGTCTAGGATGCTGTATCTGGGATGCTGTATCTGGGATACTGTATCTAGGATGCTGTATATTGTCTGCTGTATCTGGGATACTTTATCTGGGTTACTGTATCTAGGATGCTGTATCTAGGATTCTGTGTCTGGGATGCTGTATTTTAGATGCTGTATCTCGTATGCTGAATTTGGGATGCTGTTTCCGGGATGCTCTAACCGGGATGCTGTATCTGGGATGCTGTAGCTAAGATACTCTGTCTAAGATACTGTTTCTAGGATGCTCTGTCTGGGATGCTGTATCTGGGATGCTGTATCTAGGATGCTGTATCTGGGATACTGTATCTAGGATAGTGTATCTAGAATGCTGTATCTGGGATGATGTATCTTGGATGCTTTATGTAGGATGATGTATCTGGGATATGGTATCTGGGATAATGTATCTGGGGTGCTGTATCTAGGATGCTGTATCTGGGATACGGTATCTGAGATACTGTATCTGGGATACTGTATCTAGCGTGCTGTAACTAGGATGTAGTATCTGGGATGCTGTATCTGGGATACGCTATTAAGGATACTGTATCTAGGATGCTGTGTCTAGGATGCTGTGTCTGGGATACTGTATCTTGGATGCTGGATCTAGGATGCTTTGTCTGGGATGCTATATCTTGGATGGTGTATCTGGTATTCTGAATCTGGGATGATGTATTATGATGCTGTATCTAGGATTCTGTGTCTGGAATGCTGTATCTGGGATGCTCTATCTGGGATACCGTATCTAGGGTGCTCTATCTGGAATTCTTTATCTCGGATGCTGTATCTGGGATACTCTATCTGGGATGATGTATCTAGGACGCTTTATCTGGGATTCTGTATCTAGGATGATGTATCTAGGATGCTGTATCTGGGATGCTGTATCTGGGATGCTGTATCTAGGATGCTGTATCTTGGATGCTGTATGTAGGATGCTGTATCTAGGACGCTCTATCTGGGATACTGTATGTTGGATGCTGTATCTAGGATGCTGTATCTGGGATGCTGTATCTGAGATGCTGTATCTGGCATGCTGTTTTTGGGATGCTGTATCTAGGATGCTGTATCTGGGATACTGTATCTAGGATAGTGTATCTAAGATGCTGTATCTGGCTTGATGTATCTGGGATACTGTATCTAGGATACTGTATCTTGGATACTTTATCTGGGATGCTGTATCTAGGATGCTGTACCTGGGATGCTGTATCTGGGATGCTGTATCTGGGGTGCCATATCTAGAATGCTGTATCTGGGCTGCTGTATCTGGGATGCTGTATCTATGATGCTGTATCTGGGGTGCTGTTTATTTCTATCCTCTCCTGTCTCTCTGTCTAATCCAGTTCTTGTGTGTATGTCTACTAACCAACACTAATGACACTAATCACCCCAACACAAATGAACCTCCGACACAGATGAGCCAAGAACAGGAACATTCATGGGCTGAGGAATCCGGTTTACAAATCTTCTACACCGACCTGAACTGACACAGCATTTTTTATTTTTTGCCTTTGTTTCTACTCAGGTTTCAGCTGAGGCTTTCTGGTTTCGCCATCTTCCCGTGTACCCGCACTTGATAAATGCAGGTATACTTCGGGTTTCCCCAGTTGCTTTTGACAAGAAATTTGACGTATGAAAAGGCTCTGGGAAGTGCCTGTGAAGAGAGAATTTTAGAAGCTTAAACAGAATTTCAACAATTTTGAGAGGGATTTGAAAAGTTTCAATGGGAATGTGAAGAATTGGGACGAAAATTAGAAAATTTTTAAGGGACTTTGAAAAAATTTCAACTGGAATTTTAGCAATTTTGACGTGAAATTGTAAACATGTTGACGTGGATTTTGAAAATTCTAGAGAGAAGTTTCAAACTTTGAAAAGGATTTCAACAATGTTGAGAGGGATTTGAAAAGTTTGAATGGGAATGGGAAGAATTGGGGCGAAAATTGGAAAATTTTGAAGGGACTTTGAAAAAATTTCAACTGGAATTTTAGCAATTTTGATGTGAAATTGTAAACATGTTGAGGTGGATTTTTAAAATTCTGGAGAGAATTTCAAAAAGCTTCAACAGAATTTCTAAAATGTTGAGAGGGATTTGAAAAGTTTCAATGGGAATGGGAAGAATTGGGACGAAAATTGGAAAATTTTGAAGGGACTTTGAAAAAATTTCAACTGGAATTTTAGCAATTTTGACGTGAAATTGTAAACATGTTGACGTGGATTTGAAAATTCTAGAGAGAAGTTTCAAACTTTCAACAGGATTTCAACAATGTTGAGAGGGATTTGAAAAGTTTCAATGGGAATGGGAAGAATTGGGGTGAAAATTGGAAAATTTTGAAGACACTTTGAAAAAATTTCAACTGGAATTTTAGCAATTTTGACGTGAAATTGTAAACATGTTGAAGTGGATTTTGAAAATTCTAGAGAGAATTTTAAAAGCTTCAACAGAATTTCAACAATGGTGAGAGGGAGTTGAAAAGTTTCAATGGGAATGGGAAGAATTGGTACGAAAATTGGAAAATTTTGAAGGGACTTTGAAAAAATTTCAACTGGAATTTTAGCAATTTTGACGTGAAATTGTAAACATGTTGACGTGGATTTAAAAATTCTAGAGAGAGGTTTCAAACTTTCAACAGGATTTCAACAATGTTGAGAGGGATTTGAAAAGTTTGAATGGGAATGGGAAGAATTGGGGCGAAAATTGGAAAATTTTGAAGGGACTTTGAAAAAATTTCAACTGGAATTTTAGCAATTTTGACGTGAAATTGTAAACATGTTGAGGTGGATTTTTAAAATTCTGGAGAGAATTTTAAAAGCTTCAACAGAATTTCAACAATGTTGAGAGGGATTTGAAAAGTTTCAATGGGAATGGGAAGAATTGGGACGAAAATTGGAAAATTTTGAAGGGACTTTGAAAAAATTTCAACTGGAATTTTAGCATTTTTGACGTGAAATTGTAAACATGTGGACATGGATTTTGAAAATTCTAGAGAGAATTTTAAAAGCTTCAACAGGATATCAACAATGGTGAGAGGGATTTGGAAAGTTTCGATGGGTATGGGAAGAATTGGGACGAAAATTGGAAAATTTTGAAGGGACTTTGAAAAAATTTCAACTGGAATTTTAGCGATTTTGATGTGAAATTGTAAACATGTTGAAGTGGATTTGGAAAATTCTAGAGAGAATTTTAAAAGCTTCAACAGAATTTCAACAATGGTGAGAGGGAGTTGAAAAGTTTCAATGGGAATGGGAAGAATTGGGACGAAAACTGGAAAATTTTGAAGGGACTTTGAAAAAATTTCAACTGGAATTTTAGCAATTTTGACGTGAAATTGTAAACATGTGGACATGGATTTTGAAAATTCTAGAGAGAATTTTAAAAGCTTCAACAGGATTTCAACAATGTTGAGAGGGATTTGGAAAGTTTCGATGGGAATGGGAAGAATTGGGACGAAAATTGGAAAATTTTGAAGGGACTTTGGAAAAATTTCAACTGGAATGTAAGCAATTTTGACGTGAAATTTTAAACATGTTGACGTGGATTTGGAAAATTCTAGAGAGAAGTTTCAAACTTTCAGCAGGATTTCAACAGTGTTGAGAGGGATTTGAAAGGTTTCAATGGGAATGGGAAGAATTGGGGCGAAAATTGGAAAATTTTGAAGGGACTTTGAAAAAATTTCAACTGGAATTTTAGCAATTTTGACGTGAAACTGTAAACATGTTGAGGTGGATTTTTAAAAATCTGGAGAGTATTTTAAAAGCTTCAACAGAATTTCAACAATGTTGAGAGGGAGTTGAAAAGTTTCAATGGGTATGGGAAGAATTGGGACGAAAATTGGAAAATTTTGAAGGGACTTTGAAAAAATTTCAACTGGAATTTTAGCAATTTTGACGTGAAATTGTAAACATGTTGATGTTGATTTTGAAAATTCTAGAGAGAAGTTTCAAACTTTCAACAGAATGTCAACAATGTTGAGAGGGATTTGAAAAGTTTCAATGGGAATGGGAAGAATTGGGACGAAAATTGGAAAATTTTGAAGGGACTTTGAAAAAATTTCAACTGCAATTTTAGCAATTTTGACGTGAAATTGTAAACATGTTGACGTGGATTTGGAAAATTCTAGAGAGAATTTTAAAAGCTTTATTAGGGTTTCAACCATTTTGAGAGGGATTTGAAAAGTTTCAATGGGAATGGGAAGAATTGGGACGAAAATTGGAAAAATTTGAAGGGACTTTGAAAAAATTTCAACTGGAATTTTAGCAATTTTGACGTGAAATTGTAAACATGTGGACATGGATTTTGAAAATTCTAGAGAGAATTTTAAAAGCTTCAACAGGATTTCAACAGTGTTGAGAGGGATTTGAAAAGTTTCAGTAGGAATGGGAAGAATTGGGACGAAAATTGGAAAATTTTGAAGGGACTTTGAAAAAATTTCAACTGGAATTTTAGCAATTTTGATGTGAAATTGTAAACATGTTGAAGTGGATTTTGAAAATTCTAGAGAGAAGTTTCAAACTTTCAACAGGATTTCAGCAATGTTGAGAGGGATTTGAAAAGTTTCAATGGGAATGGGAAGAATTGGGATGAAAATTGGAAAATTTTGAAGGGCCTTTAAAAATTTCAACTGGAATTTTAGCAATTTTGATGTGAAATTGTAAACATGTTGAAGTGGATTTGGAAAATTCTAGAGAGAATTTTAAAAGCTTCAACAGAATTTCAACAATGGTGAGAGGGAGTTGAAAAGTTTGAATGGGAATGGGAAGAATTGGTACGAAAACTGGAAAATTTTGAAGGGACTTTGAAAATATTTCAACTGGAATTTTAGCAATTTTGACGTGAAATTGTAAACATGTGGACCTGGATTTTGAAAATTCTAGAGAGAATTTTAAAAGCTTCAACAGGATTTCAACAATGTTGAGAGGGATTTGGAAAGTTTCGATGGGTATGGGAAGAATTGGTACGAAAATTGGAAAATTTTGAAGGGACTTTGAAAAAATTTCAACTGGAATTTTAGCAATTTTGATGTGAAATTGTAAACATGTGGACATTGAGTTTTAAAATTCTAGAGAGAATTTTAAAAGCTTCAACAGGATTTCAACAATGTTGAGAGGGATTTGGAAAGTTTCGATGGGAATGGGAAGAATTGGTACGAAAATTGGAAAATTTTGAAGGGACTTTGAAAAAATTTCAACTGGAATTTTAGCAATTTTGACGTGAAATTGTAAACATGTTGAAGTGGATTTGGAAAATTCTAGAGAGAATTTTAAAAGCTTCAACAGAATTTCAACAATGGTGAGAGGGAGTTGAAAAGTTTCGATGGGAATGGGAAGAATTGGGACGAAAACTGAAAAATTTTGAAGGGACTTTGAAAAAATTTCAACTGGAATTTTAGCAATTTTGACGTGAAATTGTAAACATGTTGAGGTGGATTTTGAAAATTCTAGAGAGAATTTTAAAAGCTTCAACAGGATTTCAACAATGTTGAGAGGGATTTGAAAAGTTTCAATGGGTATGGGAAGAATTGGGACGAAAATTGGAAAATTTTGAAGGGACTTTGAAAAAATTTCAACTGGAATTTTAGCAATTTTGACGTGAAATTGCAAACATGTTGATGTTGATTTTGAAAATTCTAGAGAGAAGTTTCAAACTTTCAACAGAATGTCAACAATGTTGAGAGGGATTTGAAAAGTTTCAATGGGAATGGGAAGAATTGGGACGAAAATTGGAAAATTTTGAAGGGACTTTGAAAAAATTTCAACTGGAATTTTAGCAATTCGGACGTGAAATTGTAAACATGTGGACATGGATTTTGAAAATTCTAGAGAGAATTGTAAAAGCTTCAACAGGATTTCAACAGTGTTGAGAGGGATTTGAAAAGTTTCAATGGGAATGGGAAGAATTGGGACGAAAATTGGAAAATTTTGAAGGAACTTTGAAATAATTTCAACTGGAATTTTAGCAATTTTGATGTGAAATTGTAAACATGTTGAAGTGGATTTTGAAAATTCTAGAGAGAATTTTCAAACTTTCAACAGGATTTCAACAGTGTTGAGAGGGATTTGAAAGGTTTCAATGGGAATGGGAAGAATTGGGGTGAAAATTGGAAAATTTTGAAGGGACTTTGAAAAAATTTGAACTGGAATTTTAGCGATTTTGACGTGAAATTGTAAACATGTTGAAGTGGATTTTTAAAATTCTGGAGAGAATTTTAAAAGCTTCAACAGAATTTCAACAATGTTGAGAGGGATTTGAAAAGTTTCAATGGGAATGGGAAGAATTGGGACGAAAATTGGAAAATTTTGAAGGGACTTTAAAAATTTCAACTGGAATTTTAGCAATTTTGATGTGAAATTGTAAACATGTTGAAGTGGATTTGGAAAATTCTAGAGAGAATTTTAAAAGCTTCAACAGGATTTCAACAATGTTGAGAGGGATTTGAAAAGTTTCAATGGGAATGGGAAGAATTGGGACGAAAATTGGAAAATTTTGAAGGGCCTTTAAAAATTTCAACTGGAATTTTAGCAATTTTAATGTGAAATTGTAAACATGTTGAAGTGGATTTGGAAAATTCTAGAGAGAATTTTAAAAGCTTCAACAGGATTTCAACAGTGTTGAGAGGGATTTGAAAAGTTTCAATGGGAATGGGAAGAATTGGGACGAAAATTGGAAAATTTTGAAGGGACTTTGAAAAAATTTCAACTGGAATTTTAGCAATTCGGACGTGAAATTGTAAACATGTTGAAGTGGATTTTGAAAATTCTAGAGAGAAGTTTCAAACTTTCAACAGGATTTCAGCAATGTTGAGAGGGATTTGAACAGTTTCAATGGGAATGGGAAGAATTGGTACGAAAACTGGAAAATTTTGAAGGGACTTTGAAAATATTTCAACTGGAATTTTAGCAATTTTGACGTGAAATTGTAAACATGTGGACATTGAGTTTTAAAATTCTAGAGAGAATTTTAAAAGCTTCAACAGAATTTCAACAATGTTGAGAGGGATTTGGAAAGTTTCGATGGGAATGGGAAGAATTGGGACGAAAATTGGAAAATTTTGAAGGGACTTTGAAAAAATTTCAACTGGAATTTTAGCAATTTTGACGTGAAATTGTAAACATGTTGAAGTGGATTTGGAAAATTCCAGAGAGAATTTTAAAAGCTTCAACAGAATTTCAACAATGGTGAGAGGGAGTTGAAAAGTTTCAATGGGAATGGGAAGAATTGGTACGAAAACTGAAAAATTTTGAAGGGACTTTGAAAAAATTTCAACTGGAATTTTAGCAATTTTGACGTGAAATTGTAAACATGTGGACATGGATTTTGAAAATTCTAGAGAGAATTTTAAAAGCTTCAACAGGATTTCAACAATGTTGAGAGGGATTTGGAAAGTTTCGATGGGAATGGGAAGAATTGGGACGAAAATTGGAAAATTTTGAAGGGACTTTGAAAAAATTTCAACTGGAATTTTAGCAATTTTGACGTGAAATTGTAAACACGTGGACATGGATTTTGAAAATTCTAGAGAGAATTGTAAAAGCTTCAACAGGATTTCAACAGTGTTGAGAGGGATTTGAAAACTTTCAATGAGAATGGGAAGAATTGGGACGAAAATTGGAAAATTTTTAAGGGACTTTGAAAAAATTTCAACTGGAATTTTAGCAATTTTGACGTGAAATTGTAAACATGTTGAAGTGGATTTTGAAAATTCTAGAGAGAAGTTTCAAACTTTCAACAGGATTTCAACAATGTTGAGAGGGATTTGAAAAGTTTCAATGGGAATGGGAAGAATTGGGATGAAAATTTGAAAATTTTGAAGGAACTTTGAAAAAATTTCAACTGGAATTTTAGCAATTTTGATGTGAAATTGTAAACATGTTGAAGTGGATTTGGAAAATTCTAGAGAGAATTTTAAAAGCTTCAACAGAATTTCAACAATGGTGAGAGGGAGTTGAAAAGTTTCAATGGGAATGGGAAGAATTGGTACGAAAACTGGAAAATTTTGAAGGGACTTTGAAAAAATTTCAACTGGAATTTTAGCAATTTTGACGTGAAATTGTAAACATGTGGACATTGATTTTGAAAATTCTAGAGAGAATTTTAAAAGCTTCAACAGGATTTCAACAATGTTGAGAGGGATTTGGAAAGTTTCGATGGGAATGGGAAGAATTGGGACGAAAATTGGAAAATTTTGAAGGGACTTGGAAAAAATTTCAACTGGAATTTTAGCAATTTTGACGTGAAATTGTAAACATGTTGAAGTGGATTTGGAAAATTCTAGAGAGAATTTTAAAAGCTTTATTAGGGTTTCAACCATTTTGGGAGGGATTTGAAAAGTTTCAATGGGAATGGGAAGAATTGGGACGAAAATTGGAAAATTTTGAAGGGACTTAGAAAAAATTTCAACTGGAATTTTAGCAATTTGGACGTGAAACTGTAAACATGTTGAGGTGGATTTTTAAAATTCTGGAGAGAATTTTAAAAGTTTCAACAGAATTTCAACAATGTTGAGAGGGATTTGAAAAGTTTCAATGGGTATGGGAAGAATTGGGACGAAAACTGGAAAATTTTGAAGGGACTTTGAAAAAATTTCAACTGGAATTTTAGCAATTTTGACGTGAAATTGTAAACATGTGGACATTGAGTTTTAAAATTCTAGAGAGAATTTTAAAAGCTTCAACAGAATTTCAACAATGTTGAGAGGGATTTGGAAAGTTTCGATGGGAATGGGAAGAATTGGGACGAAAATTGGAAAATTTTGAAGGGACTTTGAAAAAATTTCAACTGGAATTTTAGCAATTTTGACGTGAAATTGTAAACATGTTGAAGTGGATTTGGAAAATTCTAGAGAGAATTTTAAAAGCTTCAACAGAATTTCAACAATGGTGAGAGGGAGTTGAAAAGTTTCAATGGGAATGGGAAGAATTGGTACGAAAACTGAAAAATTTTTAAGGGACTTTGAAAAAATTTCAACTGGAATTTTAGCAATTTTGACATGAAATTGTAAACATGTGGACATGGATTTTGAAAATTCTAGAGAGAATTTTAAAAGCTTCAACAGGATTTCAACAATGTTGAGAGGGATTTGGAAAGTTTCGATGGGAATGGGAAGAATTGGGACGAAAATTGGAAAATTTTGAAGGGACTTTGAAAAAATTTCAACTGGAATTTTAGCAATTTTTACGTGAAATTGCAAACACGTGGACATGGATTTTGAAAATTCTAGAGAGAATTGTAAAAGCTTCAACAGGATTTCAACAGTGTTGAGAGGGATTTGAAAGGTTTCAATGGGAATGGGAAGAATTGGGACGAAAATTGGAAAATTTTGAAGGGACTTTGAAAAAATTTCAACTGGAATTTTAGCAATTTTTACGTGAAATTGTAAACATGTTGAAGTGGATTTTGAAAATTCTAGAGAGAAGTTTCAAACTTTCAACAGGATTTCAACAATGTTGAGAGGGATTTGAAAAGTTTCAATGGGAATGGGAAGAATTGGGATGAAAATTTGAAAATTTTGAAGGGACTTTGAAAAAATTTCAACTGGAATTTTAGCAATTTTGATGTGAAATTGTAAACATGTTGAAGTGGATTTGGAAAATTCTAGAGAGAATTTTAAAAGCTTCAACAGAATTTCAACAATGGTGAGAGGGAGTTGAAAAGTTTCAATGGGAATGGGAAGAATTGGTACGAAAACTGGAAAATTTTGAAGGGAGTTTGAAAAAATTTCAACTGGAATTTTAGCCATTTTTTGACGTGAAATTGTAAACATGTTGACGTGGATTTGGAAAATTCTAGAGAGAATTTTAAAAGCTTTATTAGGGTTTCAACCATTTTGGGAGGGATTTGAAAAGTTTCAATGGGAATGGGAAGAATTGGGACGAAAATTGGAAAATTTTGAAGGGACTTTGAAAAAATTTCAACTGGAATTTTAGCAATTTTGACGTGAAATTGTAAACATGTTGACGTGGATTTGGAAAATTCTAGAGAGAAGTTTCAAACTTTCAACAGGATTTCAACAGTGTTGAGAGGGATTTGAAAGGTTTCAATGGGAATGGGAAGAATTGGGGCGAAAATTGGAAAATTTTGAAGGGACTTTGAAAAAATTTCAACTGGAATTTTAGCAATTTGGACGTGAAACTGTAAACATGTTGAGGTGGATTTTTAAAATTCTGGAGAGAATTTTAAAAGCTTCAACAGAATTTCAACAATGTTGAGAGGGATTTGAAAAGTTTCAATGGGTATGGGAAGAATTGGGACGAAAATTGGAAAATTTTTAAGGGACTTTGAAAAAATTTCAACTGGAATTTTAGCAATTTTGACGTGAAATTGTAAACATGTTGATGTTGATTTTGAAAATTCTAGAGAGAAGTTTCAAACTTTCAACAGGATTTCAACAATGTTGAGAGGGATTTGAAAAGTTTCAATGGGAATGGGAAGAATTGGGACGAAAATTGGAAAATTTTGAAGGGACTTTGAAAAAATTTCAACTGGAATTTTAGCAATTTTGACGTGAAATTGTAAACATGTGGACGTGGATTTTGAAAATTCTAGAGAGAATTTTAAAAGCTTCAACAGGATTTCAACAGTGTTGAGAGGGATTTGAAAAGTTTCAATGGGAATGGGAAGAATTGGGACGAAAATTGGAAAATTTTGAAGGGACTTTGAAAAAATTTCAACTGGAATTTTAGCGATTTTGACGTGAAATTGTAAACATGTGGACGTGGATTTTGAAAATTCTAGAGAGAATTGTAAAAGCTTCAACAGGATTTCAACAATGTTGAGAGGGATTTGAAAAGTTTCAATGGGAATGGGAAGAATTGGGACGAAAATTGGAAAATTTTGAAGGGACTTTGAAAAAATTTCAACTGGAATTTTAGCAATTTTGATGTGAAATTGTAAACATGTTGAAGTGGATTTTGAAAATTCTAGAGAGAAGTTTCAAACTTTCAACAGGATTTCAGCAATGTTGAGAGGGATTTGAAAAGTTTCAATGGGAATGGGAAGAATTGGGATGAAAATTGGAAAATTTTGAAGGGCCTTTAAAAATTTCAACTGGAATTTTAGCAATTTTGATGTGAAATTGTAAACATGTTGAAGTGGATTTGGAAAATTCTAGAGAGAATTTTAAAAGCTTCAACAGAATTTCAACAATGGTGAGAGGGAGTTGAAAAGTTTGAATGGGAATGGGAAGAATTGGTACGAAAACTGGAAAATTTTGAAGGGACGTTGAAAATATTTCAACTGGAATTTTAGCAATTTTGACGTGAAATTGTAAACATGTTGAGGTGGATTTGGAAAATTCTAGAGAGAATTTTAAAAACTTCATCTGGGTGTCAACAATGTTGAGAGGGATTTGAAAAGTTTCAGTGGGAATGTGAGGAATTGGGACGAAAATTGGAAAATTTTTAAGGGACTTTGAAAAAATTTCACCTGGAATTTTAGCAATTTTGACGTGAAATTGTAAACATGTTGAGGTGGATTTGGAAAATTCTAGAGATATGTTTCAAACTTTCAAGAGGATTTCAACAATGTTGAGAGGGATTTATAAAGTTTCAATGGGAATGGGACGAATTGGGACGAAAATTGTAAAGTTCTTCAGGGACTTGGAAAAAATTTCAACTGGAATTTTAGCAATTTTGACGTGAAATTGTAAACATGTTGAAGTGGATTTGGAAAATTCTAGAGAGACTTTTAAAAGCTTCATCTGGGTGTCAACAATGTTGAGAGGGATTTGAAAAGTTTCAATGGGAATGTGAAGAATTGGGACGAAAATTGGAAAATTTTGAAGGGACTTGGAAAAAATTTCAGCTGGAATTTTAGCAATTCGGACGTGAAATTGTAAACATGTGGACATGGATTTTGAAAATTCTAGAGAGAATTGTAAAAGCTTCAACAGGATTTCAACGGTGTTGAGAGGGATTTGAAAAGTTTCAATGGGAATGGGAAGAATTGGGACGAAAATTGGAAAATTTTGAAGGGACATTGGAAAAATTTCAACTGGAATTTTAGCAATTTTGACGTGAAATTGTAAACCTGTTGACGTGGATTTGGAAAATTCTAGAGAGAAGCCTCAAACTTTCAACAGGATTTCAACAATTTTCAGAGGGATTTGAAGTTTCAATGGGAATGAGAAGAATTGGGACGAAAATTGGAAAATTTTGAAGGGACTTTGAAAAAATTTCAACTGGAATTTTAGCAATTTTGACGTGAAATTGTAAACATGTTGACGTGGATTTTGAAAATTCTAGAGAGAAGTTTCAAACTTTCAACAGGATTTCAACAGTGTTGAGAGGGATTTGAAAGGTTTCAATGGGAATGGGAAGAATTGGGGCGAAAATTGGAAAATTTTTCAGGGACTTTGAAAAAATTTCAACTGGAATTTTAGCAATTTGGACGTGAAATTGTAAACATGTTGAAGTGGATTTTGAAAATTCTGGAGAGAATTTTAAAAGCTTCAACAGAATTTCAACAATGTTGAGAGGGATTTGAAAAGTTTCAATGGGTATGGGAAGAATTGGGACGAAAATTGGAAAATTTTGAAGGGACTTTGAAAAAATTTCAACTGGAATTTTAGCAATTTTGACGTGAAATTGTAAACATGTTGATGTTGATTTTGAAAATTCTAGAGAGAAGTTTCAAACTTTCAACAGGATTTCAACAATGTTGAGAGGGATTTTAACAGTTTCAATGGGAATGGGAAGAATTGGGACGAAAATTGGAAAATTTTGAAGACACTTTTAAAAAATTTCAACTGCAATTTTAGCAATTTTGACGTGAAATTGTAAACATGTTGACGTGGATTTTGATAATTCTAGCGAGAATTTTAAAAGCTTCAACAGAATTTCAACAATGTTGAGAGGGATTTGAAAAGTTTCAATGGGAATGGGAAGAATTGGGGTGAAAATTGGAAAATTTTGAAGACACTTTGAAAAAATTTCAACTGGAATCTTAGCAATTTTGACGTGAAATTGTAAACATGTTCACGTGGATTTGAAAATTCTAGAGAGAAGTTTCAAACTTTCAACAGGATTTCAACAGTGTTGAGAGGGATTTGAAAAGTTTGAATGGGAATGGGAAGAATTGGGACGAAAATTGGAAAATTTTGAAGGGACTTTGAAAAAATTTCAACTGGAATTTTAGCAATTTTGACGTGAAATTGTAAACATGTTGAGGTGGATTTTTAAAATACTGTAGAGAATTTTAAAAGCTTCAACAGAATTTCAACAATGTTGAGAGGGATTTGAAAAGTTTCAATGGGTATGGGAAGAATTGGGACGAAAATTGGAAAATTTTGAAGGGCCTTTAAAAATTTCAACTGGAATTTTAGCAATTTTGATGTGAAATTGTAAACATGTTGAAGTGGATTTTGAAAATTCTAGAGAGAATTTTAAAAGCTTCAACAGAATTTCAACAATGGTGAGAGGGAGTTGAAAAGTTTGAATGGGAATGGGAAGAATTGGTACGAAAACTGGAAAATTTTGAAGGGACGTTGAAAATATTTCAACTGGAATTTTAGCAATTTTGACGTGAAATTGTAAACATGTTGAGGTGGATTTGGAAAATTCTAGAGAGAATTTTAAAAACTTCATCTGGGTGTCAACAATGTTGAGAGGGATTTGAAAAGTTTCAGTGGGAATGTGAGGAATTGGGACGAAAATTGGAAAATTTTTAAGGGACTTTGAAAAAATTTCACCTGGAATTTTAGCAATTTTGACGTGAAATTGTAAACATGTTGAGGTGGATTTGGAAAATTCTAGAGATATGTTTCAAACTTTCAAGAGGATTTCAACAATGTTGAGAGGGATTTATAAAGTTTCGATGGGAATGGGAAGAATTGGTACGAAAACTGGAAAATTTTGAAGGGACTTTGAAAAAATTTCAACTGGAATTTTAGCAATTTTTATGTGAAATTGTAAACATGTTGCAGTGGATTTAAAAATTCTAGAGAGAACTTTCAAACTTTCAAAGGATTTCAACAATGTTGAGAGGGATTTGAAAAGTTTCAATGGGAATGGGAAGAATTGGGACGAAAATTGGAAAATTTTGAAGGGACTTTGAAATAATTTCACCTGGAATTTTAGCAATTTGGACGTGAAATTGTAAACATGTTGACGTGGATTTGGAAAATTCTAGAGAGAATTTTAAAAGCTTCAACAGGATTTCAACAATGGTGAGAGGGAGTTGAAAAGTTTCAATGGGAATGGGAAGAATTGGTACGAAAACTGGAAAATTTTGAAGGGACTTTGAAAAAATTTCAACTGGAATTTTAGCAATTTTGATGTGAAATTGTAAACATGTTGCAGTGGATTTTGAAAATTCTAGAGAGAAGTTTCAAACTTTCAAAGGATTTCAACAATGTTGAGAGGGATTTGAAAAGTTTCAATGGGAATGGGAAGAATTGGGACGAAAATTGGAAAATTTTGAAGGGACTTTGAAAAAATTTCAACTGGAATTTTAGCAATTTTGACGTGAAATTGTAAACATGTTGATGTTGATTTTGCAAATTCTAGAGAGAAGTTTCAAACTTTCAACAGGATTTCAAGAATGTTGAGAGGGATTTGAAAAGTTTCAATGGGAATGGGAAGAATTGGGACGAAAATTGGAAAATTTTGAAGGGACTTTGAAAAAATTTCAACTGGAATTTTAGCAATTTTGACGTGAAATTGTAAACATGTTGATGTTGATTTTGAAAATTCTAGAGAGAAGTTTCAAACTTTCAACAGGATTTCAGCAATGTTGAGAGGGATTTGAAAAGTTTCAATGGGAATGGGAAGAATTGGGACGAAAATTGGAAAAATTTGAAGGGACTTTGAAATAATTTCAACTGCAATTTTAGCAATTTTGACGTGAAATTGTAAACATGTTGACGTGGATTTGGAAAATTCTAGAGAGAATTTTAAAAGCTTCAACAGGATTTCAACAATTGTGAGAGGGATTTGAAAAGTTTCAATGGGAATGGGAAGAATTGGGATGAAAATTGGAAAATTTTGAAGGGCCTTTAAAAATTTCAACTGGAATTTTAGCAATTTTGATGTGAAATTGTAAACATGTTGAAGTGGATTTGGAAAATTCTAGAGAGAATTTTAAAAGCTTCAACAGAATTTCAACAATGGTGAGAGGGAGTTGAAAAGTTTGAATGGGAATGGGAAGAATTGGTACGAAAATTGGAAAATTTTGAAGGGACTTTGAAAAAATTTCAACTGGAATTTTAGCAATTTTGACGTGAAATTGTAAACATGTTGACGTGGATTTGGAAAATTCTAGAGAGAAGTTTCAAACTTTCAACAGGATTTCAACAATTTTCAGAGGGATTTGCAGTTTCAATGGGAATGGGAAGAATTGGGACGAAAATTGGAAAATTTTGAAGGGACTTTGAAAAAATTTCAGCTGGAATTTTAGCAATTTGGACGTGAAATTGTAAACATGTTGAAGTGGATTTTGAAAATTCTGGAGAGAATTTTAAAAGCTTCAACAGAATTTCAACAATTTTGAGAGGGATTTGAAAAGTTTCAATGGGTATGGGAAGAATTGGGACGAAAACTGGAAAATTTTGAAGGGACTTTGAAAAAATTTCAACTGGAATTTTAGCAATTTTGACGTGAAATTGTAAACATGTTGATGTTGATTTTGAAAATTCTAGAGAGAAGTTTCAAATTTTCAACAGGATTTCAACAATGTTTAGAGGGATTTGAAAAGTTTCAATGGGAATGGGAAGAATTGGGACGAAAATTGGAAAATTTTGAAGGGACTTTGAAAAAATTTCAACTGCAATTTTAGCAATTTTGACGTGAAATTGTAAACATGTTGACGTGGATTTGGAAAATTCTAGAGAGAAGTTTCAAACTTTCAACAGGATTTCAACAATGTTGAGAGGGATTTGAAAAGTTTCAATGTTAATGGGAAGAATTGGGATGAAAATTGGAAAATTTTGAAGGGACTTTGAAAAAATTTCAACTGCAATTTTAGCAATTTTGATGTGAAATTGTAAACATGTTGAAGTGGATTTTGAAAATTCTAGAGAGAATTTTAAAAGCTTCAACAGAATTTCAACAATGGTGAGAGGGAGTTGAAAAGTTTCAATGGGAATGGGAAGAATTGGTACGAAAACTGGAAAATTTTGAAGGGACTTTGAAAAAATTTCAACTGGAATTTTAGCAATTTTGACGTGAAATTGTAAACATGTTGAAGTGGATTTGGAAAATTCTAGAGAGAATTTTAAAAGCTTTATTAGGGTTTCAACCATTTTGGGAGGGATTTGAAAAGTTTCAATGGGAATGGGAAGAATTGGGACGAAAATTGGAAAATTTTGAAGGGACTTTGAAAAAATTTCAACTGGAATGTTAGCAATTTTGACGGGAAATTTTAAACATGTTGACGTGGATTTGGAAAATTCTAGAGAGAAGTTTCAAACTTTCAACAGGATTTCAACAGTGTTGAGAGGGATTTGAAAGGTTTCAATGGGAATGGGAAGAATTGGGGCGAAAATTGGAAAATTTTGAAGGGACTTTTAAAAAATTTCAACTGGAATTTTAGCAATTTGGACGTGAAATTGTAAACATGTTGACGTGGATTTGGAAAATTCTAGAGAGAATTTTAAAAGCTTCAACAGGATTTCAACAGTGTTGAGAGGGATTTGAAAAGTTTCAATGGGTATGGGAAGAATTGGGACGAAAATTGGAAAATTTTGAAGGGACTTTGAAAAAATTTCAACTGGAATTTTAGCAATTTTGACGTGAAATTGTAAACATGTTGATGTTGATTTTGAAAATTCTAGAGAGAAGTTTCAAACTTTCAACAGGATTTCAGCAATGTTGAGAGGGATTTAAAAAGTTTCAATGGGAATGGGAAGAATTGGGACGAAAATTGGAAAATTTTTAAGGGACTTTGAAAAACTTTCAACTGCAATTTTAGCAATTTTGACGTGAAATTGTAAACATGTTGACGTGGATTTGGAAAATTCTAGAGAGAATTTTAAAAGCTTCAACAGGATTTCAACAATTGTGAGAGGGATTTGAAAAGTTTCAATGGGAATGGGAAGAATTGGGATGAAAATTGGAAAATTTTGAAGGGCCTTTAAAAATTTCAACTGGAATTTTAGCAATTTTGATGTGAAATTGTAAACATGTTGAAGTGGATTTGGAAAATTCTAGAGAGAATTTTAAAAGCTTCAACAGAATTTCAACAATGGTGAGAGGGAGTTGAAAAGTTTGAATGGGAATGGGAAGAATTGGTACGAAAATTGGAAAATTTTGAAGGGACTTTGAAAAAATTTCAACTGGAATTTTAGCAATTTTGACGTGAAATTGTAAACATGTGGACATTGATTTTGAAAATTCTAGAGAGAATTTTAAAAGCTACAACAGGATTTCAACAATGTTGAGAGGGATTTGGAAAGTTTCGATGGGAATGGGAAGAATTGGGATGAAAATTGGAAAATTTTGAAGGGACTTTGAAAAAATTTCAACTGGAATTTTAGCGATTTTGACGTGAAATTGTAAACATGTTGACGTGGATTTGGAAAATTCTAGAGAGAAGTTTCAAACTTTCAACAGGATTTCAACAATTTTCAGAGGGATTTGCAGTTTCAATGGGAATGAGAAGAATTGGGACGAAAATTGGAAAATTTTGAAGGGACTTTGAAAAAATTTCAACTGCAATTTTAGCAATTTGGACGTGAAATTGTAAACATGTTGAAGTGGATTTTGAAAATTCTGGAGAGAATTTTAAAAGCTTCAACAGAATTTCAACAATTTTGAGAGGGATTTGAAAAGTTTCAATGGGTATGGGAAGAATTGGGACAAAACTGGAAAATTTTGAAGGGACTTTGAAAAAATTTCAACTGGAATTTTAGCAATTTTGACGTGAAATTGTAAACATGTTGATGTTGATTTTGAAAATTCTAGAGAGAAGTTTCAAATTTTCAACAGGATTTCAACAATGTTTAGAGGGATTTGAAAAGTTTCAATGGGAATGGGAAGAATTGGGACGAAAATTGGAAAATTTTGAAGGGACTTTGAAAAAATTTCAACTGCAATTTTAGCAATTTTGACGTGAAATTGTAAACATGTTGACGTGGATTTGGAAAATTCTAGAGAGAATTTTAAAAGCTTCAACAGGATTTCAACAATGTTGAGAGGGATTTGGAAAGTTTCGATGGGAATGGGAAGAATTGGGACGAAAATTGGAAAATTTTGAAGGGACTTTGAAAAAATTTCAACTGGAATTTTAGCGATTTTGACGTGAAATTGTAAACATGTTGACGTGGATTTGGAAAATTCTAGAGAGAATTTTAAAAGCTTCAACAGAATTTCAACAATGGTGAGAGGGATTTGAAAAGTTTGAATGGGAATGGGAAGAATTGGGACGAAAATTGGAAAACTTTGAAGGGACTTTGAAAAAATTTCAACTGGAATTTTAGCAATTTTGATGTGAAATTGTAAACATGTGGACGTGGAGTTTGAAAATTCTAGAGAGAAGTTTCAAACTTTCAACAGGATTTCAGCAATGTTGAGAGGGATTTGAATAGTTTCAATGGGAATGGGAAGAATTGGGACGAAAATTGGAAAAATTTTTCAGGGACTTTGAAATAATTTCAACTGGAATTTTAGCAATTTTGATGTTAAATTGTTAACATCTTGACGTGGATTTTGAAAATTCTAGAGGGACTTTTCAAACTTTGAACAGGATTTCAGCAATGTTGAGAGGGAATGAAAAGTTTGTAATGGAATGGGAAGAATTGGGACGAAAATTGGAAAATTTTGAAGGGACTGTGAAATAATTTCAACTGGAATTTTAGCAATTTTGACGTGAAATTGTAAACATGTTGATGTTGATTTTGAAAATTCTAGAGAGAAGTTTCAAACTTTCAACAGGATTTCAACAATGTTGAGAGGGATTTGAAAAGTTTCAATGGGAATGGGAAGAATTGGGACGAAAATTGGAAAATTTTTAAGGGACTTTTAAAAAATTTCAACTGCAATTTTAGCAATTTTGACATGAAATTGTAAACATGTGGACATTGATTTTGAAAATTCTAGAGAGAATTTTAAAAGCTTCAACAGGATTTCAACAATGTTGAGAGGGATTTTAACAGTTTCAATGGGAATGGGAAGAATTGGGACGAAAATTGGAAAATTTTGAAGGGACTTTGAAAAAATTTCAACTGCAATTTTAGCAATTTTGATGTGAAATTGTAAACATGTTGACGTGGATTTGGAAAATTCTAGAGAGAATTTTAAAAGCTTCAACAGGATTTCAACAATGTTGAGAGGGATTTGAAAAGTTTCAATGGGAATGGGAAGAATTGGGACGAAAATTGGAAAATTTTGAAGGGACTTTGAAAAAATTTCAACTGCAATTTTAGCAATTTTGACGTGAAATTGTAAACATGTTGACGTGGATTTGGAAAATTCTAGAGAGAATTTTAAAAGCTTCAACAGGATTTCAACAATTTTCAGAGGGATTTGAAAAGTTTCTAATGGAATGGGAATAATTGGGACGAAAATTGGAAAATTTTGAAGGGACTTTGAAAAAACTTCAACTGGAATTTTAGCGATTTTGACGTGAAATTGTAAACATGTTGACGTGGATTTGGAAAATTCTAGAGAGAAGTTTCAAACTTTCAACAGGATTTCAACAATTTTCAGAGGGATTTGCAGTTTCAATGGGAATGAGAAGAATTGGGACGAAAATTGGAAAATTTTGAAGGGACTTTGAAAAAATTTCAACTGCAATTTTAGCAATTTGGACGTGAAATTGTAAACATGTTGAAGTGGATTTTGAAAATTCTGGAGAGAATTTTAAAAGCTTCAACAGAATTTCAACAATTTTGAGAGGGATTTGAAAAGTTTCAATGGGTATGGGAAGAATTGGGACAAAACTGGAAAATTTTGAAGGGACTTTGAAAAAATTTCAACTGGAATTTTAGCAATTTTGACGTGAAATTGTAAACATGTTGATGTTGATTTTGAAAATTCTAGAGAGAAGTTTCAAATTTTCAACAGGATTTCAACAATGTTTAGAGGGATTTGAAAAGTTTCAATGGGAATGGGAAGAATTGGGACGAAAATTGGAAAATTTTGAAGGGACTTTGAAAAAATTTCAACTGCAATTTTAGCAATTTTGACGTGAAATTGTAAACATGTTGACGTGGATTTGGAAAATTCTAGAGAGAATTTTAAAAGCTTCAACAGGATTTCAACAATGTTGAGAGGGATTTGGAAAGTTTCGATGGGAATGGGAAGAATTGGGACGAAAATTGGAAAATTTTGAAGGGACTTTGAAAATTTTCAACTGGAATTTTAGCGATTTTGACGTGAAATTGTAAACATGTTGACGTGGATTTGGAAAATTCTAGAGAGAATTTTAAAAGCTTCAACAGAATTTCAACAATGGTGAGAGGGATTTGAAAAGTTTGAATGGGAATGGGAAGAATTGGGACGAAAATTGGAAAACTTTGAAGGGACTTTGAAAAAATTTCAACTGGAATTTTAGCAATTTTGATGTGAAATTGTAAACATGTGGACGTGGAGTTTGAAAATTCTAGAGAGAAGTTTCAAACTTTCAACAGGATTTCAGCAATGTTGAGAGGGATTTGAATAGTTTCAATGGGAATGGGAAGAATTGGGACGAAAATTGGAAAAATTTTTCAGGGACTTTGAAATAATTTCAACTGGAATTTTAGCAATTTTGATGTTAAATTGTTAACATCTTGACGTGGATTTTGAAAATTCTAGAGGGACTTTTCAAACTTTGAACAGGATTTCAGCAATGTTGAGAGGGAATGAAAAGTTTGTAATGGAATGGGAAGAATTGGGACGAAAATTGGAAAATTTTGAAGGGACTGTGAAATAATTTCAACTGGAATTTTAGCAATTTTGACGTGAAATTGTAAACATGTTGATGTTGATTTTGAAAATTCTAGAGAGAAGTTTCAAACTTTCAACAGGATTTCAACAATGTTGAGAGGGATTTGAAAAGTTTCAATGGGAATGGGAAGAATTGGGACGAAAATTGGAAAATTTTTAAGGGACTTTGAAAAAATTTCAACTGCAATTTTAGCAATTTTGACATGAAATTGTAAACATGTGGACATTGATTTTGAAAATTCTAGAGAGAATTTTAAAAGCTTCAACAGGATTTCAACAATGTTGAGAGGGATTTTAACAGTTTCAATGGGAATGGGAAGAATTGGGACGAAAATTGGAAAATTTTGAAGGGACTTTGAAAAAATTTCAACTGCAATTTTAGCAATTTTGATGTGAAATTGTAAACATGTTGACGTGGATTTGGAAAATTCTAGAGAGAATTTTAAAAGCTTCAACAGGATTTCAACAATGTTGAGAGGGATTTGAAAAGTTTCAATGGGAATGGGAAGAATTGGGACGAAAATTGGAAAATTTTGAAGGGACTTTGAAAAAATTTCAACTGCAATTTTAGCAATTTTGACGTGAAATTGTAAACATGTTGACGTGGATTTGGAAAATTCTAGAGAGAATTTTAAAAGCTTCAACAGGATTTCAACAATTTTCAGAGGGATTTGAAAAGTTTCTAATGGAATGGGAATAATTGGGACGAAAATTGGAAAATTTTGAAGGGACTTTGAAAAAACTTCAACTGGAATTTTAGCCATTTTGATGTGAAATTGTAAACATGTGGACGTGGAGTTTGAAAATTCTAGAGAGAAGTTTCAAACTTTCAACAGGATTTCAGCAATGTTGAGAGGGATTTGAATAGTTTCAATGGGAATGGGAAGAATTGGGACGAAAATTGGAAAAATTTGAAGGGACTTTGAAATAATTTCAACTGGAATTTTAGCAATTTTGATGTGAAATTTTTAACATGTTGACGTGGATTTTGAAAATTTTAGAGGGACTTTTCAAACTTTGAACAGGATTTCAGCAATGTTGAGAGGGATTTGAAAAGTTTCTAATGGAATGGGAAGAATTGGGACGAAAATTGGAAAATTTTGAAGGGACTGTGAAATAATTTCAACTGGAATTTTAGCAATTTTGACGTGAAATTGTAAACATGTTGATGTTGATTTTGAAAATTCTAGAGAGAAGTTTCAAACTTTCAACAGGATTTCAACAATGTTGAGAGGGATTTGAAAAGTTTCAATGGGAATGGGAAGAATTGGGACGAAAATTGGAAAATTTTGAAGGGACTTTGAAAAAATTTCAACTGCAATTTTAGCAATTTAATGTGAAATTGTAAACATGTTGAGGTGGATTTGGAAAATTCTAGAGAGAATTTTAAAAGCTTCAACAGAATATCAACAATGTTGAGAGGGATTTGAAAAGTTTGAATGGGAATGGGAAGAATTGGGACGAAAATTGGAAAATTTTGAAGGGACTTTGAAAAAATTTCAACTGGAATTTTAGCAATTTTGACGTGAAATTGTAAACATGTTGAAGTGGATTTGGAAAATTCTAGAGAGAATTTTAAAAGCTTTATTAGGGTTTCAACCATTTTGGGAGGGATTTGAAAAGTTTCAATGGGAATGGGAAGAATTGGGACGAAAATTGGAAAATTTTGAAGGGACTTTGAAAAAATTTCAACTGGAATGTTAGCAATTTTGACGGGAAATTTTAAACATGTTGACGTGGATTTGGAAAATTCTAGAGAGAAGTTTCAAACTTTCAACAGGATTTCCACAGTTTTGAGAGGGATTTGAAAGGTTTCAATGGGAATGGGAAGAATTGGGGCGAAAATTGGAAAATTTTGAAGGGACTTTTAAAAAATTTCAACTGGAATTTTAGCAATTTGGACGTGAAATTGTAAACATGTTGACGTGGATTTGGAAAATTCTAGAGAGAATTTTAAAAGCTTCAACAGGATTTCAACAGTGTTGAGAGGGATTTGAAAAGTTTCAATGGGTATGGGAAGATTTGGGACGAAAATTGGAAAATTTTGAAGGGACTTTGAAAAAATTTCAACTGCAATTTTAGCAATTTTGACGTGAAATTGTAAACATGTTGATGTTGATTTTGAAAATTCTAGAGAGAAGTTTCAAACTTTCAACAGGATTTCAGCAATGTTGAGAGGGATTTAAAAAGTTTCAATGGGAATGGGAAGAATTGGGACAAAAATTGGAAAATTTTTAAGGGACTTTGAAAAAATTTCAACTGCAATTTTAGCAATTTTGACGTGAAATTGTAAACATGTTGACGTGGATTTGGAAAATTCTAGAGAGAATTTTAAAAGCTTCAACAGGATTTCAACAATTGTGAGAGGGATTTGAAAAGTTTCAATGGGAATGGGAAGAATTGGGATGAAAATTGGAAAATTTTGAAGGGCCTTTAAAAATTTCAACTGGAATTTTAGCAATTTTGATGTGAAATTGTAAACATGTTGAAGTGGATTTGGAAAATTCTAGAGAGAATTTTAAAAGCTTCAACAGAATTTCAACAATGGTGAGAGGGAGTTGAAAAGTTTGAATGGGAATGGGAAGAATTGGTACGAAAACTGGAAAATTTTGAAGGGACTTTGAAAAAATTTCAACTGGAATTTTAGCAATTTTGACGTGAAATTGTAAACATGTGGACATTGATTTTGAAAATTCTAGAGAGAATTTTAAAAGCTACAACAGGATTTCAACAATGTTGAGAGGGATTTGGAAAGTTTCGATGGGAATGGGAAGAATTGGGATGAAAATTGGAAAATTTTGAAGGGACTTTGAAAAAATTTCAACTGGAATTTTAGCGATTTTGACGTGAAATTGTAAACATGTTGACGTGGATTTGGAAAATTCTAGAGAGAAGTTTCAAACTTTCAACAGGATTTCAACAATTTTCAGAGGGATTTGCAGTTTCAATGGGAATGAGAAGAATTGGGACGAAAATTGGAAAATTTTGAAGGGACTTTGAAAAAATTTCAACTGGAATTTTAGCAATTTGGACGTGAAATTGTAAACATGTTGAAGTGGATTTTGAAAATTCTGGAGAGAATTTTAAAAGCTTCAACAGAATTTCAACAATTTTGAGAGGGATTTGAAAAGTTTCAATGGGTATGGGAAGAATTGGGACGAAAACTGGAAAATTTTGAAGGGACTTTGAAAAAATTTCAACTGGAATTTTAGCAATTTTGACGTGAAATTGTAAACCTGTGGACATGGATTTTGAAAATTCTAGAGAGAAGTTTCAAATTTTCAACAGGATTTCAACAATGTTGAGAGGGATTTGAAAAGTTTCAATGGGAATGGGAAGAATTGGGACGAAAATTGGAAAATTTTGAAGGGACTTTGAAAAAATTTCAACTGGAATTTTAGCGATTTTGACGTGAAATTGTAAACATGTTGACGTGGATTTGGAAAATTCTAGAGAGAATTTTAAAAGCTTCAACAGAATTTCAACAATGGTGAGAGGGATTTGAAACGTTTGAATGGGAATGGGAAGAATTGGGACGAAAATTGGAAAAATTTTTCAGGGACTTTGAAATAATTTCAACTGGAATTTTAGCAATTTTGATGTTAAATTGTTAACATGTTGACGTGGATTTTGAAAATTCTAGAGGGACTTTTCAAACTTTGAACAGGATTTCAGCAATGTTGAGAGGGAATGAAAAGTTTGTAATGGAATGGGAAGAATTGGGACGAAAATTGGAAAATTTTGAAGGGACTGTGAAATAATTTCAACTGGAATTTTAGCAATTTTGACGTGAAATTGTAAACATGTTGATGTTGATTTTGAAAATTCTAGAGAGAAGTTTCAAACTTTCAACAGGATTTCAACAATGTTGAGAGGGATTTGAAAAGTTTCAATGGGAATGGGAAGAATTGGGACGAAAATTGGAAAATTTTTAAGGGACTTTGAAAAAATTTCAACTGGAATTTTAGCAATTTTGACATGAAATTGTAAACATGTGGACATTGATTTTGAAAATTCTAGAGAGAATTTTAAAAGCTTCAACAGGATTTCAACAATGTTGAGAGGGATTTTAACAGTTTCAATGGGAATGGGAAGAATTGGGACGAAAATTGGAAAATTTTGAAGGGACTTTGAAATAATTTCAACTGCAATTTTAGCAATTTTGATGTGAAATTGTAAACATGTTGACGTGGATTTGGAAAATTCTAGAGAGAATTTTAAAAGCTTCAACAGGATTTCAACAATGTTGAGAGGGATTTTAACAGTTTCAATGGGAATGGGAAGAATTGGGACGAAAATTGGAAAATTTTGAAGGGACTTTGAAAAAATTTCAACTGCAATTTTAGCAATTTTGACGTGAAAATGTAAACATGTTGACGTGGATTTTGAAAATTCTAGAGAGAATTTTAAAAGCTTCAACAGGATTTCAACAATTTTCAGAGGGATTTGAAAAGTTTCTAATGGAATGGGAATAATTGGGACGAAAATTGGAAAATTTTGAAGGGACTTTGAAAAAACTTCAACTGGAATTTTAGCCATTTTGATGTGAAATTGTAAACATGTGGACGTGGAGTTTGAAAATTCTAGAGAGAAGTTTCAAACTTTCAACAGGATTTCAGCAATGTTGAGAGGGATTTGAATAGTTTCAATGGGAATGGGAAGAATTGGGACGAAAATTGGAAAAATTTGAAGGGACTTTGAAATAATTTCAACTGGAATTTTAGCAATTTTGATGTGAAATTTTTAACATGTTGACGTGGATTTTGAAAATTTTAGAGGGACTTTTCAAACTTTGAACAGGATTTCAGCAATGTTGAGAGGGATTTGAAAAGTTTCTAATGGAATGGGAAGAATTGGGACGAAAATTGGAAAATTTTGAAGGGACTGTGAAATAATTTCAACTGGAATTTTAGCAATTTTGACGTGAAATTGTAAACATGTTGATGTTGATTTTGAAAATTCTAGAGAGAAGTTTCAAACTTTCAACAGGATTTCAACAATGTTGAGAGGGATTTGAAAAGTTTCAATGGGAATGGGAAGAATTGGGACGAAAATTGGAAAATTTTGAAGGGACTTTGAAAAAATTTCAACTGCAATTTTAGCAATTTAATGTGAAATTGTAAACATGTTGAGGTGGATTTGGAAAATTCTAGAGAGAATTTTAAAAGCTTCAACAGAATATCAACAATGTTGAGAGGGATTTGAAAAGTTTGAATGGGAATGGGAAGAATTGGGACGAAAATTGGAAAACTTTGAAGGGACTTTGAAAAAATTTCAACTGGAATTTTAGAAATTTTGATGTGAAATTGTAAACATGTTGAAGTGGATTTGGAAAATTCTAGAGAGAATTTTAAAAGCTTCAACAGGATTTCAGCAATGGTGAGAGGGATTTGAAAAGTTTCAATGGGAATGGGAAGAATTGGTACGAAAACTGGAAAATTTTGAAGGGACTTTGAAAAAATTTCAACTGGAATTTTAGCAATTTTGATGTGAAATTGTAAACATGTTGAAGTGGATTTGGAAAATTCTAGAGAGAATTTTAAAAGCTTCAACAGAATTTCAACAATGTTGAGAGGGATTTGAAAAGTTTCAATGGGAATGGGAAGAATAGGGGTGAAAATTGGAAAATTTTGAAGACACTTTGAAAAAATTTCAACTGGAATTTTAGCAATTTTGACGTGAAATTGTAAACATGTTGAGGTGGATTTTGAAAATTCTGTAGAGAATTTTAAAAGCTTCAACAGAATTTCAACAATGGTGAGAGGGATTTGAAAAGTTTCAATGGGTATGGGAAGAATTGGGACGAAAATTGGAAAATTTTGAAGGGACTTTGAAAAAATTTCAACTGGAATTTTAGCAATTTTGACGTGAAATTGTAAACATGTGGACATGGATTTTTAAAATTCTAGGGAGAATTTTAAAAGCTTCAACAGAATTTCAACAATGTTGAGAGGGATTTGGAAAGTTTCGATGGGTATGGGAAGAATTGGGACGAAAACTGGAAAATTTTGAAGGGACTTTGGAAAAATTTCAACTGGAATTTTAACGATTTTGACATGAAATTGTAAACATGTTGAAGTGGATTTTGAAAATTCTAGAGAGAATTTTAAAAGCTTCAACAGGATTTCAACAGTGTTGAGAGGGATTTGAAAAGTTTCAATGAGAATGGGAAGAATTGGGACGAAAATTGGAAAATTTTGAAGGGACTTTGAAAAAATTTCAACTGGAATTTTAGCAATTTTTACATGAAATTGTAAACACGTGGACATGGATTTTGAAAATTCTAGAGAGAATTGTAAAAGCTTCAACAGGATTTCAACAGTGTTGAGAGGGATTTGAAAAGTTTCAATGGGAATGGGAAGAATTGGGACGAAAATTGGAAAATTTTGAAGGGACTTTGAAAAAATTTCAACTGCAATTTTAGCAATTTTGACGTGAAATTGTAAACATGTTGACGTGGATTTGGAAAATTCTAGAGAGAAGTTTCAAACTTTCAACAGGATTTCAACAATGTTGAGAGGGATTTGAAAAGTTTCAATGTTAATGGGAAGAATTGGGATGAAAATTGGAAAATTTTGAAGGGACTTTGAAAAAATTTCAACTGCAATTTTAGCAATTTTGATGTGAAATTGTAAACATGTTGAAGTGGATTTTGAAAATTCTAGAGAGAATTTTAAAAGCTTCAACAGAATTTCAACAATGGTGAGAGGGAGTTGAAAAGTTTCAATGGGAATGGGAAGAATTGGTACGAAAACTGGAAAATTTTGAAGGGACTTTGAAAAAATTTCAACTGGAATTTTAGCAATTTTGACGTGAAATTGTAAACATGTTGAAGTGGATTTGGAAAATTCTAGAGAGAATTTTAAAAGCTTTATTAGGGTTTCAACCATTTTGGGAGGGATTTGAAAAGTTTCAATGGGAATGGGAAGAATTGGGACGAAAATTGGAAAATTTTGAAGGGACTTTGAAAAAATTTCAACTGGAATGTTAGCAATTTTGACGGGAAATTTTAAACATGTTGACGTGGATTTGGAAAATTCTAGAGAGAAGTTTCAAACTTTCAACAGGATTTCAACAGTGTTGAGAGGGATTTGAAAGGTTTCAATGGGAATGGGAAGAATTGGGGCGAAAATTGGAAAATTTTTAAGGGACTTTGAAAAAATTTCAACTGGAATTTTAGCAATTTGGACGTGAAATTGTAAACATGTTGACGTGGATTTGGAAAATTCTAGAGAGAATTTTAAAAGCTTCAACAGGATTTCAACAGTGTTGAGAGGGATTTGAAAAGTTTCAATGGGTATGGGAAGAATTGGGACGAAAATTGGAAAATTTTGAAGGGACTTTGAAATAATTTCAACTGGAATTTTAGCAATTTTGACGTGAAATTGTAAACATGTTGATGTTGATTTTGAAAATTCTAGAGAGAAGTTTCAAACTTTCAACAGGATTTCAGCAATGTTGAGAGGGATTTAAAAAGTTTCAATGGGAATGGGAAGAATTGGGACGAAAATTGGAAAATTTTTAAGGGACTTTGAAAAAATTTCAACTGCAATTTTAGCAATTTTGACGTGAAATTGTAAACATGTTGACGTGGATTTGGAAAATTCTAGAGAGAATTTTAAAAGCTTCAGCAGGATTTCAACAATTGTGAGAGGGATTTGAAAAGTTTCAATGGGAATGGGAAGAATTGGGATGAAAATTGGAAAATTTTGAAGGGCCTTTAAAAATTTCAACTGGAATTTTAGCAATTTTGATGTGAAATTGTAAACATGTTGAAGTGGATTTGGAAAATTCTAGAGAGAATTTTAAAAGCTTCAACAGAATTTCAACAATGGTGAGAGGGATTTGAAAAGTTTGAATGGGAATGGGAAGAATTGGTACGAAAATTGGAAAATTTTGAAGGGACTTTGAAAAAATTTCAACTGGAATTTTAGCAATTTTGACGTGAAATTGTAAACATGTGGACATTGATTTTGAAAATTCTAGAGAGAATTTTAAAAGCTACAACAGGATTTCAACAATGTTGAGAGGGATTTGGAAAGTTTCGATGGGAATGGGAAGAATTGGGATGAAAATTGGAAAATTTTGAAGGGACTTTGAAAAAATTTCAACTGGAATTTTAGCGATTTTGACGTGAAATTGTAAACATGTTGACGTGGATTTGGAAAATTCTAGAGAGAAGTTTCAAACTTTCAACAGGATTTCAACAATTTTCAGAGGGATTTGCAGTTTCAATGGGAATGAGAAGAATTGGGACGAAAATTGGAAAATTTTGAAGGGACTTTGAAAAAATTTCAACTGGAATTTTAGCAATTTGGACGTGAAATTGTAAACATGTTGAAGTGGATTTTGAAAATTCTGGAGAGAATTTTAAAAGCTTCAACAGAATTTCAACAATTTTGAGAGGGATTTGAAAAGTTTCAATGGGAATGGGAAGAATTGGGACAAAACTGGAAAATTTTGAAGGGACTTTGAAAAAATTTCAACTGGAATTTTAGCAATTTTGATGTGAAATTGTAAACATGTGGACGTGGAGTTTGAAAATTCTAGAGAGAAGTTTCAAACTTTCAACAGGATTTCAGCAATGTTGAGAGGGATTTGAATAGTTTCAATGGGAATGGGAAGAATTGGGACGAAAATTGGAAAAATTTTGAAGGGACTTTGAAATAATTTCAACTGGAATTTTAGCAATTTTGATGTTAAATTGTTAACATGTTGACGTGGATTTTGAAAATTCTAGAGGGACTTTTCAAACTTTGAACAGGATTTCAGCAATGTTGAGAGGGAATGAAAAGTTTGTAATGGAATGGGAAGAATTGGGACGAAAATTGGAAAATTTTGAAGGGACTGTGAAATAATTTCAACTGGAATTTTAGCAATTTTGACGTGAAATTGTAAACATGTTGATGTTGATTTTGAAAATTCTAGAGAGAAGTTTCAAACTTTCAACAGGATTTCAACAATGTTGAGAGGGATTTGAAAAGTTTCAATGGGAATGGGAAGAATTGGGACGAAAATTGGAAAATTTTTAAGGGACTTTGAAAAAATTTCAACTGCAATTTTAGCAATTTTGACATGAAATTGTAAACATGTGGACATTGATTTTGAAAATTCTAGAGAGAATTTTAAAAGCTTCAACAGGATTTCAACAATGTTGAGAGGGATTTTAACAGTTTCAATGGGAATGGGAAGAATTGGGACGAAAATTGGAAAATTTTGAAGGGACTTTGAAAAAATTTCAACTGCAATTTTAGCAATTTTGATGTGAAATTGTAAACATGCTGACGTGGATTTGGAAAATTCTAGAGAGAATTTTAAAAGCTTCAACAGGATTTCAACAATGTTGAGAGGGATTTTAACAGTTTCAATGGGAATGGGAAGAATTGGGACGAAAATTGGAAAATTTTGAAGGGACTTTGAAAAAATTTCAACTGCAATTTTAGCAATTTTGACGTGAAAATGTAAACATGTTGACGTGGATTTTGAAAATTCTAGAGAGAATTTTAAAAGCTTCAACAGGATTTCAACAATTTTCAGAGGGATTTGAAAAGTTTCTAATGGAATGGGAATAATTGGGACGAAAATTGGAAAATTTTGAAGGGACTTTGAAAAAACTTCAACTGGAATTTTAGCCATTTTGATGTGAAATTGTAAACATGTGGACGTGGAGTTTGAAAATTCTAGAGAGAAGTTTCAAACTTTCAACAGGATTTCAGCAATGTTGAGAGGGATTTGAATAGTTTCAATGGGAATGGGAAGAATTGGGACGAAAATTGGAAAAATTTGAAGGGACTTTGAAATAATTTCAACTGGAATTTTAGCAATTTTGATGTGAAATTTTTAACATGTTGACGTGGATTTTGAAAATTTTAGAGGGACTTTTCAAACTTTGAACAGGATTTCAGCAATGTTGAGAGGGATTTGAAAAGTTTCTAATGGAATGGGAAGAATTGGGACGAAAATTGGAAAATTTTGAAGGGACTGTGAAATAATTTCAACTGGAATTTTAGCAATTTTGACGTGAAATTGTAAACATGTTGATGTTGATTTTGAAAATTCTAGAGAGAAGTTTCAAACTTTCAACAGGATTTCAACAATGTTGAGAGGGATTTGAAAAGTTTCAATGGGAATGGGAAGAATTGGGACGAAAATTGGAAAATTTTGAAGGGACTTTGAAAAAATTTCAACTGCAATTTTAGCAATTTAATGTGAAATTGTAAACATGTTGAGGTGGATTTGGAAAATTCTAGAGAGAATTTTAAAAGCTTCAACAGAATTTCAACAATGTTGAGAGGGATTTGAAAAGTTTGAATGGGAATGGGAAGAATTGGGACGAAAGTTGGAAAACTTTGAAGGGACTTTGAAAAAATTTCAACTGGAATTTTAGCAATTTTGATGTGAAATTGTAAACATGTTGAAGTGGATTTGGAAAATTCTAGAGAGAATTTTAAAAGCTTCAACAGGATTTCAGCAATGTTGAGAGGGATTTGAAAAGTTTCAATGGGAATGGGAAGAATTGGTACGAAAACTGGAAAATTTTGAAGGGACTTTGAAAAAATTTCAACTGGAATTTTAGCAATTTTGACGTGAAATTGTAAACATGTGGACATTGATTTTGAAAATTCTAGAGAGAATTTTAAAAGCTTCAACAGGATTTCAACAATGTTGAGAGGGATTTGGAAAGTTTCGATGGCAATGGGAAGAATTGGGACGAAAATTGGAAAATTTTGAAGGGACTTTGAAAAAATTTCAACTGGAATTTTAGCAATTTTGACGTGAAATTGTAAACATGTTGAAGTGGATTTGGAAAATTCTAGAGAGAATTTTAAAAGCTTTATTAGGGTTTCAACCATTTTGGGAGGGATTTGAAAAGTTTCAATGGGAATGGGAAGAATTGGGACGAAAATTGGAAAATTTTGAAGGGACTTTGAAAAAATTTCAACTGGAATGTTAGCAATTTTGACGGGAAATTTTAAACATGTTGACGTGGATTTGGAAAATTCTAGAGAGAAGTTTCAAACTTTCAACAGGATTTCAACAGTGTTGAGAGGGATTTGAAAGGTTTCAATGGGAATGGGAAGAATTGGGGCGAAAATTGGAAAATTTTGAAGGGACTTTTAAAAAATTTCAACTGGAATTTTAGCAATTTGGACGTGAAATTGTAAACATGTTGACGTGGATTTGGAAAATTCTAGAGAGAATTTTAAAAGCTTCAACAGGATTTCAACAGTGTTGAGAGGGATTTGAAAAGTTTCAATGGGTATGGGAAGAATTGGGACGAAAATTGGAAAATTTTGAAGGGACTTTGAAATAATTTCAACTGGAATTTTAGCAATTTTGACGTGAAATTGTAAACATGTTGATGTTGATTTTGAAAATTCTAGAGAGAAGTTTCAAACTTTCAACAGGATTTCAGCAATGTTGAGAGGGATTTAAAAAGTTTCAATGGGAATGGGAAGAATTGGGACAAAAATTAGAAAATTTTTAAGGGACTTTGAAAAAATTTCAACTGCAATTTTAGCAATTTTGACGTGAAATTGTAAACATGTTGACGTGGATTTGGAAAATTCTAGAGAGAATTTTAAAAGCTTCAACAGGATTTCAACAATTGTGAGAGGGATTTGAAAAGTTTCAATGGGAATGGGAAGAATTGGGATGAAAATTGGAAAATTTTGAAGGGCCTTTAAAAATTTCAACTGGAATTTTAGCAATTTTGATGTGAAATTGTAAACATGTTGAAGTGGATTTGGAAAATTCTAGAGAGAATTTTAAAAGCTTCAACAGAATTTCAACAATGGTGAGAGGGAGTTGAAAAGTTTGAATGGGAATGGGAAGAATTGGTACGAAAACTGGAAAATTTTGAAGGGACTTTGAAAAAATTTCAACTGGAATTTTAGCAATTTTGACGTGAAATTGTAAACATGTGGACATTGATTTTGAAAATTCTAGAGAGAATTTTAAAAGCTACAAGAGGATTTCAACAATGTTGAGAGGGATTTGGAAAGTTTCGATGGGAATGGGAAGAATTGGGATGAAAATTGGAAAATTTTGAAGGGACTTTGAAAAAATTTCAACTGGAATTTTAGCGATTTTGACGTGAAATTGTAAACATGTTGACGTGGATTTGGAAAATTCTAGAGAGAAGTTTCAAACTTTCAACAGGATTTCAACAATTTTCAGAGGGATTTGCAGTTTCAATGGGAATGAGAAGAATTGGGACGAAAATTGGAAAATTTTGAAGGGACTTTGAAAAAATTTCAACTGGAATTTTAGCAATTTGGACGTGAAATTGTAAACATGTTGAAGTGGATTTTGAAAATTCTGGAGAGAATTTTAAAAGCTTCAACAGAATTTCAACAATTTTGAGAGGGATTTGAAAAGTTTCAATGGGTATGGGAAGAATTGGGACGAAAACTGGAAAATTTTGAAGGGACTTTGAAAAAATTTCAACTGGAATTTTAGCAATTTTGACGTGAAATTGTAAACATGTTGATGTTGATTTTGAAAATTCTAGAGAGAAGTTTCAAATTTTCAACAGGATTTCAACAATGTTTAGAGGGATTTGAAAAGTTTCAATGGGAATGGGAAGAATTGGGACGAAAATTGGAAAATTTTGAAGGGACTTTGAAAAAATTTCAACTGCAATTTTAGCAATTTTGACGTGAAATTGTAAACATGTTGACGTGGATTTGGAAAATTCTAGAGAGAATTTTAAAAGCTTCAACAGGATTTCAACAATGTTGAGAGGGATTTGGAAAGTTTCGATGGGAATGGGAAGAATTGGGACGAAAATTGGAAAATTTTGAAGGGACTTTGAAAAAATTTCAACTGGAATTTTAGCGATTTTGACGTGAAATTGTAAACATGTTGACGTGGATTTGGAAAATTCTAGAGAGAATTTTAAAAGCTTCAACAGAATTTCAACAATGGTGAGAGGGATTTGAAAAGTTTGAATGGGAATGGGAAGAATTGGGACGAAAATTGGAAAACTTTGAAGGGACTTTGAAAAAATTTCAACTGGAATTTTAGCAATTTTGATGTGAAATTGTAAACATGTGGACGTGGAGTTTGAAAATTCTAGAGAGAAGTTTCAAACTTTCAACAGGATTTCAGCAATGTTGAGAGGGATTTGAATAGTTTCAATGGGAATGGGAAGAATTGGGACGAAAATTGGAAAAATTTTTCAGGGACTTTGAAATAATTTCAACTGGAATTTTAGCAATTTTGATGTTAAATTGTTAACATGTTGACGTGGATTTTGAAAATTCTAGAGGGACTTTTCAAACTTTGAACAGGATTTCAGCAATGTTGAGAGGGAATGAAAAGTTTGTAATGGAATGGGAAGAATTGGGACGAAAATTGGAAAATTTTGAAGGGACTGTGAAATAATTTCAACTGGAATTTTAGCAATTTTGACGTGAAATTGTAAACATGTTGATGTTGATTTTGAAAATTCTAGAGAGAAGTTTCAAACTTTCAACAGGATTTCAACAATGTTGAGAGGGATTTGAAAAGTTTCAATGGGAATGGGAAGAATTGGGACGAAAATTGGAAAATTTTTAAGGGACTTTGAAAAAATTTCAACTGCAATTTTAGCAATTTTGACATGAAATTGTAAACATGTGGACATTGATTTTGAAAATTCTAGAGAGAATTTTAAAAGCTTCAACAGGATTTCAACAATGTTGAGAGGGATTTTAACAGTTTCAATGGGAATGGGAAGAATTGGGACGAAAATTGGAAAATTTTGAAGGGACTTTGAAAAAATTTCAACTGCAATTTTAGCAATTTTGATGTGAAATTGTAAACATGTTGACGTGGATTTGGAAAATTCTAGAGAGAATTTTAAAAGCTTCAACAGGATTTCAACAATGTTGAGAGGGATTTTAACAGTTTCAATGGGAACGGGAAGAATAGGGACGAAAATTGGAAAATTTTGAAGGGACTTTGAAAAAATTTCAACTGCAATTTTAGCAATTTTGACGTGAAACTGTAAACATGTTGACGTGGATTTTGCAAATTCTAGAGAGAATTTTAAAAGCTTCAACAGGATTTCAACAATTTTCAGAGGGATTTGAAAAGTTTCTAATGGAATGGGAATAATTGGGACGAAAATTGGAAAATTTTGAAGGGACTTTGAAAAAACTTCAACTGGAATTTTAGCCATTTTGATGTGAAATTGTAAACATGTGGACGTGGAGTTTGAAAATTCTAGAGAGAAGTTTCAAACTTTCAACAGGATTTCAGCAATGTTGAGAGGGATTTGAATAGTTTCAATGGGAATGGGAAGAATTGGGACGAAAATTGGAAAAATTTGAAGGGACTTTGAAATAATTTCAACTGGAATTTTAGCAATTTTGATGTGAAATTTTTAACATGTTGACGTGGATTTTGAAAATTTTAGAGGGACTTTTCAAACTTTGAACAGGATTTCAGCAATGTTGAGAGGGATTTGAAAAGTTTCTAATGGAATGGGAAGAATTGGGACGAAAATTGGAAAATTTTGAAGGGACTGTGAAATAATTTCAACTGGAATTTTAGCAATTTTGACGTGAAATTGTAAACATGTTGATGTTGATTTTGAAAATTCTAGAGAGAAGTTTCAAACTTTCAACAGGATTTCAACAATGTTGAGAGGGATTTGAAAAGTTTCAATGGGAATGGGAAGAATTGGGACGAAAATTGGAAAATTTTGAAGGGACTTTGAAAAAATTTCAACTGCAATTTTAGCAATTTAATGTGAAATTGTAAACATGTTGAGGTGGATTTGGAAAATTCTAGAGAGAATTTTAAAAGCTTCAACAGAATTTCAACAATGTTGAGAGGGATTTGAAAAGTTTGAATGGGAATGGGAAGAATTGGGACGAAAATTGGAAAACTTTGAAGGGACTTTGAAAAAATTTCAACTGGAATTTTAGCAATTTTGATGTGAAATTGTAAACATGTTGAAGTGGATTTGGAAAATTCTAGAGAGAATTTTAAAAGCTTCAACAGGATTTCAGCAATGGTGAGAGGGATTTGAAAAGTTTCAATGGGAATGGGAAGAATTGGTACGAAAACTGGAAAATTTTGAAGGGACTTTGAAAAAATTTCAACTGGAATTTTAGCAATTTTGACGTGAAATTGTAAACATGTGGACATTGATTTTGAAAATTCTAGAGAGAATTTTAAAAGCTTCAACAGGATTTCAACAATGTTGAGAGGGATTTGGAAAGTTTCGATGGGAATGGGAAGAATTGGGACGAAAATTGGAAAATTTTGAAGGGACTTTGAAAAAATTTCAACTGGAATTTTAGCAATTTTGACGTGAAATTGTAAACATGTTGATGTTGATTTTGAAAATTCTAGAGAGAAGTTTCAAACGTTCAACAGGATTTCAACAATGTTGAGAGGGATTTGAAAAGTTTCAATGGGAATGAGAAGAATTGGGACGAAAATTGGAAAATTTTGAAGGGACTTTGAAAAAATTTCAACTGGAATTTTAGCAATTTTGACGTGAAATTGTAAACATGTTGACGTGGATTTGGAAAATTCTAGAGAGAATTTTAAAAGCTTCAACAGGATTTCAACAATGTTGAGAGGGATTTGAAAAGTTTCAATGGGAATGGGAAGAATTGGGACGAAAATTGGAAAATTTTGAAGGGACTTTGAAAAAATTTCAACTGCAATTTTAGCAATTTTGACGTGAAATTGTAAACCTGTTGACGTGGATTTGGAAAATTCTAGAGAGAATTTTAAAAGCTTCAACAGAATTTCAACAATGTTGAGAGGGATTTGAAAAGTTTCAATGGGAATGGGAAGAATTGAGACGAAAATTGGAAAACTTTGAAGGGACTTTGAAAAAATTTCAACTGGAATTTTAGCAATTTTTACGTGAAATTGTAAACATGTTGAAGTGGATTTGGAAAATTCTAGAGAGAATTTTAAAAGCTTCAACAGAATTTCAACAATGGTGAGAGGGAGTTGAAAAGTTTCATTGGGAATGGGAAGAATTGGTACGAAAACTGGAAAATTTTGAAGGGAGTTTGAAAAAATTTCAACTGCAATTTTAGCAATTTTGACGTGAAATTGTAAACATGTTGACGTGGATTTTGAAAATTCTAGAGAGAATTTTAAAAGCTACAACAGGATTTCAACAATGTTGAGAGGGATTTTAACAGTTTCAATGGGAATGGGAAGAATTGGGACGAAAACTGGAAAACTTTGAAGGGACTTTGAAAAAATTTCAACTGGAATGTTAGCAATTTTGATGTGAAATTGTAAACATGTTGCAGTGGATTTTGAAAATTCTAGAGAGAATTTTAAAAGCTTCAACAGAATTTCAACAATGTTGAGAGGGATTTGAAAAGTTTGAATAGGAATGGGAAGAATTGGGATGAAAACTGGAAAACTTTGAAGGGACTTTGAAAAAATTTCAACTGGAATGTTAGCAATTTTGATGTGAAATTGTAAACATGTTGAAGTGGATTTGGAAAATTCTAGAGAGAATTTTAAAAGCTTCAACAGGATTTCAACAATGTTGAGAGGGATTTGGAAAGTTTCGATGGGAATGGGAAGAATTGGGACGAAAATTGGAAAATTTTGAAGGGACTTTGAAAAAATTTCAACTGGAATGTTAGCGATTTTGACGTGAAATTGTAAACATGTTGATGTTGATTTTGAAAATTCTAGAGAGAAGTTTCAAACTTTCAACAGGATTTCAACAATGTTGAGAGGGATTTTAAAAGTTTCAATGGGAATGGGAAGAATTGGGAGGAAAATTGGAAAATTTTGAAGGGACTTTGAAAAAATTTCAACTGCAATTTTAGCAATTTTGATGTGAAATTGTAAACATGTTGACGTGGATTTTGAAAATTCTAGCCAGAATTTTAAAAGCTTCAACAGGATTTCAACAATGTTGAGAGGGATTTGGAAAGTTTCGATGGGAATGGGAAGAATTGGGACGAAAATTGGAAAATTTTGAAGGGACTTTGAAAAAATTTCAACTGGAATTTTAGCGATTTTGACCTGAAATTTTAAACATGTTGACGTGGATTTTGAAAATTCTAGAGAGAATTTTCAAACTTTCAACAGGATTTCAACAATGTTGAGAGTGATTTTAACAGTTTCAATGGGAATGGGAAGAATTGGGACGAAAATTGGAAAATTTTGAAGGGACTTTGGAAAAATTTCAACTGGAATTTTAGCAATTTTGACGTGAAATTGTAAACATGTTGACGTGGATTTGGAAAATTCTAGAGAGAATTTTAAAAGCTTCAACAGGATTTCAACAATTTTCAGAGGGATTTGAAAAGTTTCTAATGGAACGGGAAGAATTGGGACGAAAATTGGAAAATTTTGAAGGGACTTTGAAAAAACTTCAACTGGAATTTTAGCAATTTTGATGTGAAATTGTAAACATGTGGACGTGGAGTTTGAAAATTCTAGAGAGAAGTTTCAAACTTTCAACAGGATTTCAGCAATGTTGAGAGGGATTTGAATAGTTTCAATGGGAATGGGAAGAATTGGGACGAAAATTGGAAAACTTTGAAGGGACTTTGAAAAAATTTCAACTGGAATTTTAGCAATTTTGATGTGAAATTGTAAACATGTTGAAGTGGATTTGGAAAATTCTAGTGAGAATTTTAAAAGCTTCAACAGAATTTCAACAATGGTGAGAGGGAGTTGAAAAGTTTCAATGGGAATGGGAAGAATTGGTACGAAAACTGGAAAATTTTTCAGGGACTTTGAAAAAATTTCAACTGGAATTTTAGCAATTTTGACGTGAAATTGTAAACATGTTGATGTTGATTTTGAAAATTCTAGAGAGAATTTTAAAAGCTTCAACAGGATTTCAACAGTGTTGAGAGGGATTTGAAAAGTTTCAATGGGAATGGGAAGAATTGGGACGAAAATTGGAAAATTTTGAAGGGACTTTGAAAAAATTTCAACTGGAATTTTAGCAATTTTGACGTGAAATTGTAAACATGTTGAAGTGGATTTTGAAAATTCTAGAGAGAAGTTTCAAACTTTCAACAGGATTTCAACAATTTTCAGAGGGATTTGAAAAGTTTCAATGGGAATGGGAAGAATTGGGATGAAAATTGGAAAATTTTGAAGGGCCTTTAAAAATTTCAACTGGAATTTTAGCAATTTTGATGTGAAATTGTAAACATGTTGAAGTGGATTTGGAAAGTTCTAGAGAGAATTTTAAAAGCTTCAACAGAATTTCAACAATGGTGAGAGGGAGTTGAAAAGTTTGAATGGGAATGGGAAGAATTGGGGCGAAAACTGGAAAATTTTGAAGGGACTTTGAAAATATTTCAACTGGAATTTTAGCAATTTTGTCGTGAAATTGTAAACATGTGGACATTGATTTGGAAAATTCTAGAGAGAATTTTAAAAGCTACAACAGGATTTCAACAATGTTGAGAGGGATTTGGAAAGTTTCGATGGGAATGGGAAGAATTGGGACGAAAACTGGAAAATTTTTAAGGGACTTTGAAAAAATTTCAACTGGAATTTTAGCGATTTTGACGTGAAATTGTAAACATGTTGAAGTGGATTTTGAAAATTCTGGAGAGAATTGTAAAAGCTTCAACAGGATTTCAACAGTGTTGAGAGGGATTTGAAAAGTTTCAATGGGAATGGGAAGAATTGGGACGAAAATTGGAAAACTTTGAAGGGCCTTTAAAAAAATTTCAACTGGAATTTTAGCAATTTTGACGTGAAATTGTAAACATGTTGACGTGGATTTGGAAAATTCTAGAGAGAATTTTAAAAGCTTCAACAGAATTTCAACAATGGTGAGAGGGAGTTGAAAAGTTTCAATGGGAATGGGAAGAATTGGTACGAAAATTGGAAAATTTTTAAGGGACTTTGAAAAAATTTCAACTGGAATTTTAGCAATTTTGACGTGAAATTATAAACATGTTGACGTGGATTTTGAAAATTCTAGAGAGAGGTTTCAAACTTTCAACAGGATTTCAACAATGTTGAGAGGGATTTGGAAAGTTTCGATGGGAATGGGAAGAATTGGGACGAAAATTGGAAAATTTTGAAGGGACTTTGGAAAAATTTCAACTGGAATTTTAGCAATTTTGACGTGAAATTGTAAACATGTTGACGTGGATTTGGAAAATTCTAGAGAGAAGTTTCAAACTTTCAACAGGATTTCAACAATTTTCAGAGGGATTTGAAAAGTTTCAATGGGAATGTGAAGAATTGGGACGAAAATTGGAAAATTTTTCAGGGACATTTAAAAAATTTCAACTGGAATTTTAGCAATTTTGACGTGAAATTGTAAACATGTTGATGTGGATATGAAAATTCTAGAGAGAAGTTTCAAACTTTCAACAGGATTTCAACAATGTTGAGAGGGATTTGAAAAGTTTGAATGGGAATGGGAAGAATTGGGGCGAAAATTGGAAAATTTTGAAGGGACTTTGAAAAAATTTCAACTGGAATTTTAGCAATTTTGACGTGAAATTGTAAACATGTTGAGGTGGTTTTTTAAAATTCTGTAGAAAATTTTAAAAGCTTCAACAGAATTTCAACAATGTTGAGAGGGATTTGAAAAGTTTCAATGGGTATGGGAAGAATTGGGACGAAAACTGGAAAATTTTGAAGGGACTTTGAAAAAATTTCAACTGGAATTTTAGCAATTTTGACGTGAAATTGTAAACATGTGGACATTGAGTTTTAAAATTCTAGAGAGAATTTTAAAAGCTTCAATAGAATTTCAACAATGTTGAGAGGGATTTGGAAAGTTTCGATGGGAATGGGAAGAATTGGGACGAAAATTGGAAAATTTTGAAGGGACTTTGAAAAAATTTCAACTGGAATTTTAGCAATTTTGACGTGAAATTGTAAACATGTTGAAGTGGATTTGGAAAATTCTAGAGAGAATTTTAAAAGCTTCAACAGAATTTCAACAATGGTGAGAGGGAGTTGAAAAGTTTCAATGGGAATGGGAAGAATTGGTACGAAAACTGGAAAATTTTGAAGGGAGTTTGAAAAAATTTCAACTGCAATTTTAGCAATTTTGACGTGAAATTGTAAACATGTGGACATGGATTTTGAAAATTCTAGAGAGAATTTTAAAAGCTTCAACAGGATTTCAACAATGTTGAGAGGGATTTGGAAAGTTTCGATGGGAATGGGAAGAATTGGGACGAAAATTGGAAAATTTTGAAGGGACTTTGAAAAAATTTCAACTGGAATTTTAGCAATTTAATGTGAAATTGTAAACATGTTGAGGTGGATTTGGAAAATTCTAGAGAGAATTTTAAAAGCTTCAACAGAATTTCAACAATGTTGAGAGGGATTTGAAAATTTTGAATGGGAATGGGAAGAATTGGGACGAAAATTGGATAACTTTGAAGGGACTTTGAAAAAATTTCAACTGGAATTTTAGCAATTTTGATGTGAAATTGTAAACATGTTGAAGTGGATTTGGAAAATTCTAGAGAGAATTTTAAAAGCTTCAACAGAATTTCAGCAATGGTGAGAGGGATTTGAAAAGTTTCAATGGGAATGGGAAGAATTGGTACGAAAACTGGAAAATTTTGAAGGGACTTTGAAAAAATTTCAACTGGAATTTTAGCAATTTTGACGTGAAATTGTAAACATGTGGACATGGATTTTGAAAATTCTAGAGAGAATTTTAAAAGCTTCAACAGGATTTCAACAATGTTGAGAGGGATTTGAAAAGTTTCGATGGGAATGGGAAGAATTGGGACGAAAATTGGAAAATTTTGAAGGGACTTTGAAAAAATTTCAACTGGAATTTTAGCGATTTTGACCTGAAATTGTAAACATGTTGACGTGGATTTTGAAAATTCTAGAGAGAATTTTCAAACTTTCAACAGGATTTCAACAATGTTGAGAGTGATTTTAACAGTTTGAATGGGAATGGGAAGAATTGGGACGAAAATTGGAAAATTTTGAAGGGACTTTGGAAAAATTTCAACTGGAATTTTAGCAATTTTGACGTGAAATTGTAAACATGTTGACGTGGATTTGGAAAATTCTAGAGAGAATTTTAAAAGCTTCAACAGGATTTCAGCAATGTTGAGAGGGATTTGAAAGGTTTCAATGGGAATGGGAAGAATTGGGGCGAAAATTGGAAAATTTTGAAGGGACTTTTAAAAAATTTCAACTGGAATTTTAGCAATTTTGATGTGAAATTGTAAACATGTTGACGTGGATTTGGAAAATTCTAGAGAGAATTTTAAAAGCTTTATTAGGGTTTCAACCATTTTGGGAGGGATTTGAAAAGTTTCAATGGGAATGGGAAGAATTGGGACGAAAATTGGAAAATTTTGAAGGGACTTTGAAAAAATTTCAACTGGAATTTTAGCAATTTGGACGTGAAACTGTAAACATGTTGAGGTGGATTTTTAAAATTCTGGAGAGAATTTTAAAAGCTTCAACAGAATTTCAACAATGTTGAGAGGGATTTGAAAAGTTTCAATGGGTATGGGAAGAATTGGGACGAAAACTCAAAAATTTTGAAGGGACTTTGAAAAAATTTCAACTGGAATTTTAGCAATTTTGACGTGAAATTGTAAACATGTGGACATTGAGTTTTAAAATTCTAGAGAGAATTTTAAAAGCTTCAACAGAATTTCAACAATGTTGAGAGGGATTTGGAAAGTTTCGATGGGAATGGGAAGAATTGGGACGAAAATTGGAAAATTTTGAAGGGACTTTGAAAAAATTTCAACTGGAATTTTAGCAATTTTTACGTGAAATTGCAAACACGTGGACATGGATTTTGAAAATTCTAGAGAGAATTGTAAAAGCTTCAACAGGATTTCAACAGTGTTGAGAGGGATTTGAAAACTTTCAATGAGAATGGGAAGAATTGGGACGAAAATTGGAAAATTTTGAAGGGACTTTGAAAAAATTTCAACTGGAATTTTAGCAATTTGGACGTGAAATTGTAAACATGTTGAAGTGGATTTTGAAAATTCTAGAGAGAAGTTTCAAACTTTCAACAGGATTTCAACAATGTTGAGAGGGATTTGAAAAGTTTCAATGGGAATGGGAAGAATTGGGATGAAAATTTGAAAATTTTGAAGGGACTTCGAAAAAATTTCAACTGGAATTTTAGCAATTTTGATGTGAAATTGTAAACATGTTGTAGTGGATTTGGAAAATTCTAGAGAGAATTTTAAAAGCTTCAACAGAATTTCAACAATGGTGAGAGGGAGTTGAAAAGTTTCAATGGGAATGGGAAGAATTGGTACGAAAACTGGAAAATTTTGAAGGGACTTTGAAAAAATTTCAACTGGAATTTTAGCAATTTTGACGTGAAATTGTAAACATGTGGACATTGATTTTGAAAATTCTAGAGAGAATTTTAAAAGCTTCAACAGGATTTCAACAATGTTGAGAGGGATTTTAACAGTTTCGATGGGAATGGGAAGAATTGGGACGAAAATTGGAAAATTTTTAAGAGACTTTGAAAAAATTTCAACTGGAATTTTAGCAATTTTGACGTGAAATTGTAAACATGTTGAAGTGGATTTGGAAAATTCTAGAGAGAATTTTAAAAGCTTTATTAGGGTTTCAACCATTTTGGGAGGGATTTGAAAAGTTTCAATGGGAATGGGAAGAATTGGGACGAAAACTGGAAAATTTTGAAGGGACTTTGAAAAAATTTCAACTGGAATGTTAGCAATTTTGACGTGAAATTTTAAACATGTTGACGTGGATTTGGAAAATTCTAGAGAGAAGTTTCAAACTTTCAACAGGATTTCAACAGTGTTGAGAGGGATTTGAAAGGTTTCAATGGGAATGGGAAGAATTGGGGCGAAAATTGGAAAATTTTGAAGGGACTTTGAAAAAATTTCAACTGGAATTTTAGCAATTTGGACGTGAAACTGTAAACATGTTGAGGTGGATTTTTAAAATTGTGGAGAGAATTTTAAAAGCTTCAACAGAATTTCAACAATGTTGAGAGGGATTTGAAAAGTTTCAATGGGTATGGGAAGAATTGGGACGAAAATTGGAAAATTTTGAAGGGACTTTGAAAAAATTTCAACTGGAATTTTAGCAATTTTGACGTGAAATTTTAAACATGTTGATGTTGATTTTGAAAATTCTAGAGAGAAGTTTCAAACTTTCAACAGGATTTCAACAATGTTGAGAGGGATTTGAAAAGTTTCAATGGGAATGGGAAGAATTGGGACGAAAATTGGAAAATTTTGAAGGGACTTTGAAAATATTTCAACTGGAATTTTAGCAATTTTGACGTGAAATTGTAAATATGTTGAAGTTGATTTTGAAAATTCTGGAGAGAATTGTAAAAGCTTCAACAGGATTTCAACAGTGTTGAGAGGGATTTGAAAAGTTTCAATGGGAATGGGAAGAATTGGGACGAAAATTGGAAAATTTTGAAGGGACTTTGAAAAAATTTCAACTGGAATTTTAGCGATTTTGACGTGAAATTGTAAACATGTGGACGAGGATTTTGAAAATTCTAGAGAGAATTTTAAAAGCTTCAACAGGATTTCAACAGTGTTGAGAGGGATTTGAAAAGTTTCAATGGGAATGGGAAGAATTGGGACGAAAATTGGAAAATTTTGAAGGGACTTGGAAAAAATTTCAGCTGGAATTTTAGCAATTCGGACGTGAAATTGTAAACATGTGGACATGGATTTTGAAAATTCTAGAGAGAATTGTAAAAGCTTCAACAGGATTTCAACGGTGTTGAGAGGGATTTGAAAAGTTTCAATGGGAATGGGAAGAATTGGGACGAAAATTGGAAAATTTTGAAGGGACATTGGAAAAATTTCAACTGGAATGTTAGCAATTTTGACGTGAAATTGTAAACCTGTTGACGTTGATTTGGAAAATTCTAGAGAGAAGTTTCAAACTTTCAACAGGATTTCAACAATTTTCAGAGGGATTTGAAGTTTTAATGGGAATGAGAAGAATTGGGACGAAAATTGGAAAATTTTGAAGGGACTTTGAAAAAATTTCAACTGGAATTTTAGCAATTTGGACGTGAAATTGTAAACATGTTGATGTGGATTTTGAAAATTCTAGAGAGAAGTTTCAAACTTTCAACAGGATTTCAACAGTGTTGAGAGGGATTTGAAAGGTTTCAATGGGAATGGGAAGAATTGGGGCGAAAATTGGAAAATTTTGAAGGGACTTTGAAAAAATTTCAACTGGAATTTTAGCCATTTGGACGTGAAATTGTAAACATGTTGAAGTGGATTTTGAAAATTCTGGAGAGAATTTTAAAAGCTTCAACAGAATTTCAACAATGTTGAGAGGGATTTGAAAAGTTTCAATGGGTATGGGAAGAATTGGGACGAAAATTGGAAAATTTTGAAGGGACTTTGAAATAATTTCAACTGGAATTTTAGCAATTTTGACGTGAAATTGTAAACATGTTGATGTTGATTTTGAAAATTCTAGAGAGAAGTTTCAAACTTTCAACAGGATTTCAACAATGTTGAGAGGGATTTTAACAGTTTCAATGGGAATGGGAAGAATTGGGACGAAAATTGGAAAATTTTGAAGGGACTTTTAAAAAATTTCAACTGGAATTTTAGCAATTTTGACGTGAAATTGTAAACATGTTGACGTGGATTTTGATAATTCTAGCGAGAATTTTAAAAGCTTCAACAGAATTTCAACAATGTTGAGAGGGATTTGAAAAGTTTCAATGGGAATGGGAAGAATTGGGGTGAAAATTGGAAAATTTTGAAGACACTTTGAAAAAATTTCAACTGGAATCTTAGCAATTTTGACGTGAAATTGTAAACATGTTCACGTGGATTTGAAAATTCTAGAGAGAAGTTTCAAACTTTCAACAGGATTTCAACAATGTTGAGAGGGATTTGAAAAGTTTCAATGGGAATGGGAAGAATTGGGACGAAAATTGGAAAATTTTGAAGGGACTTTGAAAAAATTTCAACTGGAATTTTAGCAATTTTGACGTGAAATTGTAAACATGTGGACATTGAGTTTTAAAATTCTAGAGAGAATTTTAAAAGCTTCAACAGAATTTCAACAATGTTGAGAGGGATTTGAAAAGTTTCAATGGGTATGGGAAGAATTGGGACGAAAATTGGAAAATTTTTCAGGGACTTTGAAAAAATTTCAACTGGAATTTTAGCAATTTTGACGTGAAATTGTAAACATGTGGACATGGATTTTGAAAATTCTAGAGAGAATTTTAAAAGCTTCAACAGGATTTCAACAATGTTGAGAGGGATTTGGAAAGTTTCGATGGGTATGGGAAGAATTGGGACGAAAATTGAAAAATTTTGAAGGGACTTTGAAAAAATTTCAACTGGAATTTTAGCGATTTTGACATGAAATTGTAAACATGTTGAAGTGGATTTTGAAAATTCCAGAGAGAAGTTTCAAACTTTCAAAGGATTTCAACAATGTTGAGAGGGATTTGAAAAGTTTGAATGGGAATGGGAAGAATTGGGACGAAAATTGGAAAATTTTGAAGGGACTTTGAAAAAATTTCAACTGGAATTTTAGCAATTTTGATGTGAAATTGTAAACATGTTGAAGTGGATTTGGAAAATTCTAGAGAGAATTTTAAAAGCTTCAACAGAATTTCAACAATGGTGAGAGGGAGTTGAAAAGTTTCAATGGGAATGGGAAGAATTGGTACGAAAACTGGAAAATTTTGAAGGGACTTTGAAAAAATTTCAACTGGAATTTTAGTAATTTTGATGTGAAATTGTAAACATGTTGCAGTGGATTTTGAAAATTCCAGAGAGAAGTTTCAAACTTTCAAAGGATTTCAACAATGTTGAGAGGGATTTGAAAAGTTTCAATGGGAATGGGAAGAATTGGGACGAAAATTGGAAAATTTTGAAGGGACTTTGAAAAAATTTCAACTGGAATTTTAGCAATTTTGACGTGAAATTGTAAACATGTGGACATTGAGTTTTAAAATTCTAGAGAGAATTTTAAAAGCTTCAACAGAATTTCAACAATGTTGAGAGGGATTTGGAAAGTTTCGATGGGAATGGGAAGAATTGGGACGAAAATTGGAAAATTTTGAAGGGACTTTGAAAAAATTTCAACTGGAATTTTAGCAATTTTGACGTGAAATTGTAAACATGTTGACGTGGATTTTGAAAATTCTAGAGAGAATTTTAAAAGCTTCAACAGAATTTCAACAATGGTGAGAGGGAGTTGAAAAGTTTCAATGGGAATGGGAAGAATTGGTACGAAAACTGAAAAATTTTGAAGGGACTTTGAAAAAATTTCAACTGGAATTTTAGCAATTTTGACGTGAAATTGTAAACACGTGGACATTGATTTTGAAAATTCTAGAGAGAATTGTAAAAGCTTCAACAGGATTTCAACAATGGTGAGAGGGAGTTGAAAAGTTTCAATGAGAATGGGAAGAATTGGGACAAAAATTGGAAAATTTTGAAGGGACTTCGAAAAAATTTCAACTGGAATTTTAGCAATTTTGACGTGAAATTGTAAACATGTTGAAGTGGATTTTGAAAATTCTAGAGAGAAGTTTCAAACTTTCAACAGGATTTCAATAATGTTGAGAGGGATTTGAAAAGTTTCAATGGGAATGGGAAGAATTGGGATGAAAATTGGAAAATTTTGAAGGGACTTTGAAAAAATTTCAACTGGAATTTTAGCAATTTTTACGTGAAATTGTAAAGACGTGGACATGGATTTTGAAAATTCTAGAGAGAATTGTAAAAGCTTCAACAGGATTTCAACAGTGTTGAGAGGGATTTGAAAACTTTCAATGAGAATGGGAAGAATTGGTACGAAAATTGGAAAATTTTGAAGGGACTTTGAAAAAATTTCAACTGGAATTTTTGCAATTTTGACGTGAAATTGTAAACATGTTGAAGTGGATTTGGAAAATTCTAGAGAGAATTTTAAAAGCTTTATTAGGGTTTCAACCATTTTGGGAGGGATTTGAAAAGTTTCAATGGGAATGGGAAGAATTGGGACGAAAATTGGAAAAATTTGAAGGGACTTTGAAAAAATTTCAACTGGAATTTTAGCAATTTGGACGTGAAATTGTAAACATGTTGATGTGGATTTTGAAAATTCTAGAGAGAAGTTTCAAACTTTCAACAGGATTTCAACAGTGTTGAGAGGGATTTGAAAGGTTTCAATGGGAATGGGAAGAATTGGGGCGAAAATTGGAAAATTTTGAAGGGACTTTGAAATAATTTCAACTGGAATTTTAGCAATTTGGACGTGAAATTGTAAACATGTTGACGTGGATTTTGAAAATTCTAGAGAGAAGTTTCAAACTTTCAACAGGATTTCAACAATGTTGAGAGGGATTTTAACAGTTTCAATGGGAATGGGAAGAATTGGGACGAAAATTGGAAAATTTTGAAGGGACTTTTAAAAAATTTCAACTGGAATTTTAGCAATTTTGACGTGAAATTGTAAACATGTTGACGTGGATTTTGATAATTCTAGCGAGAATTTTAAAAGCTTCAACAGAATTTCAACAATGTTGAGAGGGATTTGAAAAGTTTCAATGGGAATGGGAAGAATTGGGGTGAAAATTGGAAAATTTTGAAGACACTTTGAAAAAATTTCAACTGGAATCTTAGCAATTTTGACGTGAAATTGTAAACATGTTCACGTGGATTTGAAAATTCTAGAGAGAAGTTTCAAACTTTCAACAGGATTTCAACAATGTTGAGAGGGATTTGAAAAGTTTCAATGGGAATGGGAAGAATTGGGACGAAAATTGGAAAATTTTGAAGGGACTTTGAAAAAATTTCAACTGGAATTTTAGCAATTTTGACGTGAAATTGTAAACATGTGGACATTGAGTTTTAAAATTCTAGAGAGAATTTTAAAAGCTTCAACAGAATTTCAACAATGTTGAGAGGGATTTGAAAAGTTTCAATGGGTATGGGAAGAATTGGGACGAAAATTGGAAAATTTTTCAGGGACTTTGAAAAAATTTCAACTGGAATTTTAGCAATTTTGACGTGAAATTGTAAACATGTGGACATGGATTTTGAAAATTCTAGAGAGAATTTTAAAAGCTTCAACAGGATTTCAACAATGTTGAGAGGGATTTGGAAAGTTTCGATGGGTATGGGAAGAATTGGGACGAAAATTGAAAAATTTTGAAGGGACTTTGAAAAAATTTCAACTGGAATTTTAGCGATTTTGACATGAAATTGTAAACATGTTGAAGTGGATTTTGAAAATTCCAGAGAGAAGTTGCAAACTTTCAAAGGATTTCAACAATGTTGAGAGGGATTTGAAAAGTTTCAATGGGAATGGGAAGAATTGGGACGAAAATTGGAAAATTTTGAAGGGACTTTGAAAAAATTTCAACTGGAATTTTAGCAATTTTGATGTGAAATTGTAAACATGTTGAAGTGGATTTGGAAAATTCTAGAGAGAATTTTAAAAGCTTCAACAGAATTTCAACAATGGTGAGAGGGAGTTGAAAAGTTTCAATGGGAATGGGAAGAATTGGTACGAAAACTGGAAAATTTTGAAGGGACTTTGAAAAAATTTCAACTGGAATTTTAGTAATTTTGATGTGAAATTGTAAACATGTTGCAGTGGATTTTGAAAATTCCAGAGAGAAGTTTCAAACTTTCAAAGGATTTCAACAATGTTGAGAGGGATTTGAAAAGTTTCAATGGGAATGGGAAGAATTGGGACGAAAATTGGAAAATTTTGAAGGGACTTTGAAAAAATTTCAACTGGAATTTTAGCAATTTTGACGTGAAATTGTAAACATGTGGACATTGAGTTTTAAAATTCTAGAGAGAATTTTAAAAGCTTCAACAGAATTTCAACAATGTTGAGAGGGATTTGGAAAGTTTCGATGGGAATGGGAAGAATTGGGACGAAAATTGGAAAATTTTGAAGGGACTTTGAAAAAATTTCAACTGGAATTTTAGCAATTTTGACGTGAAATTGTAAACATGTTGACGTGGATTTTGAAAATTCTAGAGAGAATTTTAAAAGCTTCAACAGAATTTCAACAATGGTGAGAGGGAGTTGAAAAGTTTCAATGGGAATGGGAACAATTGGTACGAAAACTGAAAAATTTTGAAGGGACTTTGAAAAAATTTCAACTGGAATTTTAGCAATTTTGACGTGAAATTGTAAACACGTGGACATTGATTTTGAAAATTCTAGAGAGAATTGTAAAAGCTTCAACAGGATTTCAACAATGGTGAGAGGGAGTTGAAAAGTTTCAATGAGAATGGGAAGAATTGGGACGAAAATTGGAAAATTTTGAAGGGACTTCGAAAAAATTTCAACTGGAATTTTAGCAATTTTGACGTGAAATTGTAAACATGTTGAAGTGGATTTTGAAAATTCTAGAGAGAAGTTTCAAACTTTCAACAGGATTTCAATAATGTTGAGAGGGATTTGAAAAGTTTCAATGGGAATGGGAAGAATTGGGATGAAAATTGGAAAATTTTGAAGGGACTTTGAAAAAATTTCAACTGGAATTTTAGCAATTTTTACGTGAAATTGTAAAGACGTGGACATGGATTTTGAAAATTCTAGAGAGAATTGTAAAAGCTTCAACAGGATTTCAACAGTGTTGAGAGGGATTTGAAAACTTTCAATGAGAATGGGAAGAATTGGTACGAAAATTGGAAAATTTTGAAGGGACTTTGAAAAAATTTCAACTGGAATTTTTGCAATTTTGACGTGAAATTGTAAACATGTTGAAGTGGATTTGGAAAATTCTAGAGAGAATTTTAAAAGCTTTATTAGGGTTTCAACCATTTTGGGAGGGATTTGAAAAGTTTCAATGGGAATGGGAAGAATTGGGACGAAAATTGGAAAAATTTGAAGGGACTTTGAAAAAATTTCAACTGGAATGTTAGCAATTTTGACGTGAAATTTTAAACATGTGGACGTGGATTTGGAAAATTCTAGAGAGAAGTTTCAAACTTTCAACAGGATTTCAACAGTGTTGAGAGGGATTTGAAAGGTTTCAATGGGAATGTGAAGAATTGGGACGAAAATTGGAAAATTTTGAAGGGACTTTGAAAAAATTTCAACTGGAATTTTAGCAATTTTTTCGTGAAATTGTAAACACGTGGACATGGATTTTGAAAATTCTAGAGAGAATTGTAAAAGCTTCAACAGGATTTCAACAATGTTGAGAGGGATTTGAAAAGTTTCAATGGGTATGGGAAGAATTGGGACGAAAATTGGAAAATTTTGAAGGGACTTTGAAATAATTTCAACTGGAATTTTAGCAATTTTGACGTGAAATTGTAAACATGTTGATGTTGATTTTGAAAATTCTAGAGAGAAGTTTCAAACTTTCAACAGGATTTCAACAATGTTGAGAGGGATTTGAAACGTTTCAATGGGAATGGGAAGAATTGGGACGAAAATTGGAAAATTTTGAAGGGACTTTGAAAAAATTTCAACTGGAATTTTAGCAATTTTGACGTGAAATTGTAAACATGTTGACGTGGATTTGGAAAATTCTAGAGAGAATTTTAAAAGCTTCAACAGGATTTCAACAATGTTGAGAGGGATTTGAAAAGTTTCAATGGGAATGGGAAGAATTGGGACGAAAATTGGAAAATTTTTAAGGGACTTTGAAAAAATTTCAACTGGAATTTTAGCAATTTTGACGTGAAATTGTAAACATGTTGACGTGGATTTTGAAAATTCTAGAGAGAATTTTAAAAGCTTCAACAGAATTTCAGCAATGGTGAGAGGGATTTGAAAAGTTTCAATGGGAATGGGAAGAATTGGGACAAAAATTGGAAAATTTTGAAGGGACATTGGAAAAATTTCAACTGGAATGTTAGCAATTTTGACGTGAAATTGTAAACCTGTTGACGTGGAGTTGGAAAATTCTAGAGAGAAGTTTCATACTTTCAACAGGATTTCAACAATTTTCAGAGGGATTTGAAGTTTCAATGGGAATGAGAAGAATTGGGACGAAAATTGGAAAATTTTTAAGGGACTTTGAAAAAATTTCAACTGGAATTTTAGCAATTTTGACGTGAAATTGTAAACATGTTGACGTGGATTTTTCAAATTCTAGAGAGAAGTTTCAAACTTTCAACAGGATTTCAGCAATGTTGAGAGGGATTTGAAAAGTTTCAATGGGAATGGGAAGAATTGGGATGAAAATTGGAAAATTTTGAAGGGCCTTTAAAAATTTCAACTGGAATTTTAGCAATTTTGATGTGAAATTGTAAACATGTTGAAGTGGATTTTGAAAATTCTAGAGAGAATTTTAAAAGCTTCAACAGAATTTCAACAATGGTGAGAGGGAGTTGAAAAGTTTGAATGGGAATGGGAAGAATTGGTACGAAAACTGGAAAATTTTGAAGGGACTTTGAAAAAATTTCAACTGGAATTTTAGCAATTTTGACGTGAAATTGTAAACATGTTGAGGTGGATTTGGAAAATTCTAGAGAGAATTTTAAAAAATTCATCTGGGTGTCAACAATGTTGAGAGGGATTTGAAAAGTTTCAGTGGGAATGGGAAGAATTGGGACGAAAATTGGAAAATTTTGAAGGGACTTTGAAAAAATTTCAACTGGAATTTTAGCAATTTTTTCGTGAAATTGTAAACACGTGGACATGGATTTTGAAAATTCTAGAGATATGTTTCAAACTTTCAAGAGGATTTCAACAATGTTGAGAGGGATTTATAAAGTTTCAATGGGAATGGGACGAATTGGGACGAAAATTGTAAAGTTCTTCAGGGACTTGGAAAAAATTTCAACTGGAATTTTAGCAATTTTGACGTGAAATTGTAAACATGTTGAAGTGGATTTGGAAAATTCTAGAGAGACTTTTAAAAGCTTCATCTGGGTGTCAACAATGTTGAGAGGGATTTGAAAAGTTTCAATGGGAATGTGAAGAATTGGGACGAAAATTGGAAAATTTTGAAGGGACTTGGAAAAAATTTCAGCTGGAATTTTAGCAATTCGGACGTGAAATTGTAAACCTGTGGACATGGATTTTGAAAATTCTAGAGAGAATTGTAATAGCTTCAACAGGATTTCAACAGTGTTGAGAGGGATTTGAAAAGTTTCAATGGGAATGGGAAGAATTGGGACGAAAATTGGAAAATTTTGAAGGGACATTGGAAAAATTTCAACTGGAATGTTAGCAATTTTGACGTGAAATTGTAAACCTGTTGACGTGGATTTGGAAAATTCTAGAGAGAAGTTTCAAACTTTCAACAGGATTTCAACAATTTTCAGAGGGATTTGAAGTTTCAATGGGAATGAGAAGAATTGGGATGAAAATTGGAAAATTTTGAAGGGACTTTGAAAAAATTTCAACTGGAATTTTAGCAATTTTGACGTGAAATTGTAAACATGTTGATGTGGATTTTGAAAATTCTAGAGAGAAGTTTCAAACTTTCAACAGGATTTCAACAGTGTTGAGAGGGATTTGAAAGGTTTCAATGGGAATGGGAAGAATTGGGGCGAAAATTGGAAAATTTTGAAGGGACTTTGAAAAAATTTCAACTGGAATTTTAGCAATTTGGACGTGAAATTGTAAACATGTTGAAGTGGATTTTGAAAATTCTGGAGAGAATTTTAAAAGCTTCAACAGAATTTCAACAATGTTGAGAGGGATTTGAAAAGTTTCAATGGGAATGGGAAGAATTGGGACGAAAATTGGAAAATTTTGAAGGGACTTTGAATAATTTCAACTGGAATTTTAGCAATTTGGACGTGAAATTGTAAACATGTTGACGTGGATTTGGAAAATTCTAGAGAGAATTTTAAAAGCTTCAACAGGATTTCAACAATGTTGAGAGGGATTTGAAAAGTTTCAATGGGAATGGGAAGAATTGGGACGAAAATTGGAAAATTTTGAAGGGACTTTTAAAAAATTTCAACTGCAATTTTAGCAATTTTGACGTGAAATTGTAAACATGTTGACGTGGATTTTGATAATTCTAGCGAGAATTTTAAAAGCTTCAACAGAATTTCAACAATGTTGAGAGGGATTTGAAAAGTTTCAATGGGAATGGGAAGAATTGGGGTGAAAATTGGAAAATTTTGAAGACACTTTGAAAAAATTTCAACTGGAATCCTAGCAATTTTGACGTGAAATTGTAAACATGTGGACGTGGAGTTTGAAAATTCTAGAGAGAAGTTTCAAACTTTCAACAGGATTTCAACAATGTTGAGAGGGATTTGAAAAGTTTGAATGGGAATGGGAAGAATTGGGACGAAAATTGGAAAATTTTGAAGGGACTTTGAAAAAATTTCAACTGGAATTTTAGCAATTTTGACGTGAAATTGTAAACATGTTGACGTGGATTTGGAAAATTCTAGAGAGAATTTTAAAAGCTTCAACAGGATTTCAACAATGTTGAGAGGGATTTGAAAAGTTTCAATGGGAATGGGAAGAATTGGGACGAAAATTGGAAAATTTTGAAGGGACTTTGAAAAAATTTCAACTGGAATTTTAGCAATTTTGATGTGAAATTGTAAACATGTTGAAGTGGATTTGGAAAATTCTAGAGAGAATTTTAAAAGCTTCAACAGAATTTCAACAATGGTGAGAGGGAGTTGAAAAGTTTCAATGGGAATGGGAAGAATTGGTACGAAAACTGGAAAATTTTGAAGGGACTTTGAAAATATTTCAACTGGAATTTTAGCAATTTTGACGTGAAATTGTAAACATGTTGAGGTGGATTTGGAAAATTCTAGAGAGAATTTTAAAAACTTCATCTGGGTGTCAACAATGTTGAGAGGGATTTGAAAAGTTTCAGTGGGAATGTGAGGAATTGGGACGAAAATTGGAAAATTTTGAAGGGACTTTGAAAAAATTTCACCTGGAATTTTAGCAATTTTGACGTGAAATTGTAAACATGTTGAGGTGGATTTGGAAAATTCTAGAGATATGTTTCAAACTTTCAAGAGGATTTCAACAATGTTGAGAGGGATTTATAAAGTTTCAATGGGAATGGGACGAATTGGGACGAAAATTGTAAAGTTCTTCAGGGACTTGGAAAAAATTTCAACTGGAATTTTAGCAATTTTGACGTGAAATTGTAAACATGTTGAAGTGGATTTGGAAAATTCTAGAGAGACTTTTAAAAGCTTCATCTGGGTGTCAACAATGTTGAGAGGGATTTGAAAAGTTTCAATGGGAATGTGAAGAATTGGGACGAAAATTGGAAAATTTTGAAGGGACTTGGAAAAAATTTCAGCTGGAATTTTAGCAATTCGGACGTGAAATTGTAAACATGTGGACATGGATTTTGAAAATTCTAGAGAGAATTGTAATAGCTTCAACAGGATTTCAACAGTGTTGAGAGGGATTTGAAAAGTTTCAATGGGAATGGGAAGAATTGGGACGAAAATTGGAAAATTTTGAAGGGACATTGGAAAAATTTCAACTGGAATGTTAGCAATTTTGACGTGAAATTGTAAACCTGTTGATGTGGATTTGGAAAATTCTAGAGAGAAGTTTCAAACTTTCAACAGGATTTCAACAATTTTCAGAGGGATTTGAAGTTTCAATGGGAATGAGAAGAATTGGGACGAAAATTGGAAAATTTTGAAGGGACTTTGAAAAAATTTCAACTGCAATTTTAGCAATTTTGACGTGAAATTGTAAACATGTTGACGTGGATTTTGAAAATTCTAGAGAGAAGTTTCAAACTTTCAACAGGATTTCAACAGTGTTGAGAGGGATTTGAAAGGTTTCAATGGGAATGGGAAGAATTGGGGCGAAAATTGGAAAATTTTGAAGGGACTTTGAAAAAATTTCAACTGGAATTTTAGCAATTTGGACGTGAAATTGTAAACATGTTGAAGTGGATTTTGAAAATTCTGGAGAGAATTTTAAAAGCTTCAACAGAATTTCAACAATGTTGAGAGGGATTTGAAAAGTTTCAATGGGAATGGGAAGAATTGGGACGAAAATTGGAAAATTTTGAAGGGACTTTGAAATAATTTCAACTGGAATTTTAGCAATTTTGACGTGAAATTGTAAACATGTTGACGTGGATTTGGAAAATTCTAGAGAGAATTTTAAAAGCTTCAACAGGATTTCAACAATGTTGAGAGGGATTTGAAAAGTTTCAATGGGAATGGGAAGAATTGGGACGAAAATTGGAAAATTTTGAAGGGACTTTTAAAAAATTTCAACTGCAATTTTAGCAATTTTGACGTGAAATTGTAAACATGTTGACGTGGATTTTGATAATTCTAGCGAGAATTTTAAAAGCTTCAACAGAATTTCAACAATGTTGAGAGGGATTTGAAAAGTTTCAATGGGAATGGGAAGAATTGGGGTGAAAATTGGAAAATTTTGAAGACACTTTGAAAAAATTTCAACTGGAATCTTAGCAATTTTGACGTGAAATTGTAAACATGTGGACGTGGAGTTTGAAAATTCTAGAGAGAAGTTTCAAACTTTCAACAGGATTTCAACAATGTTGAGAGGGATTTGAAAAGTTTCAGTGGGAATGTGAGGAATTGGGACGAAAATTGGAAAATTTTGAAGGGACTTTGAAAAAATTTCACCTGGAATTTTAGCAATTTTGACGTGAAATTGTAAACATGTTGAGGTGGATTTGGAAAATTCTAGAGATATGTTTCAAACTTTCAAGAGGATTTCAACAATGTTGAGAGGGATTTATAAAGTTTCAATGGGAATGGGACGAATTGGGACGAAAATTGTAAAGTTCTTCAGGGACTTGGAAAAAATTTCAACTGGAATTTTAGCAATTTTGACGTGAAATTGTAAACATGTTGAAGTGGATTTGGAAAATTCTAGAGAGACTTTTAAAAGCTTCATCTGGGTGTCAACAATGTTGAGAGGGATTTGAAAAGTTTCAATGGGAATGTGAAGAATTGGGACGAAAATTGGAAAATTTTGAAGGGACTTGGAAAAAATTTCAGCTGGAATTTTAGCAATTCGGACGTGAAATTGTAAACATGTGGACATGGATTTTGAAAATTCTAGAGAGAATTGTAATAGCTTCAACAGGATTTCAACAGTGTTGAGAGGGATTTGAAAAGTTTCAATGGGAATGGGAAGAATTGGGACGAAAATTGGAAAATTTTGAAGGGACATTGGAAAAATTTCAACTGGAATTTTAGCAATTTTGACGTGAAATTGTAAACATGTTGAAGTGGATTTTGAAAATTCTAGAGAGAAGTTTCAAACTTTCAACAGGATTTCAATAATGTTGAGAGGGATTTGAAAAGTTTCAATGGGAATGGGAAGAATTGGGATGAAAATTGGAAAATTTTGAAGGGACTTTGAAAAAATTTCAACTGGAATTTTAGCAATTTTTACGTGAAATTGTAAAGACGTGGACATGGATTTTGAAAATTCTAGAGAGAATTGTAAAAGCTTCAACAGGATTTCAACAGTGTTGAGAGGGATTTGAAAACTTTCAATGAGAATGGGAAGAATTGGTACGAAAATTGGAAAATTTTGAAGGGACTTTGAAAAAATTTCAACTGGAATTTTTGCAATTTTGACGTGAAATTGTAAACATGTTGAAGTGGATTTGGAAAATTCTAGAGAGAATTTTAAAAGCTTTATTAGGGTTTCAACCATTTTGGGAGGGATTTGAAAAGTTTCAATGGGAATGGGAAGAATTGGGACGAAAATTGGAAAAATTTGAAGGGACTTTGAAAAAATTTCAACTGGAATTTTAGCAATTTGGACGTGAAATTGTAAACATGTTGATGTGGATTTTGAAAATTCTAGAGAGAAGTTTCAAACTTTCAACAGGATTTCAACAGTGTTGAGAGGGATTTGAAAGGTTTCAATGGGAATGGGAAGAATTGGGGCGAAAATTGGAAAATTTTGAAGGGACTTTGAAATAATTTCAACTGGAATTTTAGCAATTTGGACGTGAAATTGTAAACATGTTGACGTGGATTTTGAAAATTCTAGAGAGAAGTTTCAAACTTTCAACAGGATTTCAACAATGTTGAGAGGGATTTTAACAGTTTCAATGGGAATGGGAAGAATTGGGACGAAAATTGGAAAATTTTGAAGGGACTTTTAAAAAATTTCAACTGGAATTTTAGCAATTTTGACGTGAAATTGTAAACATGTTGACGTGGATTTTGATAATTCTAGCGAGAATTTTAAAAGCTTCAACAGAATTTCAACAATGTTGAGAGGGATTTGAAAAGTTTCAATGGGAATGGGAAGAATTGGGGTGAAAATTGGAAAATTTTGAAGACACTTTGAAAAAATTTCAACTGGAATCTTAGCAATTTTGACGTGAAATTGTAAACATGTTCACGTGGATTTGAAAATTCTAGAGAGAAGTTTCAAACTTTCAACAGGATTTCAACAATGTTGAGAGGGATTTGAAAAGTTTCAATGGGAATGGGAAGAATTGGGACGAAAATTGGAAAATTTTGAAGGGACTTTGAAAAAATTTCAACTGGAATTTTAGCAATTTTGACGTGAAATTGTAAACATGTGGACATTGAGTTTTAAAATTCTAGAGAGAATTTTAAAAGCTTCAACAGAATTTCAACAATGTTGAGAGGGATTTGAAAAGTTTCAATGGGTATGGGAAGAATTGGGACGAAAATTGGAAAATTTTTCAGGGACTTTGAAAAAATTTCAACTGGAATTTTAGCAATTTTGACGTGAAATTGTAAACATGTGGACATGGATTTTGAAAATTCTAGAGAGAATTTTAAAAGCTTCAACAGGATTTCAACAATGTTGAGAGGGATTTGGAAAGTTTCGATGGGTATGGGAAGAATTGGGACGAAAATTGAAAAATTTTGAAGGGACTTTGAAAAAATTCAACTGGAATTTTAGCGATTTTGACATGAAATTGTAAACATGTTGAAGTGGATTTTGAAAATTCCAGAGAGAAGTTGCAAACTTTCAAAGGATTTCAACAATGTTGAGAGGGATTTGAAAAGTTTCAATGGGAATGGGAAGAATTGGGACGAAAATTGGAAAATTTTGAAGGGACTTTGAAAAAATTTCAACTGGAATTTTAGCAATTTTGATGTGAAATTGTAAACATGTTGAAGTGGATTTGGAAAATTCTAGAGAGAATTTTAAAAGCTTCAACAGAATTTCAACAATGGTGAGAGGGAGTTGAAAAGTTTCAATGGGAATGGGAAGAATTGGTACGAAAACTGGAAAATTTTGAAGGGACTTTGAAAAAATTTCAACTGGAATTTTAGTAATTTTGATGTGAAATTGTAAACATGTTGCAGTGGATTTTGAAAATTCCAGAGAGAAGTTTCAAACTTTCAAAGGATTTCAACAATGTTGAGAGGGATTTGAAAAGTTTCAATGGGAATGGGAAGAATTGGGACGAAAATTGGAAAATTTTGAAGGGACTTTGAAAAAATTTCAACTGGAATTTTAGCAATTTTGACGTGAAATTGTAAACATGTGGACATTGAGTTTTAAAATTCTAGAGAGAATTTTAAAAGCTTCAACAGAATTTCAACAATGTTGAGAGGGATTTGGAAAGTTTCGATGGGAATGGGAAGAATTGGGACGAAAATTGGAAAATTTTGAAGGGACTTTGAAAAAA